>NC_135415.1:9727500-10085000 GCF_051991245.1 Festucalex cinctus | reverse complement strand
GCTCAAAGGCCAGTTTGACTTGGCCACACACGCCTCTGAAACACGCATTGGCAGGAAGTGACATCAGGAAACGGCGGAAAAGCGCCGTGTTCGGCAATGGCACTCACGTGCCGATCTGCCGCGTCAGCAGATATTTCTGGCGGAGCTCGCTGGGCAGCGACGACTCTTGGCCGGACATCAGGTCGGTGAAGACAAACACTGGCCACCACAAAAGAAAGATCAGCACGCTCGTCACGTGATGTGACGTGAAGTGACGCTCGCCGCTTACCTTTGTTGCGATGCTCCGACAGCGCCAGCACGGCGTTGTTGACCAGAGGCAGCTTCTTGCCGCGTCCAATTTTGTTGCCGTCAACAAAGGTGCCGTTGTTACTCAGGTCTTGAACAAACACCTCCGTGCCCTCCTGACCTCACCAAAGGAAAAAAAGATTACATCACATTTGGATTTGCAACTGCCGAGTTGACAACCCATTTGGTTCGTTTATCTAGTTATTTATTTATTAATATTTATTATTTGTATATAGTAGGGGTGTTAAAAAAAAATCGATTCGGCGATATATCGCGATACTACATCGCGCGATTCTCGAATCGATTCAATAATCGGCAGAATCGATTTTTTTTTTTGTTTTTTTTTTTTTTAGGATTCACACCTTGAGCATGGAAGAATGTTATATGAACGGCACATTAAGCCTTAATATTTTTATTTTAATGCTGTTCAAATGTGAAACAGATTGCAAACTGTTTGTGTACAGTGGCTCACGGTTATAAGCCTCAAGTTTTAGATAAATATATTCATACAAATCTTACAGTGTACATGTACAAATTTACTGATAGTATTTTCTAAATTTGAATGGAAAAAAATCGCAACAATCGACTTATAAATTCGTATCGGGATTAATCGGTATCGAATCGTGACCATTCGTATCGGGATTAATCGGTATCGAATCGAATCGTGACCTGTGAATCGTGATACGAATCGAATCGTCAGGTACTAGGCAATTCACACCCCTAGTATATAGTTAGTTTAGTCCCATCCAATTTGTTTAATTTATTTATATGTATTTATCATTTCTATTTATTTATTATTTGTATATAGTTAATTTGTTTAGTCCCATCCGATTCATTTATATGTATTATTTTTAGTAATTTATATTTATTAATTATTATTTTGATATAGTTAATTTGTTTAGTCCCCTCCGATTTGTTTAGTTTATGTATTTATTTATTTTTATATAATTAATCTGTTTAGTATCATACGATTTGTTTAGTTAATTTCTTTATATTTCTTTATTATTATTATTATTATTATATAATTAATCTGTTTAGTCCGATTCGATTTGTTTAGTTTATTTATATTTATTTGTTTATTATTTATATTTTTGTATTATTTTTACATATTTAATTTGTTTGGTCCCATCCGGGTTGTTTTTGGAATAAAACGATCCCGACACGAGATTGTGGTTGACTTCAATTGTGATATCATGCAAAAATCCCACATTTGCCATCACATGGTCGGATGGGGACGGCGTTGGATGTCATCGGATGGGACGGGGCATACCCTGTAGATGCGGAAGTGTTTCTTGCTGTAAATGCGGAATCGTAAGGATCCTTTGTGATCGGGATCGTCCAGCACGTAATTGCATTTGGGGTCTCGGCCAAACAGATACTCGTCCTCCACGCAATCTGAAAAACAACAAACAAACAACATCAAATAATACAAAATAAAAACGAGGATGCGGCAAAATGAAAATCATGACAACGAACGAGGCCAACGCGAAACGATTGTTGTGCGTCCAAAGCTCACATAATATAGCTGCAACAAATGGAATTTGATTTCATTTTTATTGTGCTCTTAAAAGCACTTTCCCGTCCACTACTGATGACACCAGTAGCATCAGGAGCGAGTGGGTGGGGCTTGGCTATCTTGCTCAATGAAACGTGCTCACTATGGCATGGGATCGAACCCACAACCTCTGGCTTGGGAGACCAACACTCTACCACTGATCCACACTGCCACTGACCCATCAAACAAATATTTTGATGAGAAATTGAAAATGTGAGTATTTTTTTTGTTTTTGTTTTTTTAATGAATCATTCGGATAAAAAAAAAACAAAAACAAAAACACACATTTGAAATTTCTATCCTTTCCAATTTAAATCCTTCTAGGCAGGCGGGACTTCTGTTGTTGTCGTTTCAAGTCTTTCTGCAAGTGTCATGTGGCATTCCACAGGGTTCCATTTTGGGGCTCCTGCTGTTTTCATTCCATTTGCTGCATCTTAAAAAAAGCACAATATTTACTTTTCGCCAAGCATGAAAAAAAAAAAGAAAGAAAAAAAAAAGCCATATCCAGCAGTAAAAAAATCATATTTTGTCAGCCCAGAATGAATTTGATGACTAAATTATTTTTCATGTACAATTAATACCTTTAAAAAGTATTTTTTCTACTTGCTGTCAACTGATGACATCACCTGTGCTGAGGAAGTAGGTAATTGCTTCGTTTTAGTTTAGTTTGAGTAAGTTTCAGTGTTAGTTTTAGGTTTTTTAATATTTAAAAAACAAATTTAAATAAATTACATAAATTTAGTTAGTTTTAATTTGTTTTTAGGGTGGTTTCAGGTTACTTTTTTATTAATTTGAGCTATTTAATAAATGCTTAGTTTAAGTTTAGTTTCAGTGTTAGTTTTTTTTTAAATGGTGTATTGTGTGCAATATTTAAAAGTCAAATTTAAACAAATTAAATAAATTTAGTTTTAATTAGTTTTCAGAGTGGCTCTGTTAGTTTTTATTAGGTTTAGTTATTTAATAAATGCTTTGTTTTAGTTTAGTTTTAATATTAGTTTTAGTTTGTGCAATAAAAAAAAAAAAAAAGCATGGGAGCGACGTCATCTGACGGTATTTTTCTATTGGCTGCTGCTAGATGACATCACTTGTGTGTGACACCCTTTCAAAGGTCCTTAACCTGGCGGTTAATATCAAACTAAATGGACTTGTCTTGTGAAAGAGAAGAAGACGAGGGCATAACTCACCGTGAGTGCGAAAGGCGCGCTGCATGGGCAGTAGGCGTCCCCAGGGTTGACTGTCGGCCTCCTCAGGGACAGACGGCAAGGTGACGGGCAGCGTGTCAACGCTGCTGAGCGTCGTCCCCGAGCCGCCTGACGACTGGCTGCTCGACGGCGGGCCGCTGGAAGACGAAGAGGAGCCGCCCTGCGACTTGGGCGGGGCCTGCGACGGGGACAGCGTGGATGGCGCTTGCGACGGGGACTGGGGCTCATCCCCCTCTTGCGCAATACTTTGGGACATTGGGGACACCTGCAAAATTCAAGTCATTTGAGAAGTTTCATTCCTCACATTAGTCACTGGCAATGAGTTGCACGAAGTACAGTGACATTTGCATTTAGGACATTTGAGAAAATTTTTCAAAAAACACGAGAAAATGTTACCGTAAATAAATGGAAGTAGAAAAAAACAAGACACATAACTTAGTTTTTACTCATGTTTCGCTCCACAAGACATGAATGACGATGTCACCGTTGTTTTCACTTTGTAGGTGAACAAGAAATCATTTTACACGGCTGCCATCTTGTGGCGAAATTGAAGACATTCTAAACGAGGACGGCTTGAAAGAAACCATCACAACAGACTCGGCTTCACATGCATCTCTTTTTTTCTTCTCATATAATTACAAACAATTCTTAAAACTTCCGTGGAGGTAACATGAGGTCCGAGATGATATGCCAAAGGCATACAAAATAATATGCTATTTCAATTTGGCTCCACAAAATGTGCAAAATTACTTGAGAGTTCCCCAACAAGCATCATGCAAGTAAACCAGAAGGTAAAACTACCAATCGATTGAACCTTCTAATTGTTTTAAAACACTGATTGTTTTCTAATTCACTCGCATTGACGCCCTGCCCTCCACCGCAAGGGGCGTACTTCAATGTAACGTCACACTAGAAGGGTCAATAGCCTACTATCGGCCAATCCTCACAATCGTGTGACTGGGACTCAGGTGCAAAAAAAATTGAATGGAGTTACGAGCTTGGTCATGGTAGCATTTCAACTCGCAAGTAAAGACATCATCTCTGAAAAGCAGGCGTCGGATTTAACACGAAAACGTGAGCACATTTTGTCACAAAGTCCCTAAAAAGTCCCTTTCCCCACACGGCCACCAAAACGGATCGTTGAGCAGTTGGCGAGGCGGTCCAAGCAGCAGCTAAAAGGCTCCGAACCTCTCAGGTCCGCCCGACAAAACAGGCCGAAGCGAGCCAGCGAAGACAAAGGCTGTTTTTTTTATTTTATTTTTAATTTGTATTTTGGTTTGTTATTTGTTTACCTTGCTTGGCGCACATGCGAGTGTCCTCTTCAACTCGTTCTACTTCCGGGACTGCGCGCGCGACTCGAGTTTGAGCGCGAGCCCCACCGGAAGTACAGGTCCTGGTTTCCTCTTACGTCACCGGCCCCCGCCACCCAATAGGACGTTAGAAACTCCGTCACATGTGGGGGCCGCCCGCCGCTAGGTTGTTTACTTCCTGTTTTGCGGGACGACCGATGATCGATCAACGAGTATCGATGTGACGTCGCCATGTCCACACCAGGCGGCCGCCGGAAGACTTTAATCATCGCAGAAGGTCTTTTTTGTTTGTTTGTTTTTCATTATTTTGGGATTTGTAACAAAATGTTTAGTTGCCTGGCAACGTCCCACGCTGGCGGAAGCTTGGATGCATTTTGTTGACCACAATTCTCGGTGGACTCCTCAGACGAAAGTGAGGAGTGCAACCCTTTCTCCTTCAGGGAGTTCCTGCGCTCCAAGAACCACGACCCGGACAGGGACGAGGACGGAGCTGCGTGGGAGGTCTGTGTGTGTTTGTGTGACGTAGGCTCGGGGGATGCAACGTGAAAAGTTTCACGTTTAACTTTGATCACGTTCCAACATGAGACAAATGAGAAAACATGATGGCTGTTCTCTTTTTTATTTATTTATAGTTTTATGGCCGTTCTCTACGGAGGAACAAAAGTGCCAAAATTAAATACATCAATACACCATTTAATAATTAAATAAATGAGTCACGAAATAATTAACTGTCATTTATTCATTAAATATGGAATTAAATAAACCAATAATTAAATAAATGTGTTGTGAAATAATTAAATGTATCAATTATTAATTTAATATGGGATTAAATAAACCAATAATTAAATAGATATGTCATGAAATAATTAAATGTGTCACTGTCATTTATTAATTAAATATGGATTAAATAAACCATCTATTTTCTTGACCGCTTATTCCTCATAAAGGTTGCGGAAGGTGCTGGAGCCTATCTAATAATAATAAAATATGGAAGTAAATAAACCAACAATTAATTAGATGTGTCATGAAATAATTAAATGTCATTTATTAATTAAATATGTAATTAAACAAACCAATAATTAAATAAATGTGTCATGAAATAATTAAATGTGTCAATAATTAAATATGGAATTAGATAAATCACTAATTAATTAATGTGTGTGTGTATATATATATATATATATATATATATATATATATATATATATATATATATATATATATATATATATATATATATATATATATATATAATTATTATTATGATATTATTTCTGCAGCGTTTCGTGGATTTATCTGTCAAACTCACCCGTCAAAGTTAGTGGGCGGAGCTAAAGCCTGATTATACGACAACGGCGTTTTTGGTGGACTTTTCCAGGCCTCTGTATGAAAACGATGTCAATTTGCTTTGCTGTTGTTGGCTAATCAGGAGGAAGAGGAGGAGGAGGATGAGGAGAGTGCTGCGTGTGGGCGGAGCTCTCAGTCTGACGCGGACAGCTCCGCCTCCCCGAGCACGTGAGTGGGCCGATCGGCGCCGTCGCACATGTCCATAACGGGGCGATGATGTCGGCGCTCGTCTTCAGGTTCGACGACGGAGACCGTGGCGTCGAGCTGCCAATCGCGAGCAGGGGGAGGAGCTTACAGGAGGTATTTCCATTTGTCAAACGGCCATCAAGCACTTGCTACACCCCATCCATTCATCTTTCTTTTCATTCATCCATCAATCATCCATCCACTCCAAAATCCTTCAATCATCAATCAATCAATCATCAATCAGCTGTCGTCGGATTTTCCAAACGAAATACAATACCAAAATGGAGAACTCGCGCATGTGCGTGTGTGCAGCTGCGCGAGGAGAATGCCACGCTGAGAAGAAATGTCCAGGAGCTCCGCAAAACATTGCAAGCAAATGAGCAAAGGTGAGCGGCCCGGCGGCCAATCGGAGCACTGGCCGGCTTACCCGGGATGCTTTGCGCGCAGGGCGGAAGCGCTGCAGGAGGAGCTGGAACGGAGGCGGCAGCGGGAGCAGGAGGAGGCGCGGGACCTGGACCACTTGCTCCACTCGGTGGAGTGCAACCTGCACGAGATGACGGTGCGCTCCCGTGGCGACGTCAGCACGGTCATGTCGTGCCGTCGAGATGCCACAAATCATTTTCCATCGCAAACGTTTGGCAGAATTAAATTGACAGGACCGATGAAAGAATACGTGATGAGTAAAACATAAAACAAGTTCATTTTGGGCTACGAGATTGGAATTACAAGCACAATGTTTGACATTTTGTGCTCTCGGATTTTTCTTCTCGTTCCATTTTTTTTCGATTGAACATGAATTATTTTTCAATTTAAAAAGATTTTCATTTTTTCCATTTTCATTTTCAAAGTTCACATTGCGTTTTCATCTCGTAGATTTTTTTCCATTGAATTAATTTTTTTTTCAATTTCAATTTAAAAAATGTCTTTTTAATTTTCATTTTCAAAGTTCACATTTTGTTTCACATTTGTCTCATTCAATTGTTTTCATTGAATTTAAATTTTTTTCAATTTCAAAAAACCTTTTTTTCATTTTCATAGTTCACATTTTGTTTTCATCTCGTTCAATTTTTTTAATTAAAATGTTTTAAAATTCAGTTTTTCAATTTCCAAAATGTTTTTTTTCGTTATAATAGTACACATTTTGTTTTCATCCTGTTTATTTTTTTTCATTGAATTTAATTTTTTTTCAATAAAAAACACCCTTTTTTCATTTTCATAGTTAACATTTTGTTTATCTTGGTCATTTTTTTTCTTGAATTTTTTTTTTTTTCAATTTCAAAAAATGTCTTTTTTTCCCATTTTCATTTTCAAAGTTCACATTTTTCATCTTCAATTTTTTCAGTGAATTTCAATTTTTTCAACTTAAAAAAACGTCATTTTTTCCATTTTCAAAGTTCACATTTTTCACCTTCAATTTTTTTCCCTTGAATTTCATTTTTTTTCAATTGAAAAAAAACGTCCTTTTTTCATTTTCATAGTTAACATTTTATCTCAATTTTTTTCTTGAATTGAATTCTTGAATTTCAAAAAATGTCTTTTTTTCCATTTTCAAAGTTCACATTTTTTCATATCGTTTATTTTTTTCATTGAATTTAAATTTTTTTAATTTCAAAAAACATCATTTTGATTTTCATAGTTAACATTTTTTCATCTCGTTCATTTTTTTTTCATTGAATTTACATTTTTTCTATTTCAAAAAATGTCATTATTTTCATTTTCAAAGTTCACATTTTGTTTTCATCTCGTATTTGAAAAAAAAGAAGTCAGATGAAGTGAGAAAATGGTGCGTTCACAGACATCGAGTAACTTCCGAACACTTTTTTGCTGGTGTGGTCAGAAACGAGCGCTGAGCGCCGAGAGCAACGTGGCCAGGATGAAGGCGGAGCTTCAGCAGCTGCAGGTGATATATGCGCGCACGCACACAGGTGCACCCTCAACACACACATAAACTGTGCGTGCGTGCGTCAGGAGGAGCTGGAGTGCGCGCGTAGCGAAAACCTCAAGCTCAAGTCAGAGCAGCAGCATGTCGTCACGGCGATGAAGCACAGCGCCAACATGGCGTCCGACTACCTGGACAAGACGGTCGCGCACGCACACTCGTCCATACGGTGGGTCCACGCGTGCTCGCCAAACAGCTTACAAGGTTGCTCGGCTGGAGCTTCAATAACACTGATCTGAATATATGAATCGAGTGGATAGCCAATATGCCAAGACTTTTGAGGCGGCCATATTGCTCCTCCCAAGAAATGTTTCTCGCCAGACCATCCGATACGTTTACAGTATTTATCCAAACTGGAGAACATTTGAGACAGTACTTAGTAGAAACAGCATCATTTATGGTATTACATTTTAAATTTATGGTATTATAAATGTATTAAAAATAAACAAGAGGACTTTAGACATTTTGTAACTTGCCTTAAATACATGTATAAATTAGATGCTTCATGATGTTTACTACAGGAGGAACCTTGTATTTTTTTTTATTAAAGAATTATATCTGTAATTCTACAGTAGTCTGCTCACAAGATGGGAGTGGCAAGATGGCTGCCCTGTGGCTTCAACGGCTTGTACGAGCCACTGACCTGTATATATGACTGGATAGCCGATAGCCCATACTAGCCCATGCAAGCTGTTGAAGTCACAGGGCGGCCATCTTGCTCCTCCGGCGAGAAACGTTTCTTGGGAGGAGCAATATGGCGGCCTTGCCACCTCAAAAGTCTCCGCCTATCGGCTATCCACTGATCTATATAGATCAGTGGCCCTCCCCCACCAACAACCACACACTCATCACAATCATGTCACACACGCATGCTGATGATGTCACGTGGGGGGGCGTGGTCCACCTGTGCTCCCGTCTGCGCAGTCGTCTGCTGGAGGGGGCGGAGTCTCTACGTCTGGTCTCGCAGCTGCTGCGCTCCATCCACAAAATTGCCGACGTGACTTCGGATGCCTGACGCGCCCGTCGCCGTGGAAACGCGATTGATTGGCTGCTGATTGGACCGAGGCCGCCTCTTTCATCTTTTACCAGCCAATAAAAACATTTGGAGTTCTTCTCTTCTCTTTCTGCTTTATTGATTGATTTGTATTCAGCAAATCCGTGTGTGCAGGCGCGCGTCAGTGTGTGAGCGTGTGTATCTGCAGCCTCCAGTGCGTCTTCCAGCTTTGGAGCTCGTTAAGTCGTCGTCGTTTGTCCGCGTCCGATTGCGACAGCTGGGACGACAACACCTGCTCAAAACGCTATCACGCAAACACGCACACAGCGCACACACCCATGTTTGTCATACAAATGATGAACGAGCCTCACATCATTAGTGTGCGTTTGTCACAATTATCACTTGTGTACTTTTGTACGTGTCTGTACTGAGTACTCGAGTATTGATGCTGGATTTCAACTCATGTATAAATGTCATCGTTTCAAAACGACTTCAAGTATCTAATTAAAAGTCATTCATTAAATGTGGGGCAAATTTTCATTGAAGTGGAAGTAAAAAAGTACACAAAAGTAAAAGCACAAAAGTAAAAAAAAAACTAAAAGTAAAAATAAAAATGTACAAAAAGTGCAAAAGTAAAAGCACAAAAGTAAAAAGATAAACTAAAAATAGTAAAAAAGTAAAAGGTAAAATTAAAAATAAAAAAGTACAAAAAAGTACAAAAGTAAAAGCACAAAAGTAAAAAAACTAAAAAAAATAAATTAAAAAAATAAATTAAAACAGTAAAAAACCATAAGGTAAAAGTTAAAAAGTATTAAAAAAAAAAAACGTAAAAAATGAAAAGTAAAAAAAGTAATACAAATAAAAAACAGTAAAAAAGTAAAAATAAAAAAGTACAAAAGTAAAAGTAAACACTGTGCATGCGTGCGCGTACCTTGGTGGCGGCATCCCTGTGCTGGATGACGGCCAGATGTCCCAGGGTGCACTTGGCGGTGGTGATGGCTGCGGTGGTAGCCGCGGTAACGGAAGCGGCGTTGGCAGGAAGCGACATCTGAGGAATGCCCGACCACACCCTGACCAGCGAGCGAGCAAACTTTTATTGTGACGGTCTGACAGGATGTATTTATTGTATTTAGTACTCATTTATTATAATAATAAATATATAAATATAATAATAATAATAATAAATACATCAAAATAAAATGGTATGCATTTATTTGAATGTATGTAGCTTTTATTGTGAAGGTCTGACAGGATGTGACGGCGTCGGAGAGTCGCGGCCTACCTGCAGGGTTGCTGTGTGGTTTCCATGGCGACGTCCTCTGACGTCTGCTGGGGCGTCACCTCTGATCACGTGACACAAACGCCATGGAAATGACAGCAACAACTTATTGACGCACAATTTCGAGAAAAACTTCCCCCACACACACAGACACATGACGCGGGTCATGTGACCGACCCGGTAGCGGAAGGCGGTCCATCTGATGGAGGAGGTGCTCGGTGAGCGACGCCAGCGAATTGACAAACTCCTCCCCTCGGCGTCGCATGCACTCCTGCACATGACGGCGGGCGAGAGAGCGAGAGGTCACGTGGCGTGTGAATCGACCACGCCCAACCCCACGCCAAGCGTACGTACCTGCAGTTCCCGATGCGAGCCCAAGATGGCGTCATGGAGTCTCTGTTGTCTTGCCTCCTCGCCGTGCCTCAGCGCCTCCATCTCGTTGGCAGAGAGCGACACGCGCAGGCCCGCCACGCTCGCCGTCTGAACACGCCAACACAAACATGCGCGAGCATAAATCAGCCGCTAATGCTAACGTGCTAATGCTAACGTGCGGCCCAGTCATCCGTCAACGTCATAATAATAACATGGAGGACCAAAACTGACACAATTAAAAAAAACAAAATGATTGATGAATAAAAGTAAAAATAAAAATTATAAATATAATTAAAAAATTACATAAAATAAATATAAATGGAAATAAAAACAAAAAACAAAAAATATATACATATATATATATATATATATATATATATATATATAGTAGTAAATAGTATATAGTAAGTAAGTAAGTATAGTAAGTAATATAGTAAGTAGTAAATATAAAAAAAAATGATTAAATAAATAAATGCATGAATAAAAGTGAAAAAAAAGATAGAGACAATCTTAATAATTCAAAAATTAAATTAAAAAATATATATAAATGGAAAGCACGTCCGCCTCCCAGTTCTGAGGACTCCGGTTCAAGTCCAGGCTCCGGCCTTCCTGGGTGGAGTTTGCATGTTCTCCCCGTGCCTGCGTGGGTCTTCTCCGGGTACTCCGGTCTCCTCCCACATTCCAAAGACATGCATGGCAGGTTAATTGGGCGCTCCGAATTGTCCCTAGGTGTGCTTGTGGGCGTGGATGGTTGTTCGTCTCTGTGTGCCCTGCGATTGGCTGGCGACCAGTCCAGGGTGCCTACTGCCCAGAGCCAGCTGAGATAGGCGCCAGCACCCCCCGCGACCCTGGTGAGGAATAAGTCCTCAGAACTGGGAGGCGGAAGTGCTAACCACTCGACCACCGTGCCGCCCAAAAAAAAGAAAATTTTAATTAAAAAATGTAATGAAAAATATATAAATGGAAATAAAAACAAAATATAGATATATCCATAAATAAGAGTAAAACTAAATACAAAAATTAAAAAGGAGATTCAAAAAATGAATATAAAAATAAATGCGGAAATAAATATACAAATAAAATTAAATGTCAATCAATAAATAAAGACGCTCTGCTCTCAAATTTATTTATGTATATATATATATATATATAAATATATATATATTTTTTACATTTTATTTTTGCATTTATTTCCACATTTATTTTTACATTTATATTTTGAATCCCGTTTTTCATTGTTGTATTTATTTATTTTTAATTTTTGGAAATTTTAGTCCTCCATCTCGGCTAAATCTATGCAGCAAATGAATTACACGGTTGACATGGCAACAGCTTCATGACGCAATCTGTGGGGCCCACATGAAGGCACCCAGCTAATGCTAATCGCGGTTGTCACAATGTCCATTGAATCAGATTTTTAGCTATTTTTAGTTTCATTAATTAAAAAAATTATTGAAAAAAAAAAACTAATTATAAAATTGAAAAAATTCAATTATGAATTAAAAATGAAGCTAGCCATGCTAATGCTAACGTGGCGACGAGCACATTTTGCGGCGATGCTACCTTCTCCTCCTCGCTGGCGGCCTTGGTTTCCTCGAAGGCGCGTCGCACCCGACCCGCCTCCTCCCTCAGCTCCGCCCCCAGCTGTCTCTCGTGCGCGCGGATCAAAGTGGCGGGCAGCAAATGCATCATGTCGGCCAACACGCACTGCTGCTGCTCCAGCGCTGCATGCACACACTCAAACACGTCAAGGGAGACGTGATGGGCCCGCCCACCCATCCAAAGCGCCGCCTGCGACCTTCCCTGCTGGCGCTGAGCAGCGTGCGCGCGTGCTCGTGATGTCCCAGAAGCCTTTGCTGCGTGTTCTCCACCCACTGGTCCAGACCGGCGGGAAGTCGATGGAAGCCGCCGCAGCGCTGACTCTGGTAGAAGTCCTGAGCGGGTGCACGGAGACCGACGGGGTCACGTGACCTGACCGCCGCCGACAACACGGACGGAGGGGTGGGGCATCACGTTACCTTGGCAACCAGCAGCAGCGTCTGATGCGTCCTCCTCAGGATGGCGTTGACGATGGAGATGTAACAACTACACGCACACAAATGGACGGACGATGATGACATCATCTCACGTCATGTGATGTGAAGTGGAGCCAATGAGGACTCACTCTGGATTGGGATCCGCTTCCGATTTGGCGCCAAAGATCTGCAGCCTTTTGTCCGTCCTCAACGACCTGAACAAAACATGCGTGCGGTCAACGTGTGCTGGATGACAGCATACAGCACGATATAAATGGAACACAAGTTTGAATTCAAACACTAGTACAACATTAACTCATTTGCTCCCAAAGACGTATAAATACGTTCTATTTTCAATGTATTTAGTTTCCCAAAGACGTATTTATACATTTTTTTGTTTTTTTAAATGCTGGAGCATACAGAAGGCTTTGATGAGAATAGGTAAAAAAAAAATGATAGTAATTACAAAAACTGTCAGCAGCAGAGTATAAGAGATCAACTAGATTTCTCACAATTCTAAGCAGATTGGTGAATAATGATGAAACATGGCTATATTCTAATGCTAATTGCTGCAAATCGGAAACAGATAGAAATATACTTTTTTTTGATGAAAGAAGAGACTAATGTTTTTTTTTTGGCAGATTCCATGATTTTTCAACACAATATTCTGTGGGTCTTGCAAAATCAAAATCCAGTAAAACAGCCAGGAGCAAAGGGGGTTGCTTCAGTCAAAATGGCTGCCAGGGAATGAGCTAAGATTGATCTATTTCAATTTCATGTGGTGTGATCCCCTCCGTGAGCCGGTACCTTAACGTGGTGGAGGGGTTTGCGTGTCCCAATGATCCGAGGAGCTATGTTGTCTGGGGCTTTATGCCCCTGGTAGGGTCACCCATGGCAAACAGGTCCTAGGTGAGGGGCCAGACTAAGCACGGCTCAGAAGACCCCTCATGATGAATAACAATAATGGAAGCACGCTTACCCTGCCCGGACGCGGGTCACCGGGGCCCCCCTCTGGAGCCAGGCCTGGAGGCGGGGCTCGCTGGCGAGCGCCTGGTGGCCGGGCCTGCACCCATGGGGCCCGGCCGGGCACAGCCCGAAGAGGAAACGTGGGTCCCCCTTCCCACGGGCTCACCACCGGTGGGAGGGGCCAAAGGGGTCGGGTGCAGAGCAGGCTGGGTGGCAGCCAAAGGCGGAGACCTTGGCGGACCGATCCCCGGCTACAGAAGCTGGCTCTCGGGACATGGAATGTCACCTCTCTGGCAGGGAAGGAGCCCGAGCTGGTGTGTGAGGCCGAGAAGTTCCGACTCGACATAGTCGGACTCGCCTCCACACACGGCTTGGGCTCTGGTACCAGTCCTCTTGAGAGGGGTTGGACTCTTTTCCACTCTGGAGTTGCCCACGGTGAGAGGCGCAGAGCAGGTGTGGGCATACTTATTGCCCCCCGGCTCGGCGCCTGTACGTTGGGGTTCACCCCGGTGGACGAGAGGGTAGCCTCCCTCCGCCTTCGGGTGGGGGGACGGGTCCTGACTGTTGTTTGTGCATATACACCAAACAGCTGTTCAGAGTACCCACCCTTTTTGGAGTCCTTGGAGGGTGTGCTGGAGAGGGCTCCCCCTGGGGACTCCCTCGTCCTGCTGGGGGACTTCAACGCTCACGTGGGGAATGACAGTGAGACCTGGAGGGGCGTGATTGGGAGGAACGGCCCCCTGATTGGAACCCGAGCGGTGTTCTGTTATTGGACTTCTGTGCTCGTCACGGTTTGTCCATAACGAACACCATGTTCAAACATTGGGGTGTCCATTTGTGCACTTGGCACCAGGACACCCTAGGCCGCAGTTCGATGATCGACTTTGTAGTCGTGTCATCGGATTTGCGGCCGCATGTTTTGGACACTCGGGTGAAGAGAGGGGCGGAGTTGTCAAATGATCACCACCTGGTGGTGTGTTGGCTCTGATGGTTGGGGAAGATGCCGGTCCGACCTGGCAGACCCAAACGTATTGTGAGGGTTTGCTGGGAACGTCTGGCGGAATCCCCTGTCAGAAAGAGTTTCAATGCCCACCTCCGGCAGAGCTTCTCCCTTGTCTCGGGGGAGGCGGGGGACATTGAGTCCGAATGGGCCATGTTCCGCGCCTCCATTGTAGAGGCGGCCGATCGGAGCTGTGGCCGTAAGGTGGTCGGTGCCTGTCGCGGCGGCAATCCTCGAACCCGCTGTGGGATGCCGTCAAGCTGAAGAAGGAGTCCTATTGGGCCTTTTTGGCCTGTCGGATTCCGGAGGCAGCTGACAGGTACCGGATGCCCAAGCGGAACGCGGCTTCGGCGGTTGCTGAGGCAAAAACTCGGGCATGGGAGGAGTTCGGTGAGGCCATGGAAAACGACTTCCGGACGGCTTCGAGGAAATTCTGGTCCACCATCCGGCGTCTCAGGAGAGGAAAGCAGTGCACCATTAACACTGTGTATAGTGGCGATGGGGTGCTTCTGACCTCGACTCGGGACGTCGTGAAGCGGTGGGGGGAATACTTCGAAGACTTCCTCAATTCCACCGACACGTCTTCCTTTGAGGAAGCAGAGTCTGGGGACTCTGGGGTGGGCTCTCCTATCTCTGGGGTCGAAGTCACTGAGGTGGTTGGAAAGCTCCTCAGTGGCAGGGCCCCGGGGGTGGATGAGATCCGCCCGGAGTTCCTAAAGACTCTGGATGTTGTGGGGCTGTTGTGGTTGACACGCCTCTACAACATCGCGTGGACATCGGGGACAGTGCCTCTGGATTGGCAGACCGGGGTGGTGGTCCCCCTTTTTAAGAAGGGGGACCGGAGGGTGTGTTCCAACTACAGAGGGATCACACTCCTCAGCCTCCCTGGTAAGGTCTATTCAGGGGTGCTGGAGAGGAGGGTCCGTCGGGAGGTCGAATCTCGGATTCAGGAGGAGCAGTGTGGTTTTCGTCCTGGCCGTGGAACAGTGGACCAGCTCTACACCCTCAGCAGGATCCTTGAGGGTGCGTGGGAGTTCGCTCAACCAGTCCACATGTGTTTTGTGGATTTGGAGAAGGCGTTCGACCGTGTCCTTTGGGGAGTCCTGTGGGGGGTGCTTCGGGAGTACGGGGTACCGGGCCTCCTGATACGGGCTGTTCGGTCCCTGTACGACCGTTGCCAGAGTTTGGTCCGCATTGCCGGCAGTAAGTCGGATTCGTTTCCGGTGAGGGTTGGACCCCGCCAAGGTTGCCCTTTGTCACCGATTCTGTTCATAACTTTTATGGACAGAATTTCTAGGCGCAGCCGAGGCGTTGAGGGGTTCCGGTTTGGTGGCCTCAACATTGCATCTCTGCTCTTTGCGGATGATGTGGTGCTGTTGGCTTCATCAAGCCGGGGCCTCCAACTCTCACTGGAGCGGTTCGCAGCCGAGTGTGAAGCGGTTGGGATGAGGATCAGCACCTCCAAATCCGAGACCATGGTCCTCAGTCGGAAAAGGGTGGAGTGTCGTCTGCAGGTCGGGGATGAGATCCTGCCCCAAGTGGAGGAGTTCAAGTATCTTGGGGTCTTGTTCACGAGTGAGGGCAGGATGGAGCGGGAGATCGACAGGCGGATCGGTGCAGCATCTGCAGTGATGCGAACTCTGTATCGGTCCGTCGTGGTGAAGAAAGAGCTGAGCCAAAAGGCAAAGCTCTCGATTTACCGGTCGATCTACGTTCCGACCCTCACCTATGGTCACGAGCTGTGGGTCGTGACCGAAAGAACGAGATCCCGGATACAAGCGGCCGAAATGAGTTTCCTCTGCAGGGTGTCCGGGCTCTCCCTTAGAAATAGGGTGAGAAGCTCGGTCATCCGGGAGGGACTCAGAGTCGAGCCGCTGCTCCTCCGCGTTGAGAGGAGCCAGCTGAGGTGGCTCGGGCATCTGGTTCGGATGCCTCCTGGACGCCTCCCTGGGTGTTCCGGGCATGTCCCACCGGTGGGAGGCCCCGGGGACGACCCAGGGCACGCTGGAGAGACTATGTCTCTCGGCTGGCCTGGGAACGCCTTGGGATCCCACCGGAGGAGCTGGTTGAAGTGGCTGGGAGAGGGAAGTCTGGGTTTCCCCCCTGAAGCTGCTGCCCCCGCGACCCGACCCCGGATAAGCGGAAGAAGATGGATGGATGGATGGAATTTCATGTGGTACAAGTTTGTCACGAGGCAAATATTTTATATGTTGGTTCCGAAAATAGAATGAAAGAAATAGATTTGCATCCAATGAGAAAAAAAATGCTATTTTTACTTAGCCAAATATTCTTCAAAAAGGTTATTTTCCAGCTGAAGGGCCCTGTAAGGAGAAGGAGCCAGATGGACAGTCATGGAAAGACGAGCGACTGCATGGCGCTGGACTAAAACTAGTCTAGACTAGGCTAAAACCCTCATTAATAAACAATAAGTGGCACTAAATCCGAATGCATATTCATCGACTACTGAAGACAAGACGAAAATGTACTTCACTTCATAATTCATTGGCTGGTCTTCATCCATCTCACTGTGGATGAACTCCTCCTGGGTGCCTTTCCTTACAGGGTACTTCTGTGCTCCGACATGTTGTGGTTTAAGTGTGTCTGTTTTGTTGTAGGTGTGTCTGTGGGTACGATCATGGGGATGTGTGTGTGTGTGTGGGGGGGGCGCTTTTGTTTTATTTATTTATATATTTTATTTTATTTATTGTATTATGGATGTCCAGCACTTTGAGCTGCATTTTGAATGTATGAAAGGTGCTATACAAATAAAGTTTGATTGATTGATTGATAAAAACTGGACTCAAATATATGGACATTTTAGTTGATCAACAAAAACATCCGTGGTCAGTCAGCTTCCGAACGACCCTCACAGGCCTCAGCGTGAGAGTGCGAACGTACCTTGCGACCCCAGCAGATTCGCTGCGTCTCGGTGATTGTTGACGCTGGGCCGAGTTTGGACCTGCACCGGGAACATACGGAAAAACAAAACAAAACAAAAAAAGCACAGTAGCGATACCGGACGGATTTCACGCTGTCGAGTACTCAAAAGGCTGCTGATACAACACGTTGCAACGTAAACAACTGATGGCGCCGTACGTCCAAATCAAGTTTCGACAATGTATTTGATGGGAAATGATTTTTGGAAAATCAATATCATAGCACGATAATGCTATTTCCAACCGATACCGAAAAAACATTCATTTAGAAAGTGCCGATGTCGATAACCCATAAGGTAAGCTGATAATCGTTTGCAAAATGAACTTGAATACAAATATAATTTGGAGTCCTACGAAAAGTCGAACATGTACAAATACATTGAAACATCATGTAAAGTTTACGCAATGTTTCAATGTATGGAAAGCACCATGAAGATGAATTTCATTGACATGAACCACAACAGATTTCGCCCGATTTCTTTATTATCTAGTTTACCTGTATGAAATCAAATCGGTCGATAATTGCTGATAATTTTCAGCAAATTTCTTTATTATATTGTTTATCTGTAATGAGTGAAATTGGTAGATAAATGCCGATAATTTTCAGCCAATTTCTTTATTATTTGATTTTTCTGTAATGAGTCAAATTGGTTAATAATTGCAAATAATTATTGGCGGATTTCTTAATTATTTGGTTTATCTGTATGAAATCAAATTGGTTAATTGCCGATAATTTTCAGCAAATTTCTCTATTATCAGGTTCATCTGTATGAAATCAAATTGGTCGATAATTGCCAATAATTTTTGGCAAATGCCTTTATAATCTGGTTTATCTGTATGACGTCAAATAGGTCGATAACCGGCAACTGAAATTATCGTGCATCCCTAATTTTTAATGTCCTTTTAAATTCCATATTGAATTTTTGACTTATGCATTTTGTCACATTAAAATGTGGCTGAATCGAAATTATATGAATCATCGTTACTTGGTATCAGCACTAGTGTTGTTCCGATACCGTTTTTTGGCTCCCGATACCGATACCCAGCTTTGCAGTATCGGCTGATACCGATACCATACCGATACTTAAGGTTTTTTTTTCCTCAACATGAAAAAGCTGTCCTGCCATTGGTTCAGAGCATTCAAGGGCCAATAGGATATGTCAGATCGGCATGCAGTGAACATGCCACATACCAGTGAATTTCGTGCACCAGCAAGACACAAGATCCAAAATCCTATATTAGCGTTGGAATTAATTGTATCGGCATGTTACTTGTGAGTAGTCACCGATACTGATACCACTGTTTTAATGCAGTATCGGCACCTCTGCCGATACCAATATCGGTATTGGAACAACACTAATCAGCACCCACGAGTATTCAACAGTTGAGTACTTGCACTGGTATCGGTCTGGTAAAAGTGGTATTGAACGTCTCTCATAGCACACACACACACATACATGCAGTCAACCTTTCGCCTGCACACGTCGGAGCGCATTTTCAAGATGGCAGCCAACATGGAGGGGGGCGGAGTCAGTACCTTCACAGAACCTGACGGACACGTCGGAGAGATCAGATGGAAGCCGGCGCATGCACGCGCACACGCACCGACGCACGCACCTGTTGAGCGACTTGACCACGCCCACGATCGGGTCCTCCATGATGTTCCCTCCTGAGCGACAGGGCTGCAGCAGGGCGGGGGGCGGGGCAGACCACACCTGCTTCCTGGACTTTGAGGCGGTGGGCGGGGCCACGCTCTCCTCGTCCAAGTAGTGCCTCCGCCTCCTCAGGTCCTCGCCGATGGCCGACAGCAAGGTCAGCACCTGGTCGGCGCACACCTGAGGACGGAGACGAGGATGGCGATCGGCCCAAGGGAAATCGTAATCGTTGTCATGATCGTTACCTGCTCTTCTTCCAGAGTTTTGCGGAGCTGCTCCATGCGAGCGCTGATGACCGCCTCCTGCTGGTTGCTGCTCGCCACCTGATTCCAATACAATCGTTTCAACGCTCAATTCAAAGCTAGTCAATCAAAATCAACAAAATCGGCAACAACGGCGTCGATTGACCTCGGCTATGACTTCCACTTGCGTGCTGCTGAGGATCCGCTCGATCAACTCGATGAACTTGACCTCGGCCTGCAGCACGCACAACTTCTCCTCCAGACGGCCCGACGCCGCCTTCACCTGGACCACAACGCAAAAACAACGACCAAAATTGTTCATTTTTATTAGTTTTCATTTCATTTTAACTTTTGCTTTTTTAAATTGAGTTTGTTTTAATTTGTTTTCAGGGTGGTTTCAGGTTAGTTTTGATAAGTTTTAGCTATTTAATAAATGCTTAGTTTTCATTTGGATTGAGTTAGTTTCAGTCTTAGTTTTAGTTTTTAAAAAATGTGTATTACTTGTGCGCAATATTGAAAAATCAGCATGGGAGTGACGTCATCTTTTGGTGCTTTTCTATTGGCTGCTGCTCGATGAAATCGCTTGTGTGTGACTTTCAAACGTCCTTAATCCGGTGGTTCATATCAAAATAAATCGACTTCAAATCACATTAAAAATAATCCCCAAAGGCTCATGCATTCAATTCATTACCAAAGAGAAAAACAAAGGACATTTTTGCGATCAGTAGTGTTAGTTTTGTAAACATAAAATGTATTTTCAGTTAGTGTTCGTTTATTGAAAAGCATTTTCATTTTTATTTGATTTGGTTAACGAAACTTTAAAATAGCTTTAACATTTTCAATAGTTTTAGTTCACTAAAATAACTGACCATCTTAAATATACATGCATGCTAACACCAGAAGTATCGGGAGATTGGACTCTTGGCTAAATTGCCACTTTATGGAACGTGCAGGTCGGATAAAGGTCGGAAAAATAAAAGATGGCGGCAGGTGTCGAGTCCAAGACCAGAACTGCAATCGTAGATTGTAGATGTGTCATCGGTCAACTAACTACGGTCGAGACCGCCAATCAAGTATGTGTCGTTTATCACCCGAGCCAAGATTTTTGAAGTCGCAAGGCTGCCATATTGCTTCTCCCAAGAAACGTTTCTCGGCATACCATCCGATACATTCACAGGATCGAACATTTGAGACAGTACTTAGTAGATACCTCTGCCAAATCTAATCTTGGGGTCTAAGGAACTGAGCGATAAAAGAAAAAGAGTGTTCAAAGCAGCACATACTTGTTAATTTAATTGTAAACTAGTGACCACCCCGCCTCCGGCCTTCTACTAAGTGCCTCCAAGCTGTATGTGTCTCATCATATATAATACATATAATAGCGTATAGCTCATACAGTAGTCTGCTGGCAAGGTGGGAGTGGCAAGATGGCCGCGCTGTGACTTCGACGGCTTGCACTGGTGCGTACGGGCTATCGGCTATCCACTCATATATACAGGTCAGTGATGTGCGCGCATGCATGAGACCTGCTGCAAGGTCTTGGTCTGCAGGTTGTGCAGGTCCCCGTAGACGCTCTCCTCAGTGACGCTGATGCGTTTGCTTTCCTCCTTCAGACGGCGCTGGAAGACTTTCACCTCCTGACGCGTGTAGTCGCCGCCTTCGCTGAAGAGCCTGGCGGACAAAACACGTCACACGCACGCGCACGACAACTATGGAAGACCAAAACCAACAAAAATCGAAATGTTGTGCAAATATTTTGGTTTAGATGTGTTGTAAACTTGCTGTTAAAAGCAACACAAGTCGCAAATGGAGGTGAGAGTGGACAAGATGGTCGCCCATTGCTGGAGCTCGCCACCGCAAGCCGGTGACACTTCCTGCTCACTTGATCAATGACAGGACGTTTGCAATGGGCGGAGTCCAACCCAAGACATGCTTGGGACCACCCCCTCATTTCAGCAACATTTCATCATGGTAGGAGATAATTAAAAAAATAATAAATGACTAAATCAATGACTAAAAGTGAAAATAAAAATGGGTATAAAAAATATAACTCAAAAATTAAATACAAATGTATTTATGTATATATATTAGGGCTGCACAATATATCGAAAAATTACCAATATCGTAATATTGGCCCATGCAATATGCATATCACAAAGACATGCAATTCACTTCATATGGAATTTGATGCTTTGATCTGAATTTGACCAGTCAGCCGATAACTAAAATGGTAATATAAATAAATAAATCATAGTTGAACATTATCGAGAGGTCATTACAATTAATAACTAAAAATATATTGAATTTGCTTATTTTGATGCATGGAAAAAAATCTCATTCTTTCATTAAATGATAAAAATATGATTTCTTATGGTACATGTTCAATACTGTAATATCGATATCACTATCCTCAGTAACTATATCGCATGATTTTCCAATATTGTGCAGCCCTAATATATCGATATTTATTGATCTATCTATCTATATCTATCTATCTATACATATATACATATATATATATATATATATATATATATATATATATATATATATATATATATATATATAACTTTTATTTATTTATTTATTTTTTTACTTGACTGACTTCCCCCAAGTATTTCACATTTAGCCTCCAAGTACATTGAAAGGCATTTTCAAATATGTTGAAACGTATTTATCAGTCCAAAACTCCACTTTGGCCATTTTAACGGCGTGACAGACGGACGAGTGAGCACGTGGGAGTGGCACAACAACGACAACAACGGCGGCAGTCACCTGAAGGATCTGAGGAGTCTCGCCGTTCGATTTCGGAGCTCGTCCATCTGCATCTGAAGCGACACGCGGAAGGACGAGTGCGAGCGCTGGGTGTGCTTGATGTGCTCGTCCAGGCAGTCCTGCAGGGTGGAGCTGAGGGCCTCCAGACTGGACGAGAGGGCGGGACGTGAGTCGAGTAGCCGGAGTGACTCCGCCCCCTCGTGGCGTTACCAACCGTTGACTGCCGTCCGTTCTGAGGACGCTGTCGTCCATCTCCGCCAGCGTGGCGGCCAGCTGCCGGTTTTTGTCGTTGGTGGCCGTCTGCAGCCGCTGCAGCGCCGCCGTGCACGACGTCAGCACGTCCGACACCTGCTGGCAGTGGGCGTCCACGCGCTGCTTGTGCAGATGCAGCTCCGCTACGCACCAACACGCACGCACATTCAATTTGTTATGCTGGTCAACGTGATCATCGTTGGAGGGTTGTAAAAAAAATAAAAAAAAAATAAATAAAAATTATGTGGAGACGATTTATCTACAATACAGTGTTACCTCGTTTATCACGGGTGTTACATTCCAAAAACTACCCGCACTAATGGAAATCTGCGTTAATTTTATTTTATATTTTTAATTCCCGTTAATTATATATATATTTTTTCGTTTATTATGTTTTTTCCATTTTGTTATGATGTTTACTTTATTATAAATGTTTTTTCATTCATCATATATGTTCCTTTTTCAATGTACATTCATTTTTTTCCCCATTAAAAGTATGCTTTTTAAATGTATTACTATATATATATATATATATATATATATATATATATATATATTTTTTTTTATTTTTTATTTTTTTTCATTTATTATATGTGTCTTTTGGTTTTGGTATGATTTTTAGTTTATTATGAATGCTTTTCATTCATTATTTGTTTTGTTTTTTTCATTTAGTCATTTTTTCCATTAAAGTATGTTTTTTTTTATTTACTTATACAGCACAGTATATATTTTTTGAAAAAAAAAATGTGTACCTGTAAAAAAAAATAAAAATAAAAATGTGCCTGTAAATAAAAAAACAAACAAAAAACATTTGTACATAAAAAAAAAAGTGTACTAAAATAAATTGTACCTGTAAAAAACAAAAAAACAGAAAACATTTGTACATTAAAAAAAATGTGTACTAAAAAAAACATGTACCTGTAGAAAAAAAACAAAAACAAAACAAATCATGACTTTTACAGATACAAATTTACACTTTTTTTCTACTGGTACAATTTTTTTTTTTTTTTTTTTTACCTGTTCCTTTTGCACCATATTTCCCTCCATCCAAATGTACAGGTGCCAAAGTATCAAATATGGCGAATATGTTGCGTGCACACTAATGCTAGCAAAGATGTTAATTGTGCTGCCGTGTGCGTGCGTGTACCCATGCGCGGGATGTAGATGCAGGTTTTGACATGCAGCGGGTCAAGCGGCTGCATTTGCAGCTCGTGGTACGCGCGCACCGCCTCCTTCCTGTCCGTCACCGTGGCGACGGCCGACGTCAGAACGTCCTGGAAGCGCCGCTCCACGAAATCCAGGAAACAAATGCGCATCCTGCACACACGCAAACGTGGTTTGTCCCGCCAGATTAGCACGTCATGCTAACCGCTAGCATCTCCTGATTAGCACTAGTGTTGTTCCGATACCGATACTGCATTAAAACAGTGGTATCGGTATCGGTGACTACTAACAAGTAACATGCCGATACCATTAATTCCAACGCTAATATAGGATTTTGGATCTTGTGTCTTGCTGGTGCATGACATTCACTGATATGTGACATGTTTACTGCAAGCCAATCTAAGATATCCTATTGGCCTTTGAATGCTCTGAACCAATGGCAGGAAAGCTGTTTCGTGTTGAGAAAAAAAACCTTAAGTATTGGTATGGTATCGGTATTGGCCGATACTGCAAAGCTGGGTATCGGAATTGGTATCGGGAGCCAAAAAACGGTATCGGAACAACACTAATTAGCACGCCATGCTAAACGCTAGCACCTGTTGAGCGCCTGCATGAGAATCTCCACGGGAAAGGCGCTGAGGTGCGTCTCTTGCTGCTTGCTCATGTTGCCGGGCAGTTCGGAGGCGGGGCATCGGAAGGCGGGGCCAGAGTAGCACACGCCCCTGGACGAGGTCAAGTTGACCTTGCTGCTGAGGTCGTACAGCTCCAGGAGGGACGACTCGGCCTGAACGAGCGCGCGGGCGCGCGCGAGTGAACGTCATTCGACGCGCTTGGCGGCCGACTAATGGCGAGCTGACCTCACCTCAGCCAGCGAATCAGAAGGCTCTTCAGGTGCCTCGTCATCCTGACAGCTGATTGGCTGCTCCTCGGTTGGCCCGCCCGCTTGACTACTTTCTGCGCACATGGCGAACGTGGAAGGTCAGAGTGCACGGTCAACATCATCATCATCATCATCATCATCATCAACATCATCACCATCATCACCATCATCATCATCATCATCTTTTCTCCTTTGGGAATATTCCCATATGGGAAGGAAACGTGTGTGTGTGTGTGTGTGTGTGTTCAGTCAGCCGTGTTTCCTCCACATACCAACAACTCACTCAAGAGTCCAAAACTCTTTGAACTCAATTCCAACATGGGGCCAAATCCCACTATCACAGGCACAGGAAACACACGCCTGTGGAGATCTGCAAGCATTTGGTCAGGACAGAGCAGCGTTTACGACAGCTTATCAATTACCAGAACTGTACTCATTTGGGTCCAGTGCATCTTCATTTCCTTTGTTAGACATCCCTTGGAGCTACCCAAGGGCAAGAGCGACCCCAAATGGCTAACTGTTGAAATTAAACTCGAGAACTCGCCCACTCTCAATTAATCCAAATTCCACATAATTCTGGATATGCGACTGACTGTTTGTACCTAAACGACATCCAGTGTTTACTTTGTTTATAAAGTGTTAAAGTTGCATGTCTATCTCAAATGAATAATGTAGTAACTTGTGCAGTTAGCTAGTTCAGCCGATTAGAAAAAGTTTCGCGGATTAAATGACTTGATGATAGCATGAAATAGTTTGAAATGTGCTTAGAATGATATGTGTTTCTTTTGTGAAGCCTTGACATGTCAATTCTTGCTAAATTTCAAACTTTTTGTGGCTTCAAAGCCAAGACTGCTTCTGGCTCACGGAAGGGGGTGGAGCCACCTGTTGCGCCTGTTTAAATGTCCGCGCACAAAGAACTTCTCTCTCTTCCTGACACCCTCTTCCCACTGCCTTTCTCGTCAGCCGTTTTTCCAGCGACCCCCCACTGGGAGAGCAACCACGTGGCCTTTTATTCTTTTGAACCAAGAACTGACAAACTGCCCGAACAGCGTGTGCCCAAGCTTGCACGACGCAAAGCAACCAACCTGTGGAACTCAAGTCATCTGCACCGTGCGCCCGACCGCCACACGGTCCCACATCTTTCCTGACGCACTTCAGGAGCGCACTGCCAGCCCGCCACGGGCCGGTGCCATCTTGCGCATGCGCGAGACTTCACCCCAACTCCACATCAGGCCCTGGTCAGGCCATCCAGCTCCTCCCACAACGTGCCTTGCCAACATGGGCACAGAACCAGCTACTCATCGTTAATGCTGTGGACTTGCTGAGACTCTCCAGCACTCACCTGCCTCCAACTGGATTACAGAGGACACCATCGAGTTTCGCTCCGACCGTGTGTCTGAACCAGAAACTAAGTTGCGTTCTATTGCCAATCTGACCATCCACTGGCGCAACTTTTTGTCAAATTCAAAAAGGTTTGAGTGGTCAAATGCTCCCGTTCACCTTTTTGCTTCGTTCATTAGGTTGCATGCTTTCTTTTTATCTTTTATTCGCATTTTATTTCCGTCTTTAATAGGTTAGACCAGTGCTTCTCAATTATTTTCTGTCATGCCCCCCCTAGGAAGAAGAAAACATCTTACACCTACCGACCCCCCCATACACTTCGTCATATTACCTCGTCTTAGCTTTCGGGCGACTTTCGTTTGTCTCTTTATCTCCGTCTCTCTCCGCCTGTCTTCTCATCCCTGTTAAATATTTTTTCATGGTGTCACTTGAGTGTCTGCTACACTTCGTGCCTACACTTCATACTCATACTCTGTGCTGTGTGCAAAACATGCATGCTCAGTGCTAACAAAACCCCTACACCACCGAGCGAATGCTCCCTGCGCTCACTCTGCCAATGACCGCGCCACTGCCCCCTAATGTAGTGGAGGTGCAATTGCACTTTATTCTAAGAGTGTAAAAAAATAAAATAAAAATCAAAATAAAAAAGCATGTTCCCCGAGGTCAAACGCGCCACCCTTGACGAAGCCTCGCACCCCCCTGGGGGGGGGGGGGGGGGGGGGGGGGGCGCCCCACGCCCCCCTATTTGAGAAGCACTGGGTTAGACTGAGTGATACTGTCTGTGTGTAATTACCAAATAAATTTGTTGTCTTGAAATTCCATCTTCGTTTGAATCATTGTGTTTTTGAGTGGATTATTAATTCTTTTACTAAAGCAAAGAACTCCACAATTAAACATAGTAGCAACTTCAGATTATGAACACTTGATAAAAAGGAATTTTATCGTTTATTTTGCTCCTAAAACCAAGCAAAATCAACGTGGTGCCACTAGAGGTTGCTGAGGGAATTACAACTCCCTCAGTACCGTCCGAAATGATGAATTCATCAAAACGACGACCCAATTATCGCTACACCATCATCAATCATCGTCACTGTCATCATCATTACCATCATCATTGTCATTGTCATCATTGTCGTCATCATCATCACCTTCTTCATCATCACCATGTAAAGCAACTGACCTTGACCCTCGCTGGCGATGATGTCATCCACCGGCGGAAGCTTGTCCAGGTCTTCTGCACTCTGTGGGAGCGCAAAGACGGAGTGATGTCATCGTCCCGGGTGCGTGCGTGCGTGCGTGCGTGTGTGCGTGCGTGCGCTCACAGGAGTGAAGGCGTTGTCCAGGTGGAAGAAGTTGCTGAGCAGGCGGCTAAAGTCCAGCAGCTCGTTAACAAAGGTGCGAGGTAGGCGGTCCAACACGGCACACTGGTCCGTCACGCACTCGCCGCAGCTGCGCACACGCACACACCAACAAGTCACATGACAGGGAAAAACGAGCGCCGACCTCTTCCCATTCTCCTTTTTTGCCTATATTTGATGAATTTGTAGAAACAATTCATTATTCAATATTATTAATTATTACATATTACATATAACAATTATATTATTAATTTTGTTCTAATATTTAAAATAATAATTAATCATATAATTGCTTAATTTATATAATGAAGCATTTGTTACTAATTATTAAATATATAAATATATTCTAATATATTTAAAATTTTTATTAAGAAATTAAACATTATCGGTTTATTAATTATATAATTATTACAATACTGAACATAAAATATTACATAATTTATTAATTTATATAATTAATTTTGTCACTAATGATTAAATAAATACTAATTCAATAATAATTATATAATTATTAATATAATTCTAATATATCAAATAAGAATTAATTAATTATATAATTGCTTAATTTATATAATTAAGCATTTGTTACTAATTAAATATTAGTAATAATATTAGTTATATAATTATTAATATAATAATATATATATATATATATATATATATATATATATATATATATATAATATATATATATATATATATATATATATATATATATATATATATATATATATATATATATATATATATATATATATATATATATATCTGCGATTGGCTGGCAACCAGTCCAGGGTGTCCCCTGCCTACTGCCCAGAGCCAGCTGAGATAGGCGCCAGCACCCCCCGCGACCCTTGTGAGGAATAAGCGGTCAAGAAAATGGATGGATGGATGGATTATATATATATATATATATATATATATATATATATATATATATATATATATATATATATATATATATATATATATATATATATATATATATATATATTAATAAAGAATACATTAAATATTAATCATAGAATTACTTAATTTATATACCATAATTATTTTTTATTAATTATTAAACGTTTTAACAATATTAATTTAATAATGATATAATATACTTATAGAACCATACTTGAAGTAGTGAATTCCGGTAACCAGCACAGGTCTAAGTACACCCTAACTGTGCTGAAGTTTCCCCCAGGGGTGCACTCACTTTTGTTGTCCCATGAAGAGATCACACGCAATATGTGTGGAAACGCGAGGGAGGGGTGTGCCGACTTTTGAAAAGGAGCGGCAGGGTTTTTTCCTGACCTACCTGTTCCTGACGTCGCGCAGGTAGACGAAGGTCTGCTCCAGCAACTGCTTCAACGCCGCCTCGCTGCTCTCCTGGCGAAGCGCCGCCAACAGCTCGTCCAGGAATACCTTCTTCCTCTGTCGTGGGCGTCATCGTCATCGTCATCGTCATCGTCATCGTCATCGTCATCGTCATCGCCATCGTCATCGTCATCGCCATCGCCCGCCAACCCGTCGCGCTCACCTTGACGTGCTGCTCGTGCGCCAGCCGCAGCTGGTCCAGCCGTCGCTGGACTTCCTCCTCCCGCCCGGCCAGGATGCCGCCGTGCTTCTCCCACAGACGCGCCAGCGCTCGCGTCACCACGAACACGCGACGGCTCAGCCGCGCCGATGCCCGGTACAGGCTGTCCGAACACGTCTGTGCCAATGACATCGCCATCCGCCGTCAATTGCCACATCAGAAGCGCGTGCGCGGCGGCCACCAGGTGAGACTAAGGTTATTCCAGTTCACGAAAGCTCGCCAAAAAACTCAAACTCAAAAAACTATTTCGTTAACACAATCAATTCAAAACCAAAATGCTTTTTAAAAACTGAAACTACATTTGATGTTTACAAAACGAACTACAATTAGCAAAAATGTCCTTGGTTTTCGTCTTTGGCAATTAATTGAATGCATGAGCCTTCGGGGATGATTTGAAGTTGATTTATTTTGATACGAACCGGAATAATGACGTTTGAAAGTGTGTCACACAGAAGTGACCTCATCCAGCAGCAGCCAATAGAAACGCACCAAAAGATGACGTTGCTACCATGGAGGTTTTTGAAATATCGCACACTAATCATACACATATTTTATCAAAAACTAAAACTAATACTATGACTAAAACTCATTATTTATTAAATAACTAAAACTAATAAAAAATAACAACCACAATGAAAACGAATTAAAACTAACTATTTAGTTAGATAAAAACTAACCTGAAACCACCCTGAAAACAAATTCAAACTAACTACATTAAAAAAAAAAAAACAGAAGTCAAAACAAAATCAAAACAAACTAAAATGAAAAATGTCAAAAGTCTAATAATAATATTAACAATAATAATGAGAGGTCGTACGTCGATGGCGGCCAGCTGCATCTCGTCTTGTCTCTGGTGTTGTCCAATCAGAGAGATGAGCTGCGACTTGACCACGTCGCTCACCTCCTCCTCCGGCAGCTCCAGCGCTGACAGCGCCCCCTGCGGGAGGGAGGGACAAAAGGCGAGCGTCACCCCGCCCACCGGGAAGGGCTTAGGACGGGGGCGGCGGCGAGGGAGGAGCCAACCTGGCAGCGCTGCACTTGTGACACGCGATCCTGCCACATCAACTCGTAACGACAACGCAGCTGGTGAAGGAAGTCGGCGTGGCACATGTCTGACGGGCACACGGCGTCAACACGCGCGCACGCACGTCAACGGGTGTGGCGATGAAAGGCGGGAGTTACCAATCTGCTGATTGACGGCCGTCAGCTGCGTGAACCAATCGGAGACCAGCATCATGGAGAGGGAGGGCGGGACCAAGGAGCTGGAAGAGACGCGCGATTGGACCGGGGCCTCGATGGCGGCGGCTATTTTGTTACCTGAGGCTGGTGACGATTTCACAGCGGCGCTGGGACAAGCGCCGCACGTTCTGGTCCACTTCCTGGAAGGTCAGCTGATCCGACAGCAGGCGCCACACGTCCACGCTCGCCACCGACAACCTGCCGACCGCCCGACACGGGACACGTCTCAACATGGCCGACGCTACGTCAATTGACTGACTCCGTGTCATGTGACGTCACACCTTGCATGTGATTTTCTTTCAGATTTAAATTGACAAGTTTTTTTTCAGGAGTTCGAAACCCGGTTGGAAGATCTATTTGTTTTATATCAATCAATTTCTTTTTTTTCATATATAAAGCAAAGAAGGAGAGCATTTGTTAGCTAGCGTCGAGTCTGGTGTCAAAGCAGTTGAGCCATGCGAGACTTGCTAAGCAGCTCACACTGCCCGTCAACCACGGCACTGGAAACGGGTGTTGATCTACGGTCAAATTTGGTGTCGATCTGGTGTCAATTTGGTGTCAAATATGGTGTTAAATCTGGTGTTGATGTGGTGTCAAATCTAGTGTCAAATCTGGTGTCCATTTGGTGTTAAACTGGTGCTGATCTGGTGTCGATCTGGTGTCAAATCTGGCGTCAAATCAGGTGCCGATCTGGTGTCAGTCTGGTGTCAAATCTGGTGTTATTCTGGTGTAAAATCTAGCGCCAAATCTGGTGCCAATCTGGCGCCAATCTGGTGTCAAATGTGGTGTCAAATGTAGTTTCAATCTGGTGCCGGTCGCCCATCTCGCAAACTTCTCGTCTGGCGCGCATCACCAATGCCGGCACAACCCAAAGCGTGTCGAAAGGCAACGGTCCGAAAGGGACCTGAGAGATGCTAGCTGTTAGCTGAAGGTACGGCGGCGCTGGCTAGCATTAGCGCCAAAATAAGAAACTGAGTTTTGATGACTGACAGCAAAGCGATTGAAGCATTTACGGAGGTGAGCCGAGGGTCACACCCACCTGAACTCTTGGACTACGTGGCCAGCCTTGCTCCGCCTCCACTGGCTGACGGACTCCTCCCACTGCATGCGCAGGAGCGCCTCCTGCTGGAGGGCTTCCTCGTGCAGCAGCAGCAGGAGCCGCGCGGCGCTGCGCCGGTTGGCCAGCAGGCACTGATTCAGCATCTGACGCCCGGCACGGCGCACACACACTAGGGTCAAGGGTCAGAGGTGAGAAGTGAGTCGGTCGGCGCATTACCGTGGCCTGGCTGTGGATGTGCACGTGAGTGTTGGTGCAAGGCAGGAAGTTGATCTTCTCCAGCAGGTGGCAGTACTTCCTCAGCACCGGCCTGATCTGCACGCACGGGAGCGGCGTTGGTCGCCATGGAAACCGCGTACGGCGAAACAGAAGCGCCATCGTCACCTTGTTGACTCTCAGCCGCTCACACTCGCTGACTTGCAGTTCAAAGGTCAACACGCTGGACTTCTTCTCCTTCATGTGCGCCTCCACCGAGCTCCACACGCATAGCACCTCCTGCGCACCCACGCGTGTGCATTCCATTGAGGAGTATATAACGTAATAGGACAAGGAGAAAATAAATCAGTAGAAGAAGATGGAAAAGTATGATGATGGGCTGTTGGCCTCTTGGGGGCAGTGTGGTGCCACGCGTGCTTGCAGTCCACATGTAGAAATCTGAATCAACTCGATTCAACTCATTTAGCAATTGCAACACGAAAACATCGGCAATATTTTGTAAAGCTGTCAAAAATTCATCAATTAATTGATTAATTGTAATACATTTTAATGTAAATTAAAATGAATCTGATTCGTCGATTAATTGATTGAATAAGCGATATATTATTCGATTCTAAAAATATCTGATAGCGAGTAATGTACGAATATTTTATCTAGAACAATTTGATGACGTCATTATTTTTCATGTACAATTATCATGTGTGCTCAGGTAACGACCAATCACAGCTCACCTGTTGACTGAGTTTGGTCATGTGACTTCGGAGCCACGATTAGTCGTTAGCCGTTTCCTCAGCATGTGCAACGTCATCTTCACTTTACCGCAGATGGCAAAATATCTTTTGAAAGGTACGAATTGTACATAAAAAATAACCAACTAATTATCAGCTAAATATTAGTTTCTTGCTTCTGAAAATGGCTGAATGAGACAAATAACCCTTATTAATAACTCGGTTATCACAGATTGGTTGGCCAGAAATGTGTTCCTTTCTCTTCTATGCGTTTGTGTGTGTAAATTTGAATCACAAAGTCGATGCTAGTTGCCCGTTAGCATGTCAATGAGAACCTGGTATGACTTTAGCATTAGCGCTTGTGATGTTTTGTATTGAAATGATATTGTGTAGTTCTTCTTGTTCAAATCTGTCTTGGGAAATGTTTTATTAGCATTTCAGCTTTCAGCATTCCCACGCAATTTCTGCAGAAATTGCACTTTGTCAAGTTCAATTTGTTATTTGAAAATTAAAAAAAGGTGCAAATACATAAATTTAAACAACTCAAAATTAGTATTAATCATCTTTTGCTTTTGTTTATGATGATGCTGATTTTGTAATTGGTGTAATAATTAAAATTGTAGTTGAATTCTGATGAATTTCTTAGCCCAGGCAACATGGTGCAGTCAGGGTACTTTCACAATATCGGAAACTTGCAAACTCATCATTTTTCTGTGTTCCTGCAAAATGTCAATTTGGCCGAACGGCTCAAGCGCTCGCCTGTGCCGTGGCCTGCGGCAACGTTGCGTACCTGCAGGCTGCGCTGTTGCACGTGCGTCATGTCGCGCGCCAGCTCGTGCAAAGAGGCGTCGATCTGCTGCAGTTTGGTCCTCAGGTGCACGCTGTGTGTCCTCACTTGCGCCTCGCACACCTGCGCAACAAAGGTTACTTCAGTTCACTCATTAAAATGAACAAAAAAACTCAAACTAAAAATCAAAAAATACATTTCATTAACAAAATCAAATAAGAAACGCAAACTAACTTAAAGTATATATATATATATATATATATATATATATATATATATATATATATATATACATACATATATATATATTTTATTTTATACAAATTGAAAGTACAAAATTGAAATGTGATTTCAACTACATTTATTTTGATATGAACCGCTGGAATAAGGATGTTTGAAAGTTTGTGTCACACAGAAGTGCTGTCATCGAGCAGCAGCCAATAGAAAAGCACTGTCACATGACGTCGCTCCCATGCTGTTATTGTAAATATTGCGCACAAGTCATTCACATTTAAAAAAAATCTAACTAACTAAAACTAAGCATTTATTAAATAACTAAAACGAATAAGAACTAACAGAACCACCCTTAAAACTAAATACAACTAAGGCGATTTATTTAATTTATTTCAATTTGTTTTTAAATTTGCAAATATTAAGTAATACACTTTAAAAAAAAAAAACTAAAACTAGTACTGAAACTAACTAAAACTAAGCATTTATTAAATAACAAAAACGAATAAAAACTAACCTGAAACCACCATGAAAACTCATTAAAACTAACTACATTTATTTAATGCTTTTAAATTTGTTTTTTAAATATTGCGCACAAGTCAAACACTTAAAAAAATAAAAATACTGAAACTAACTAAAACTAAGCATTTATCAAATTAATAAAAATTAACCTGAAACCACCCTGAAAACTAATTCAAACCAACTAAATGTAATTTAAATTAGTTTTTTAAATATTGCACACAAGTAATACACTTAAAAAAAACAAATTAAAACTAATACTGAAACTGAGTAAAACTAAACTAAAACTAAGCATTTATTAAATAACAAAAACTAATCAAAAATAACCTGAAACCACCCTGAAAACTAATTAAAACTAACTAAATTTAATTGATTTAAATGTATTTTTTAAATATTGTGCACAAGTAATACACTTTTAAGAAAAACTAAAACTAATACTGAAACTAAAACTAAACTAAAACTAAGCATTAATGAAATAAGTAAAACTAATCAAAACTAACCTGAAACCACCCTGAAAACGAATGAAAAGTAACTCCATTTCAAAAACAAAACTCAAAAGTAACTCAAACGAAAAATCCCCAAACTATAACAACATCCCCGCTATGCATACGTGCGCCGTTCATATACGCGTTTGCGTGTGCGTTTACCTGCGCGAGGTGCGTGAGCTGCGCGTGCACGTGTTTCACGGCTTCCTGGTGTTGGACCTTCTTGTTTTGGTGGACGCGCTGCAGGATGTCGCACGACTCGTGACGGGCCTCTGAACATGCACACACGCACGCAGGTAGGGATCCCATTGGTCGGCTGGCGGTGGCCACGTGATGACGTCATACTGACCCACGGTGTCGGGAAGCCGGACCACCTCCTTCACCTCCGCGTGGCCTTCTTCATCGTCGTCGTAGTCGTCGTAGTCGTCGTCGTCGTCGTCATCTTCGCCACCGTCATCCTCGACTCTGGGATGCTCCCTGCTCAAACGTGTCGTCATCGATGCCACCGTGCGTGTGTGTGTGTGTGTGTGTGTGTGTGTGTACCTGATTCTGGCGCCGCCCACGGTGTCACCATCAGCAGCACGCACACACGTTGCTTTTGTGTGTTTGCGTGCGGCCAGCAAACTTCGCGACAGACGAACCTTTAAAAGCGCACACACGGCTTTTATGATTGCTATGAAAATCATCCATTTGGAGACGCATCGTTTGTAAAAATTTTGACTGCATCGTCTCTGGCAAATCAGGATTGGAATTGAATTGAATTTTTAAAAAATTGCTTAAAAAAATATTTTCAAGAAACATAATGCTTATATACTCATAATAGTTGCAGTTTGCCTTTTCGTGAAAATGAATACCCGTTATGGATATGGAGGAACAAAACTGACAAAATTCTAAATAAATACATGACGAAATAAAGAAAGGAATTCCTAAATAAACAAATGACTACATAAATAAATAAATGACTAAAAGTGAAAATAAAAACCAATATAAAAAATATAATTCAATAATTAAATACAAATGTATTTATTTATGTATTTATATATTGTTCTTTTTATTTCCATTTATGTTTATTCTTTTTTATATAATTTTAAAATCATATTTTTTATATCCGTTTTTATTTTGACTTTTAGTGATTGACTAAAGAAATAAAAGACTAAAAGTCAAAATATAAACGGATATATAAAATCCATCCATCCATTTACTTGACCACTTATTCCTCACAAGGGTCGTGGGGGGTGCTGGAGCCTATCTTAGCTGGCTATGGGCAGTAGGCGGGGGACACCCTGAATTGGTTGCCAGACAATCGCAGGGCACACAGAGACGAACAACCATCCACACTCACAAGCACACCTAGGGACAATTCGGAGCGCCCATTCAACCTGCCATGCATGTCTTTGGAATGTGGGAGGAGACCGGAGTACCCGGAGAAGACCCACGTAGGCACAGGGAAAACATGCAAACTCCACCCAGGAAGGCCGGAGCCTGGACTCGAACCCGAGTCCTCAGAACTGGGAGGCGGACATGCTAACCACTCGTTCACCGTGCCGCGGATATATAAAATAGAATTCAAAAATTAAATATAAATGTATTTATTTATATATATATATATATATATATATATATATATATATATATATATATATATATATATATATATATATATATATATATATATATATATATATATATATATATATATATTTATATATATTTATATTTATTGGTTGGATATAATTTTTGAATTATATTTTTCTTTTATCTGTTTTTATTTTCACTTTTAGTCATTTATTTAGTCACGTATTTATTTTTAATTTTGGCAGTTTGGGTCCTCCATCGTTATCAGCCTCCTTGGCTATGATGCAAATTGTAGCCTATCGATCATTCGTGGAAAAAAATAAATAAATAAAAAAAAATAAAAAAAATTGGTGTCTCTCTACGTGACTCTTCAAAATGTTCCATATTGGCAACAGGTGAACAGGTGAACTGATACCATGGATGGACTTCTGTTAGACTGGACTGTCAGTAGGCCCACTGGCAGCCATCTTACATTTGTTTAAAAAAAAAAAAAAAACTTTAAAAACACTCGGCATCATCAGTACGCATTTTTCCTGATGGGCTTTACCGTCACGACTGTCGACGGCTCGCACACCATGCTTATGTCCAAATGGGGTATATGCCACGGAAGGGTTTGACAAAATAACTGTTTAGTGAGTCAGCTACTTACTCCTGAGGGTTATTTTAATAGTCATGAAGAATTTTGTCAAAAATGTAATTTTTCATTGTCATATAGAGAATTTGTTCGGGAAGTTAGGGATGCTATTCCTGCGGCTTCTGTTATACTGTGTAGAGGTGTTTCTATCCGAGGAGTCTGTGTTACAAATCCTTTGAACACCTTATGTGGGAAAATCTGTTTCTCGTTCCATCGCAAGAAAAACAACCGAGTCATCCGCTCTTTGTTTCAGAGCGAGCTTTCTACTAAAACATACATTATATCTTCTTGGAACTCTCTACACAGGAATATACGGTGGACTAAAGTCTGGTTGTTGCCTCATACATTTTTCATTACTAACAAAATTAGATAGGTTTCCTTTAAAATTTTACATAAAATTTACCCATTTTTATTTTATTTGTTTTTTGTTTCTTTTGTTTGATTGTTGCATTGTTTTGATCGTCTTGTTGATATTTGCTGTAAGTTTGCAACAGTTGGTTCAATAAAGCATATATATTAGGGGTGTTAAAAAATCGATTCGGCAATATATCGCGATATTACATCGCACGATTCTCGAATCGATTCAATAGGCGGCCGAATCGATTTTTAATCCATTTTTGATGGGAAAATATTTACCAAAACGCCTTAGGGTTCACACCTTAAGCATGGAAAAATGTTATATTAATGGAACATTAAGCCTTAATATTTTATTTTAATGCTGTTCAAACATGAAACAGATTACAACATGTATAAGACTGAAGTTTCAGATAAATAAATAATACATTTTCATACAAATCTTTCACTGTACAAGTTTACTGATTAGTATTTTCTAAATTTAAATAATAATAATTAAAAAAAAAATCGCAACAATGGACTTATAAATTCGTATCGGGATTAATCTGTATTGAATCGTGACCTATGAATCGTGATACGAATCGAATCGTCAGGTACCAGGCAATTCACACCCCTAATATATTACACACGCACACCTAGGGACAATTCGGAGCGCCCAATTAACCTGCCATGCATGTCTTTGGAATGTGGGAGGAGACCGGAGTACCCGGAGAAGACCTATATATATATATTATATATTATATATATATATATATATATATATATATATATATATATATATATGTGTGTGTGTGGATGGTTGTTCGTCTCTGTGTGCCCTGCGATTGGTTGGCAACCAGTCCAGGGTGTCCCCCGCCTACTGCCCAGAGCCAGCTGAGATAGGCGCCAGCAGCCCCCGCGACCCTTGTGAGGAATAAGCGGTCAAGAAAATGGATGGATATATATATATATATATATATATATATATATATATATATATATATATATATATATATATCCGTCTAGATGTCAAAACGCTTTTCATATAATTAATTTTGTTCTCATATTGGCAAAATGGCACATACACAAATGTCGATACATTAAGCAGAGACCTAGTTTTTTAATGTTCGAAAATGAAGTCAAACAATATATTAAGTCTATTGGTCATGCTACAAATAAGAAAGCAAGCAAAGCCTTATATTTATGTGAACTGTACAATATATTTTTGTAGGTTGTTTTCATATGTATTTGTCTCCCCCTGGCTGTTGTGTTTTGTATTGTTGTTCTTTCAATAAATGTTTATACTGTACTGTATATAAAAAAAAAAAAAGTCCCACCTCTTCCGTGGAATATACCCCATTTGGACACAGGCCATGATGCACACAATTACCTGGAGATAATAGAAGAGCTGAAAATGAAGTTTTTTTTCTTAGCAATGGAATGTCCATTTCAGACTTATTGCTAAGCTACAAATCTACAAATGATTGTCACACTGTGGGTGGCTAAACACAGAAACGCCTCGGAGAAATCGCATTCAAATTAGGCGGCCTTGGCCAATGGCAACGTAAGATGGCCGCCGGTGGCATCACTTCTCCCAAAGGCATTGACAGTCCAGTCTGATATAAACGTTTGATACCTGCAACATAAACATTAGCATTTCCACGCATTTGATTATCAGTTTGTCTTCTTAGCTAACCCTGCCAAATTCTGAGTAGAAATCTCGACAATGTTCATCAGCAGCATTAGCATGTGCCCAAAATGATGGTTAGCAAAGTTAGCATGATTACCACGGGTTGGACGCACGCACCTGATCGTTGAAGAGCTGCTGGTAAACTTTGCCCCTCGGAACCACGCGGCTCCCCGCCATGCTAACGCTAACGTTGGCGCTCAACTGACGTCATATGCATTAGCCCTCACACAACAACAACAATCTTTATCCTGCTTCATCTTCTTTTTTTGGGTAAACAATCAAAATCGGACCGAAATTTGGCAAGTTGTAGGCGTTACGCACACGCTCGACTGGCCTCCGATTGTTGTTGCTGTCTCCATGGCAACGATCAGCCATGCGCTTGACCAACAGAGGGCGCACTTGCGAGTCAGTCCGGCCTGGGCTGACGTCAAGGTCCAGAAAATGACTTCGTGATTATTTTCGCACAGTTTGTGTCATTTCATTCATAACAACAATGAAAAGGATGTCGTTATTGCTTGGAAGAATGTATTGTTTTTTTTGTTTTGTTTTTTTGTTTTTTTGGAAGATGGAAGATGGAAAGAAGCCATTTATAACGAGTTCAAACAATAAATTTTCTCAATCAAATTCTGTGACAAACAAAAGGCTTTGAAAATAGTGAAGATTTGCTCTAATCTAAAAAATATTTTTAGAACTTCTCAAGCCCGTATGTTTAAGCATACCTTTTGCCGTTTTATTCTTTTTTTTTTTTTAAATTAATATATATATTTTTTTTTCTTTGATCTGTATTTGTTCATGTTATTTTGAGTGATTGTTTCAACACTATTGATATTGTATTTTTTATGTTGATTTTTGAGAAAGTTGTGTTGTCAGTTTGCAATTAAAAAAAAAAAAAAGACACTTCGTGGTAGTCGATTCAAAAATCCTGAAGTGAAAAAAAGTTAAACCAAAAAAATGAAAATAAAAACCTTATTGAAAGCGTCAGTATACAGAAACAATACAGGGGTACACACAATCTGTCTCCATAAATCCAATCAAGGAAATGTATTCTTATTTCTATAAACTGCAGTTTTTTAGTGTCTTGTGTTTCGAATGGAGTTGGTGCCCAAAGAAGAATTTTCATCATCCAAACATTAACAACAACAGAAAGCAGAAGATTGAGCTCCACGCCATCTAAAAACATCATAAACTCCTATTTGGACTAGGGCTGGGCGATATGGCCAAAAAATAAAATCTCGATTTTTGCAGTCATTCAGGACGATTACGATTTTAATCGATTATAACCTAATAAATCCAACAAACGTTTACTTATTAGGTTTCATTTATTCAAAAATAATTCCTGTGCAAAATGTTCAGAGACCAGTAACATATACTGATTCTAGACGCAGTTTTAACATACACTTAACATTCATAGTTTGTGCTTAAATGCCACAATTAAGTAGTTGGTAGCTATTGTAAACATGTCTTGTAAACCACCCATCCAGCATTCTGCCACTTGTGAACAATTACAACACATAAAAGCATTTGGATCTAACAGAAGATAAGAACAACAGCTTTTAATCATCCAAAAGACAAAACTTGATTTCACGATTTAGCAAATTTTCAACGATTCGATTTTTTAAAATGACGATATATCGAATTAATTCGATTTATTGCCCAGCCCTAATTTGGACACAATCTTTTTTTTTTTTAATCGTCACCATTTATTTGGACACTGATTGTTTACAGTCAGAAACTTTTATTTTCACATGAACATTTTCCTCTACAGTCATGTGACACTTTTTTTTTCAAGACAGGAAGTAGAAAAGAACACAAACGGATCCTACGTTAGCATACGACATCGCGTAAAAAGATGGCATGACGTCACGTTAGCGTGTTCCACTGCTAACGTTTTTCTTGCTTCATGACCATCACCATAACGTCACTCAGCTCAAGGCTAACGTGTTGTTTTGCTACATGGATTGGTTAGTAAGTATTGACAAAAGAAAGGTGCTTGTTTGTAAACATGTTAGTTACAAGTTACAAGATGGGAAATGTCGCTAGTGTAGCTTTTAAAACGCAAGCTAACATTTGGAGAAAATGCAGATGTCATCAGCAAAAAAAAACCTTATAAATCTATCAAATCACATAAATCCTTTCATGTTTTTCTTCTCAAAATGTGAAATATGACTCAAAAAGACACACCTCTTGATTTATTTGGCTCATCTTCTGGAGTTCGACTTGGTGGACTAGGTCCAAAGTTGGTTCCTGTCTAAATGTAGACCAGGTGTGAAGCTGGTCTTTGTCTCAGTTTAGTTCAGGGCTAAAGTTGGTCCAGGTCTAAGGACTAGGGATGCACCGACGTTTTTTTTTTTTTTTTTGCTTTTGTCTTTTTACGTGACGACTCGGCTATAAAGCCATTATCCGCCATGTGCGCTTAACTAGCTAGCAAGCTATGAAAGACATCTTCCTTTCGGATGGTCAGCTGGCGTGGCTGATTTCGAGTGTCTTGTTGTTGCGGCGTGAAAGAAAAAATGGCCTCTATTCCATCCAGCTCCCCGAGGTTTGAAGCGGATACATTTTGGTGGCTCACATATGATCTGATATAATCAAATAATCCAGGTGAAACCTGATTGAGTCCAGCGCTAGGCGTGGTTTTGGCAGGGACACGCCCACAGCGTTTGAGAGCCAAGCCTCCTTTTTTCATTTTTCAAACGATTCCAATTTGGCGGCCTTTAACCATTTTTTTCATTTCTGACTTACGACAACGGTGGCACTTGTTGCATGTGCTGGCCGTGGTGACCACCAGGGGGCAGTAAGGCACATGTATGCAGATGAAGCGCGGACATTTGCTGAAAACACCAAACCTCAACTGCACTAAAATTAAGTCTGTGTTTTGGGAAAAAAATGTGCCTGTGAGTATTGTTACAGAATCATCTTTTCTGTAAATTATTAGCGCATGTACAATCAGGTGCTAAAAACACATTTGGAGCTATAAAAAGCTGATTATGGCTGTCAAACCTAAACCAAACGTTGTGCACTCAAATCTCTTGCTGTATTTTGTTTATTCGAGCATCCTGGTGATGATTCTATCATGAATTTGTTGGGGCACATGTTAATTTTCAAGATTTTGACACATTCATCTCAAATGTACACAAATTGCAATCAAAAAATTTAAATGTATTTGCTAAAAAAAAAAGGTTGCAAATGTTTTTTCCCCCCCTTTTAGTGTGTAAAGTCTCAGTCTTGTAGGTCAAAGGTTGAACTGAAGCAAGTGGACCCTGACCTGACCTCTGAACCCCCCAATTTTCTGTTTTCCAAAAATGCTCAGAAGCAACTTGAGCAATTATTATTAAGACCAAAACTGCCAAAATTCAAAATAAATAAATCCACCCATCCATCCATTTTCTGTACCGCTTACTCCTCACAAGGGTTGCGGGGGGTGATGGAGCCTATCCCAGCCGGCTTCGGGCAGTAGGTGGAGTTTACACCCCGAACTGGTTGCCAGCCAATCGCAGCAAAATAAATAAATGACTACATAAATAAAAATAAAAAAAAGACTAAAAGTGAAAATAAAAACGGATATGAAAAAATATAATTCAAAAATTAAATACAAATGTATTTATGTTTATATATATTTTTTGTTCTTTTTATTCCCATTTATATTTTTTTAATATAATTTTCGAATTATATATATTTTTTTACATCGGTTTTTATTTTCATTTTTTATTTATTTATTTAGCCATGTATTTATTTTGAATTTTAGCAATTTTGGGCCTCCATAAAAGACATCTTGCTGCTACGCCGATGTGTTCAGATGTTAGTCATCATCAAAGAAAATAAATAAATAAATAAATAAATACATACATAAAGTTATTATCAATGCTATGTGTGTGTTTGTAAGAACAAGAGCATGTTTGCTTAAATATGTTTGACGTGTCATTCCCTCGATTGGCTTTTGATTTTGACAGTCAACTTTAGCCGCAGTGTCAAGAAACCTGGTCAAGTCTGAGTACAGTCCTACAGTCGGTGCATCCCTATCAAGGAGAAAAAAAAACAAAAAACGGCGCATGACCTTCAGTTCAACTGCTGAGCTAGCATGACACGTGCCTGATGAGCTTAGTTGGAAAAGGAAAATCATGTGAAATTCTTCGCAAATTCTGATTGATATCAACATCATCGTCAAAGAAAGCCTTGAAAAACGTTGATGACATCACAAGTTAGCTAAATTAGCACAAGATTTCATTTGTCACATTAGCCAACAGCAAAAGCGTGCACTGGCTGAATTAGCATGGAAAGACTAGCGTTAGCCACACACGGCGCGTTGACAAATGTTTGCTCACGTAGCATTAGCGAGCGTTTTGCGCGAGACGGCGCATGCGACTAGCTAAACGCTCTAATGAGATGCTAGCTGAAAAGCGCTGCACGCGGCAGAAAATGTTTGACTGGTTCAAGTTGTAAAAGAAAAAAAAAAAAAGAGCGCTGGTACGCGCCACACACAAATTTTTCCAATCACACATGAAGATGAAAAGTTCCTGAAGATCATCTCAATAACGCACGTAAAGATTGCGCTAAACTGCCGACAATGTCCACACGAGTCCTCCGAGGCAGAAAGCTGGCGTCATCTATGGAACGTCGCCATAGCGTTAGCCAACGTTGCCGACAAACAACACTTGCTTTTTGGGGAAGCCGCTTGAACACATTTCATTGTTCTTTTAGACACGATTATGCAACACCCTGGGTTATTGTACTTTTGCAGTTTTTTATTTGAGTTCGTTTTTTGTGGAGTTAGTTTTAATTCGTTTTCAGGGTGGTTCTGTTAGTTTGCATTAGTTTTAGTTATTTAGTAAATTCTTAGTTTTAGTTAGTTTTAGTGAAAAAAAAATGTGTATGACTTGTGCACAATATTTAAAAACCACCACAGGAGCGACGGCAACTTTTGGTGCTTTTCTATTGGCTGCTGTGAGATGACATCACTTCTGCGTGGCACACTTCGTCCTTAGTCCGGTGATTGATTAATATCAAAATAAATTGACTTCAAATCACATTTCAAATCATCTCCAAAGGCTCATGCTTTCAATTAATTCGTAAAGACTGAAACGAAGGACATTTTTGGTACCATTATAGTTAGTTTTAGTTAGTTTTGTAAACATAAAATGTCATTTCAGTTAGTTTTTGTTTTTTAAAAAGCATTTTTGTTTTTATTTGACTTTGTGAACAAAACTGTTTTTTTTATTTTTAGTTTTTTAATTACTTTTAATGATCTAAACTAACCTTGGTAAGAACAAGCACTGACGTAGACGAGGTGCGTCATTTTCATGAGCTTTTCAAACAAGATGGTGTCTCAATTGGCAAGAGACAATTGCTAGAAATTTATCCGGAAAAAAAAAAAAAAAAAAAAAAAAAAAAAAAAAAAAAAGATGGCTGCCTTCTTGTGGCTGCCGAGATTCTTATTTGCTTTTTTGCTTCCTTTCTGCTAAAGAAAAAAACAAAACTGTCAAGATGATTTGCACGCCATCACCAAATATGAAAGGGTGCAAAAATGCATCCCGATGTCAGAGGAGCCGATAATCTTGAACAAAAATCTTGTGCAAAAAAGTTAGCGACGTCAACTTGAATGTTTGCTCATCTTGCTGCTCATTTGTCATCCTTGCTCACAGACGTGAAAAGTACACACAAATACCGCTCGGATTATCTCTATGTGTGTGCGTGGACCAGGCCTTTGTCAACAACACATACAAATAATACAAAAATAATAATCAAGTACATTAGCATCAATTAGCATTTAGATTGTAAATGCTGACTGAATTAGCGATCGCTCAGCTAACTAGCCATTTTGTCTGAGATGTGCGGGGCCTCGTGGAGAACCACTTGTATGACTTTCATACTCAAACAAATCCCAAAAAACTTACATGACACGCACAAAAAATAAATACATATATCAAAAATTTAGATGCACCAATCTCAATTCCTCAATCTTAACGATCAGAAAATCTGACCATCAAGAGTCAAGATGCAAATAGAAAAGAAAAAAAAAAGTAATTTGAACAAAATGTGAGCTGGAGACAAAACAAAATGGAGGCCCGACAAATTTGACGCATAACCTCAATCATTTCAACTCTTCCAATCACTAATAGGGATACAACGATAACAGCAATATGGTGATATCGCAATATTCAAATTGCCACAATATCATTGATTATCATTTCACGATATTATAAGCAGAACATCGGTTCAAAATGTCAAGTTGATGTCTTTTTGTGCAGGTCTAGCACCCTCTGGTGGCTAGTTTTTTAGCGCAGTTTAATTTTCACACGCCATGTTTTGGCCCTTCTGCGTTTCAAATCATCATCAGATGTCATATGCTTATGAATCGAGTCAATATGTGGAGGAAGTACAATGTTTGCTTGCATTAGTTATTGTTATTAGAGATTGTATTTTTTTATGTGCACTGCTGTTATATACAAAAGCACAATATTGCTTCTTTTTGTTAGTATGTTTTTTTGTTTTGTTTTTTGTTTTTACAATATCGTGACCTTTTTTAATATCGCCATCCTCCCCACAATATCGTCATAATATCGTATCACGACATTTGGATATCGTTACATCCCTACTAAATGAACGCCTGCCGGTGAGAATTGTTCATCGGAGTTATGGGCACGACGGTCAAATGTTACAAATCAAAATCAACTCAAGCATATGGGAGCTGGCACGATACGAAAAAAAACATACAAGAATCAATGTGATCTTTTAAACATTTTTCATATATGATAACTGTTTCTTCGGTGCTAAATATTCGATATATCTTTCATAAAAAAAAAAAAAGATTATTTTTGAGCTGTGTTCACAATCAAACGTGTGAGCATGCCTATGAATATGTTTTGCTCAATCGTGTGTATTTTGATAGCCCCAGCATCTCTGTGAAAAATAAACAAAATCAAATCAAACGCAATCAAAAGGTGTGTTCGCCAGTTGTGGTGGTGAAGCGCCACACATTGATCCACGTGAAAGGTGCGTACACGAGGACCCGCCCACGACTTCCCTCCGTCAGTGTAAAGCAGCTAAAAATGCTAACGTTAGCTGCTAACTGAAATGTGCTACAAGTTGCTGAAATCAAAACATTTGGCGACGGGTGGGCGGCGTGGCTTTGTGTTGATTGGCCAAGTGGAGGTAGACAGAATGACATCATTAATACACGTCCCATGACATCATCAATCCCAGCATGCCATGGGAGAGTTATGGGGGGCAGTGACGTTAAGCTAATTTGCTAAAGCTAGCAACTGATGTTGAGTGTTTGCTATATTGCTTAAGGAATCTTTCGAAATGATTTACAAATGTCATCATCAATCCCAGCATGCTGTGGGAGCATTGGGGGGGGGGGGGGGTGGGGGGGTTAGTGACGTTAAGCTAATATGCTAAAGTTAGCAACTGATGTTGAGCATTTGCTATGTTGCTGAAAGAATCTTTCTAAATGATTTAGAAATGTCATGACATCATCAATCCCAGCATGCTGTGGGAGCATTAGCGGTGGGCGGGGGTGCAGTGACGTAAGGCCAACTTGCTAAAGCTAGCAACTGATGTTGAGCGTTCGCTATGTTGCTGAAGGAATCATTTGACATGATTTACAAATGACATCATGACATCATCAATCCCAGCATGCTGTGGGAGCGTTAGGGGGAGGGGCACAGTGACGTTAAGCTAACTTGCGTTTGCTATATTGCTTAAGGAATCTTTTGAAATGATTTACAAAGGGTGACATCCAATCAATATGCATGATGAGAAATAATGATTGATTAAAAGGGAAGCCACTTCCTGTTCCACCGGAACGACGACAAGATCGACGCTAGCTAGCAAAACAAAACGATTGTTGCTTGTGTGCGGCGGTGGGCGTGGCCTCAGACCACGGTGCTGACGGAGGGATCCGACAGGTTGATCTGTCCGGTGATGTCGGTCGGGTACGGCTACGGCGGGAGGAAGAAAAGTGGTGACTTTTTTGGCCAGGTGAGGGCGTCGGCGGCGGCTGACGAGCGTGCTCGCTCACCTGCAGGTTCTTGCGCCACACGTTGACGGCGGCGAAGGCCAACTGCATCTGCTTCCTGCGGGCGTCCTTGTGGCGCTTGTAGGCGATCTCGATGAAGATGAGGAAGATCCCCGCCACGATGCCCCCCGCCACCAGCATGAAGACGCCTGGACGCCGCCCACGAGGACCACACCACAACGAGGCACACTTATGAATCACTTGGGAATTTTTCATTTGAGTTCATTTTGAGTTTTGTTTTTTCAATTTACCGTATTTTCCGCACTATAAGTCGCACCTAAGAGCTTTCAATTTTTTCAAAAGCTGACCATGCGCCTTATAATCCAGTGCGCCTTTTATATGGATCAATATTGAGCCGCAACATGTCTCGCTGTCAAGACGCTATTGGTGACCCTGCACGATCGGTGACGCGCATGCGCAGAAGATCCCCCCCCCCCCCCCCCCCCCCCGTCTTGGATCGCTAGCTAATACTAATACTTTACCTCAGAGAAAATAATAAAAGAGCTGTTTATTCATTTTGGGAGTGAATGGAGTTGTCAGAAAGCTGGTTTGTAATCTATTAATAAAGTTTGACTGACCTATCTGACTGTTTTGTTGACATTCCCTTTAGCGCAGCACCATCTAATGGATGCATAACGTAACCCCAGCCTCTACTGTAGCGCCTTATATATGGAAAAAGTTTTAAAAATTGTTTTCATTGAAGGTGCGCCTTATAGTGCGGAAAATACGGTAATTCTAATTTCGCGGCAGTTTTTTTTCGTGTCAACTAACTTTTGCGATTGACTTAGTGGAGTTATTCAACTTTTTTTATTATTATTTATTATTATTCAACCACAACAATTACATTTCTGGGTACAAAGCGACACGAAGTAGTCTGCTGCCAAGCCATCCTAGTGCAGGATAATTCAATTCTGTATACTATATATACACCGGTAGTTTGAATTTGCTTTCAGTGTCATTCTGTTAGTTTTTATTAGTTTTAGTGATTTCATAAATGCTTAGTTTTAGTTTAGTTTTACTTAGTTTCATTATTAGTTTTGGTTTAAAAAGAATGCGTATTGTGTGCAATATTTAAAAACTAATTTAAATAAATTAAATAAATTTTGTTCGTTTCAATTAGTTTTCTGGGTGGTTTCAGATTAGTTTTTATTAGGTTTAGTTATTTAATAAATGCTTTGGTGTATTTTAGTTTCAGTTAGTTTTTGTTTTCTAAAAAGCATTGTCGTTTACGAAATTGTTTTTTTTTTATTTGAGTTTTCCTAAAATAACCTTGGAAGGCGGACACGGGCAAAAAAAAAAGAAAAAAAAAAGTGCCGCTGGCGCCGTTGTGGTCGCTCACCTGCCATGTTCTCAAAGGTGAGCGTGGCGGGCGCGTTGCTCCTGGAGTCGCACTCCTGGTATCGAACCCACGTCTTATCCAGGTCCTCCATGAAGCCGTTCTCGTGCGAACTGAGAGACCGGGATGAGCGTCAGTCAGTTAGCTTGCGCGGTGGCGCAGGTCGGTGGCGCGGGTGGGTGGGCGCCCACCTGAGGATGGCGAGCGACACGTTCTGCTTCCACGGGCTGTCCTTACGCATCCCGATGCCGAAGCCCGAGCGGAAGAAAAGTTCCCCCGTGGTCACCAGGTCGCATTTCTGCGACGCTTCAAACTCCAGCACCGCGCTGTCCCAGATGAATGCGTGCAGTTTGCTGATGGGAGGGACAGCAAATGCCCATTTGCACAAAACATGTTGGATGCAAGACTGATATCATCAATACCAAGTCAGTATCGATATCGGATCGATACTGGCACTATAATATTGATCTAGTAGTAATATTCGTTTCAGTTTCTCTTCCGATCATCACTTTGTGCATTTTAAGAAAGTAAAAAAATATATATATTTTGTTATGGTTAAAGGGGCTGTCTTCCGGATTCACTCAGGAAAATGCAATTTTTAAATACAGGATGTACACACTTTAACTTTCTCTCAGTCTACACATCTGTGTTTTTGTTCATCATTGGTGTTGATTTCGTCCTAAACCCCCACCCCCCCAGCCTGTATTTTGCCATTTTGTGTTTGTTTTGTAAACAGCGGGACGTTTCTGTGGAAAGACAGTATTTACAACCCTCCAGCCAATCGCAGAGCGGGGGGTGGCGTGTTGCAAACGGGGCCGGGCGAACGTGTCAGCTGCGTGACGTCACTCCCGCGGCAATTTGAAAGCACGCACGGATTTTTTATTTTTCACTCACTCACCCACAGAAGCTTAGTGTGTGAATGAGTGAAGAAAAAAAAATCAGTGCGTGCTTTCAAATGGCCGCGGGAGTGACGTCACGCAGCTGACACGTTCGCCCGGCACCGTTTGCAACACGCCACCCCCCGCTCTGCGATTGGCTGGAGGGTTGTAAATACTGTCTTTCCACAGAAACGTCCCGCTGTTTACAAAACAAACACAAAATGGCAAAATACGGGCTGGGGAGGTGGGAGTTTAGGACGAAATTACCAAAAAAGATGAACAAAAACACAGATGTGTAGACTGAGAGAAAGTTAAAGTGTGTACATCCTGTATTTAAAAAGTGCATTTTCCTGAGTGAATCTGGCAGACAGCCCCTTTAATGTTTCTGGGGAAAAACAAGGTATTTTCTTTTTATCGACAAACTTTGTCCTAATTTTGTCCTTTGTTTGAAAAGGAAACAACACAGAAATACTTGAAGGTTGAAGATTGATTGTAAATAAGCAATTCGATGATCCAGCTACTTTATTTAAAAAAAATTAAAAATAATGATATACCATAATTTTCTAAGAGTATCAATATCGGTATCGGCGATACTCGCCCTGTATTTACTTGGTATTGGATTGATACCAATATTCTATACCAACTTTTAGTATCGCACACCATTATTTTGTGTTAGGCATGCTGGAAATTTTGGTATCAATACGATATCAAGTAAAGACAGTGCCAGTATCACCAATATAAATATCAATATCAATGCTTTTTGAAAAAGATATATATAAATAAATATTAAGGTAACTATCATCAAATTGCTTATTGACAATCAATCTTCAAGTGTTTTTGTGTTGTTTCCTTTTCAAACAAAGGACAAAATTAGGTCAAATGTTTTCGATAAATAGAAAATAGTTCAATGTTTTTCCCCAGAAAAAAACATTACAGCCATAAAAATATATATATATATATATATATATATATTTACTTTCTTAAAGAAAGTGTACAAAGTGATCATAGGAAAACAAATTGAAACAAATTCTCTCACATACTGCTCAGAAACTACAAATACAAAAAATCAAAATTCTGCCTTCATTGCACTTCTTTTGTGGATTTTTTTCCCCAACCTCAATAAACAAGATGTTAAGCAAATAAAAAAAACAAAACAACATAAAACAACATACAAAACAAATGAATTTTCAAGTACAATACTGTATGTGTCTGCTGACATGCGTGTGATGTGTTTGACCACACCACAACAGTGCAGAAAAGAGCCAAACTGAAATGACACTACTAGATTGATATTATAGTGCCAGTATCAATCCCATATCATAACTGATTCGGTATGGATAATATCCATATTTAGATCGATCCGCCCACTACTATTTTGTGCGCGACCTGCCCCGCCCCCAATACACGCCGTCCTCACGCAATCTTTGCAGATTAGAGGGCGGGTGCACTTGTTCACTGCTGCTCGGGACTTAGACCGGAAGTAAGGGGGCGGGACAAGAAGTGACGTCGCACTTATCAACAATGATTTGACAAGAAGTGGATTGTTTCTCTCTCTCTCTCCTGCACATTTTGGATCTTTCTGTCCTCATCAGCAAGTTCTTTCCGCTCATCGGAATCAGCTGTGTCGGAGGACGGAAACATGGGGAAAAAATGATTTGGATTTTTTTCTCACTTGTCTCGGACAGCCTGTATGGCCTCGGCGGCGCTCTCGTAGTTGTGCTTCTCCATGTGTCGGTACATGGTGCTCAACTCCACTTGGCGCCGGAAGTAAATGTCCACTGAACTCTGCTTGACCGTCGCGTAGATGAACTTGTCTGACGGGTTGCGCAGCTGCGACAAAACAAAACACAAACAAGTGTCGTCGTCGTCGTCGTCGTCAAAAAACGGGACAAACACAAGCCACAACGTGCAAAAAACACGTTGATGCCAAACACAAAACACACGTAAAGTGCATGCAAGCGCGCAGAAGCGCTTTCTTAATTTACTCTTAAAAAAGTTTCAATAAGCAACCCCTAACGAGTGTCAAAAAAGTACACGATATGAAGGCTTGCTACACAGCTGAGTGAGTGACGACCTCTCAACTTCCTCAATGAACCATTTTCAGCAGTCAAAAGTTCCGATTTTGTCCAGAATGATTTTGACAACTTCATTATTTTTCATGTACAATGAACACCTTTCAAAAAAGTAACTTTTTCTACTTGCTGTCGACTGATGATGACATCACCTTGTGCTGAGGAAGTCCGTCACGACCAATCATGGCTCACCTGTTTTCTGGGTTTGGTCAGCAAATGCCATGATTGGTCGTTAGCTACTTCCTCAGCACAAGGTGATGTCATCAGCAGTCGACAGCAAGTAGAAAAATGACTTTTGAAATGTATTCATTGTACATGAAAAATAATGAAGTTATAAAATTAATTCTAAAAAAGTAAATTATAGTTATAACTTAACATAAATCCAACGGCAATAACGTTCCAACAATAATGTTAAAGGGATACTTGACTCATTGAGCCATTTTCATATTTTGTCTATAATTACGGTACTGTGGAAACTTCATTATTTTTCCATCCACCCATCCATCCATTTTCTTGACCGCTTATTCTTCACAAGGGTCGCTGGAGCCTATCTCAGCTGGCTTTGGGCAGGAGGCGGGGTACACCCTGGACTGGTTGCCAACCAATCGCAGTCATTATTTTTCATATATACAATTTAATACCTTTTAAAACGTAATTTTTCTACTGTCGGCTGATGATGATGACATCACCTGTGCTGACCTATCATGGCTCAGTTTGCTGACCAAAACCGGGGAACAGGTGAAGCATGATTGGCCGTGACCTACTTCCTCAGCACAGGTGATGTCATCGTCAGTCGACAGCAAGTAGAAAAATGACTTTTGAAAGGTATTTATTGTTCATGAAAATTAATAGTTACCAAATTCATTCTGGGAAAAAATATGAACTTTTAGAACTGAAAATGTCTCAATGAGTCAAACATCGCTTTAAAAGCTAATTTTTCTACTTGCTGTCGAGTAATGATGACATCACCTTGTGCTGAAGAAGTAGATCATGGCCAATCATGCCTCACCTGTTCTCCGGGTTTGGTCAGCAAACTGTGCCATGATTGGTCATTACCTAATGTCCTCAGCACAGATGATGTCATCATCAGTCGACAGCGAGAGGAAAAAATGACTTTTGAAAGGTATTAATTGTACATGAAAAATTATGACGTTACCACATTAATTCTAGAAAATATATTCACTATTTACTGCTGAAAATGGCTCAATGAGTCAAGTATCCCTTTAGCATACAAATATATATATATTTTTTTTTAATTTAATATTGTATATAAAAATGCTGATTTATGTTACCAAACATAATTTGAATCCATCACACTGTAATATTTTTTGCCAACAGAATGGAATATACATTTCATGACATTGCCACATTATTACACACACAAAACATACACAAAGACACGAAAAACAAACCGCGTGGAAGTGCCAACGTGGAGTCAACATTTTGCACTGGCAAATTCTTGTTAAGCATATTGATTGTTAAGCATACTTGTAAGATAAATGGGAGCGCAGTGTGGCTCAGTGGTGGGGTGGTTGTCTACCAACCAGGTTTATTCTAGTTTGGCAATTTTTCATTTTAGTTTTGATTTTATTTTGAGTATTTTATTATAATTATTTTTTTTAATGGAGTTAGGTTTATTAGTTTTCAGGGTGGTTCTGTTAGTTTTTATTAGTTTTAGTTATTTAATAAATGCTTCGTTTTAGTTGGGTTCAGTATTAGTTTTAGTTTAGTTTTTTTTTTTAAATGTGTATTAGTTGTGCGCAATATTTAAAAAAATAGCATGGGAGCAAGGTCATCTTTTGGTGCTTTTTTATTGGCTGCTGGTAGATGACGTCACTTGTGTGGGACACACTTTCAAACGGCCTTATTCTGGCTCTTCATATCAAAATAAATGTACTTGAAATCACATTTCAAATCATCGCCAAAGGCTCATACATTAAATTAATTACCAACGGCGAAAACAAAAGACATTTTTGCCGTTATTATAGTTAGTTTTGTAAACATTAAATGTAGTTTCAGTTAATTAGTTTTCATTTTTTAAAGACATTTTAGTTTTTATTTTATTTTGTTAATGAAATTGTTTTTTAAATTTTAGTTTTAGTTTTTTTTTGTTAGTTTTAGTGAACTAAAATAACCTTGCTACCAACGCAGAGGTTGTGGTGTCAATCCCATGCCGTTGCAACCACGTGTATGTATCCTTAAAGGGATACTTGACTTATTTAGCCATTTTTGGCAGTCCAATGTTAATATTTTGTCTACAATAAATTTGATGTTTTCATTATTTTTCATGTACAATTAGTACCGTACAAAACACATTTTGCAACTTGCTGTCGACTGAAAATGACGTCACAATGTGCTCAGGTAACCAATCACAGATCAGCTTGTGAATGTCACATGACCAAACCTAGAAAACAGGTGAGCTGTGATTGGTTACCTGAGCACATTGTGATGTCATTTTCAGTGGACAGCAAGTTGCAAAATATGTTTTGCAAGGTACTAATTGGACGTGAAAAATAATTTAAGTATCAAATTAATTATAGACAAAAGATTCACTTTTTATTGCTATAAAGGGCTAAATAAGTGAAGTATCCCTTGAAATAATAAATGTGAAATGCTAAAGAAAACTTTGCATTTTGTGGGGGGGGATCATGCGCTGCAGACAATGTTTACTGACTTCATTTCCTAACGTTGAAATCATTTAAGCTAAATGCTATTTTTTTTTTTAGCATTTTCATGTCAATACCACATGACATGTAAAGAAAAAAAATGCTAGATTGTTAGCATTTAGCCTGCAAGTGTGTTGAGCGATATATTTGCGGCGATTCCGAGTGGGCAAACTTTCAAACGTTACCCTGGCGTGACGGTAACACGGTGACGATGAACACGACATGAATATGACGAGTGGGGGGATGTGATGATGATGATGATGATGATGATGATGAAGGCTTGGGGTCCTGACGACTGCAACATCACAAGGGAGGCTACAACGGAACACAACAATTTCATCATGTCATTTGTTTTGTTGAAACTTCACATGCACAGAAAGGACACAAGGGGGCAGCAGTGCAAATCCTTGCCCAGTGTGACCATGACAAGATGACGACCATGCTGAAGCTGACCCTGGGGTCGTTGATGCCAGTGATGCGCTCCTCAGGCCGGTCCAGCACCAGGAAGGCGGCCAGGTTGGCCGTGTACGACGCCACGATGATCATGGCGAAGCCCGCCCACACCATTCCCAGAATCCTGGCCGAAAAACTCCTCGGGGCTCCTAAAAACGGGGAAACGGGCCTTCATTCAGTACACATCCGGACGCGCACGCGGGTGGGCGGGTCTCACCTTCTCCGATTCCGGAGTTGAGCAGGACACCCCAGGAGAACCACATGGCCGAGGACAAGGTGAGGGCGTCTTCTTCTTCTTCTTCGCTGTTCACTTTGAACCTTCCGAATGGGCTGCACATACACACGCACACGTTAGCGCACGTTAGTGGCCAATGTGTCACAGTGTTGCATACATGGAAACGAGCGCTCTTATCTCATGACACGCTCAATCGGAATGACGAAAGAAGGTGTTGCATTTGGACTGTCAAGGGTCTGATGTAGTGCTAACCATTTAAAAAAAATACAAAAAAATCTAGTCACCGTTTTTAAAAAAATATTTTTTTATTTTATTTATTTAAGTCCACTAAGGTTGAACCCAAGTTGAATTTAGTGGATATAAATACATTTTTCAACTTTTTTTTTGTTAAATAAATGTATTTAAGTCCACTAAGGTTCAACCTGAGATGAATTTAGTGGATATAAATAGTTTTTTTTTCTAAAATATTTTTTTATTTAAGTCCAGTAAGTTGAATTTAGTGGGTATCATTTTTTTTTTCTACACCCCCCCACCTAAAAAAAAAATATAATAATTTAAAAAAAAAAAAGATTTAAATACACTTCGGTTGAACCTGGGTTGAATTTAGTGGATATAAATATATTTTCTTTCTAGAAAACATGTAATTTAAGTCCACTAAGGTTCAACCTGAGATGAATTTAGTGGATATAAATATTTTATTTTTTCTAAAAAATGTATTTAAGTCCACTAAGGTTGAACCTGAGATGAATTTAGTGGGTATAAATTATTTTTTTTCAAATTTTTTTTCCCAAAGAAATAAAAGATTTAAGTCCACTTAGGTTGAACCTGAGTTGAATTTCGTGGATATAATTTTTATTTTTTATTTTTCAAAAAAACAATGTATTGAAGTCCACTAAGGTTGAACGTGAGTTGAATTTAGTGGATATGACTACTCGTAGTTCCTTCTCTTCTGCACACATATGCACGTATTACACCCAGACCAACAAAACCCGTCGGGCCACCCGCCATCTTACGGGTGTCTGGCCGGCCGGCAGCAATAAATTCATTCAAGCTCTTATTTCTTTAGCGATTTAGTTCGTGTGGAGAAGAAAATGAAGGTAAAGCTGATGTTTGTTTTGTTTTGATCAGAATGCCATCAGGTGCGGGTGCCTACCTGAATCGGTCTAATAGGTAGAGCATCACTGCCACCACGTGGACCGACAGGCCGACAAGGAGCCACAAGGTGCTCTGGAAAGGTTGCATGAAGGAATCCAGCGTGCTGCGCGGGATTTCCTGCAATCACAAAATCTGATTGCGGTTCTCCTCATCTGCGGATCGTCATTTCGTTTCCTTTCCTTTCCCACCTTCTTGACCAGAATGGTGAGTCCCTGGTACTTGAAGGGCTTGGAGAACTCGATGTACTGGGCGCGCTCGTTGTTGATGGTGAGGGGGGCCACGATCATGTCGGCCAGACCCCCCAGGAGCTCGCCCATCATGCCGTTCCACTCCTTCTTGTTGCTGTTGTTCACCTGCGCAAGCGCACGCACAGGTGAAAACTTTTTTCAGTCGGAGGTGCCGCCTTCGAGCAACGCCCACTTCTTGGGCAATTGCGCACATCGCAAATTTTGAATTTAGTCTTTTGACAAAAATTCATTCAAGTTTTGGTCATAATTTAGTCATCTGATTGTATTTTAATTTTAATCCAATTTGAGTCGACGAAAAAAAGCGACTACATGGACAGTTTAGTCGATATTTTCCCTCAGCATACATTTCAACTTTATACAGAAAATTATAATACGTCTATTTGTAACTGGAGTTTAACATAATAACAATCATATCACTTTGTTTTCACCTAAATATAAAAAAAAGTGCATAATTGCTTGAGATTAATCTTACAGCTGCACAATGAATGTGAACTCGGAGTGTGACGATATATCGATATCGGGATAAATCGGGGTGCATTGTCTCCCGATAGATTATCGATACACCTACGCAAGTATGGCAATATTTATAGTTAATAATCAGCCACGAGAACGGCTCCATTGTGCATGACTTATTGAGCAATGACTTGGCAGGCCACTAGGGGGAGCGCCTCATAAGCGTGGTGAGGAAGTGTCCAGAAGTTTTCAGGTGAAGAAGACTCATCAGCTTACTTCGACTTCATACGTTTCGATGAAAAATGTGGATTATATCTTCAATTTTTACATTTGAAAACATATTTTATGTTTGGACTTTTTCAAGCACACCATTTCAGATTTCATTAGATTGAATATTTAATGAACCCGTAGGCAGTATTGTGACCCGGTTTGGGCTTTTCAAAATGAGATATGGCCTACGGCCGAGCGACCATTTTATTGATTTACTTTTGCAGTTTGTAAAATGAAGCAATTCTCACCCTCTCTTGCGTTCCAAACTTTCCGTCGGCCACCAGGTGCACCTCGTAGGTGAAGTTCATGCTCATGGCCAACTTGATGAGGAGGTCGATGCAGAATCCGTAGCAACACTGCGGAACCGTCGGCTGACCTGCAAAAACGCCAACAACACGTGTCATACGTGACGACGTGTTTGTGTGCGTGCGTGCCTGACACCTGGGATGGTTCCGTTGGGTCCGGTGCAAATGACCTTCTTGATGAGGACCCCGTTGACCGTGTACTCCTCCTTGCACGTTCCGTCCGCCTTGGTGGGCTTCACGTACACAAACGGCTCCTGGTGGATGGTCACGATCTGCACGTGCGCATGTTAGCAACATGAGCATTAGCATGTTAGCACACTGAAACCGTTGCGTGTTTGTACACATTAGCAGTTCATTTTATCCGCTGTTTTGAAATTTTGTCTCACACCAATTGGTTTTTATCATAATTAGTCAACCTCATCCCTTTTTTATTTAGTCCATTTTTAGTCAACTATAAATCCAATATTTTAGTCTTTATTTTAGTCCAAGAAAATATATTTTATTCGTCTAGTTTTAGTCAACAAAAACTGTTAACGTTTTAGTCTAGTTTTAGTCATTTAACGCCTATATTTATTTTTTATTTTTTTTGTCAGCGTGATAAATCGATCATGATCTGCACACAGTTTAGCAACATTAGCATTAACATGTGTTAGCATGTTAGCACACTGAAACCCGTAGCGTTTGTACACATTATAGCGTTAATTTTATCCGCCGTTTTTAATTTTCGTCTCAGTTTTAGTCCAGTTTCAATCACGCCCGTTAGTTTTTATCATAATTACCGTTTTTATTTCATCTGTTTTTATTTAGTACGTTTTTAGTCAACTATACATTGAGCATTTTAGTCTTTATTTTAGTCCAAGAAAACATCATTTTATTCGTCTAGTTTTAGTCAACAAAAAATGTCAACGATTTATAATAATAATAATAATAATAATAATAATAATAATAATAATAATAATAATAATAATAATAATAATAATAATGCATCCGATTTATATAGAGCTTTTCTGGACACTCAAATTCATTCACTGACACATTCACACTCTTATTTTAGTCCAAGAAAACGTCATTTTATTCATCTAGTTTTAGTCAACAAAAACTGTCAACATTTTAGTCTAGTTTTAGTCTAGTTTTAGTCAGGACATTCATTTAACTCGTTTAACTCGTTTTTTCTGTCAACAGATTATGTTGAATATTTCGGATCTAAAACTATTTCACATCAAATTTTCTAATCTTTTTTGATAAAAAAACAACTTGACACAATTACAGTGGCTACTATGGCTCCATGCTATGAGCTAGCAAGTTAGCCAGCTAGCTGCTAGCAAGCTAGATGTTAGCAAGCTAGCTGTTAGCAAGCTAGCTGTTTATGAAATTGGCTACTGTGGCTCCATGCTAGGAGCTAGTCAGTTAGCCAGCATCAGTTAGCGTTCAGATTAACATTATTGTTGGAACATTATAGACCAGGGGTGTCCAAACTTTTTCATTTGAGGGCCACATAGAGAAACTCAGAAGGACGCAAGGGCCACATAATGTTATGAAGAAAAATTGTGTTTAGTCCTAAAAATTGGACAAATAGTTTATTTGTGCTTTTGCATATTTAGAAAAATGCTACAGTATATAAACCAATTTATTTGTAATATGGCAATAGGGTTATTATAGTTTTGGAATTTTTCATTTTAGTTAATTTTGATTAGTTTTCAGGGTGGTTCTGTTAGTTTTTTTTAGTTTAGTTCTTTAAAAAATGCTTAATTTTAGTTTACTTTGTTGGTTTCATTATTAGTATTAGGTTTTTTTTGTTTTTTGTTTTTAATGTGTATTACTTGCGCGCAATATTTACAAAACACCATGGGAGCAACGTCATCTGAAGGTGCTTTTCTATTGCCTGCTGCTAGATGACGTTACTTCTGTGTGACATACTTTCAAACATCATTATTCCGGTTATTGTTTATTAATAACAATTTTAGTGTAGTCTAGTTTTAATCTGGTGAAAACTGTGTACTGACAAAATGATTTTTGTTTACTTTTGGTTGAGGAAATGAACACTAGTGCGCAAGCGTTAGCATGTTAGTACACTGAAACCTTAGCGTGTTTGTACACACATTAGCCTCTTTATGACATGAGCATGTTAGCGCACGGTTGCGTTAGCACGCTAGCAAAGGCGTTTGTTACCTTGAGCTTGGTGGACATCTGGTAGCCGACCGGCTTTTCCGTTTCCCCTCCGGGCCAGATGATCTTCCTCTGCGGGTTCATCACCACCTGTCACGCACACGCATCAACGTGATCACGCGGTCTTATTATCCCGTGGAACGGCGTGCGATTGCCCCGCCCTGCGCCCGCACCTGCGATCCGTTGAAGATTCCGACCTGTACGAGTCTTCCAGGCTTCTGCTGGTAGTTGAGGATGTTGTACGTGGCGAAGCGCCGGTCACCGTCGTCATTGAACTCGATGCGGCCCGTCAGGCCCTCGGCGTACTTGGACGACATCAGCACCCTGCTGGCCGGTCGCGACGTCATGTCACACATATTGACTAGCAATGTAATACCGGCAATATGGCAATATTAAAACTGCCGCAATATGTCGTCGTCGTTGTCATATCACAATATTAAAAGCAGCACTTCTGTTCAAAAAGTCAAGTTGATTTCCATTGGTGCAGTTCTAGCACCCTCTGGTGGCTAGTTTTTTCACTGCCGTTTCATTTTCATACGACATGTTTTGGCCCTTTCTTTTCTCAAATCCACGCTAATCGTCAAATTAAGGGGAACTGAACATGCTCAATATGTGGAGGAAGTCAATATGTGCGTGCATTAGCAAGTGCCTCAATATGAAGTCTTATTAGAGATTGCAAAAGCACAATATTGTGCAGGGGTGCAAATTGCCTTGTACCTGGCGATTCGATCCCTACCACGATTCATAGGTCACAATTCAATTCGATACTCGTGCTGTCACTATCGAATATTTTTTTAATCGACTTATCTCTCATTATTCAATCGATTAATCTGATTAATTTTAATTTTTTTATTAAAGTGTTTTACAAAAGCATTTTTTTTCCCTGATTACTGTTTATTAACCAGTGATTAGTGTTTATTTCGTACATCATATTCATATAGTGATTAAAAAAAAGGGGGGGGGGGGGGGAATTGATGTTGTACTATGTTAGCGGTTCGGTCATTGTTTTCCAATGTAAAAACAGATGTTTAGAATGATCTTATTTTGATTCTACACAGAAGATAATCAGTCTTCTTTCATGAAGGACGACAGAAATCAGTCAACAATCACTGTTGATACGCTGAAATCAGAAAATTTGGACAATTTTAAATTAATCCAAATGATTACTCAATGATTAAAATAGTTGTCGATTAAATTGCTAATCGATTACTTGTCAATTAATCAATTTTGACAGCTCTATTCAATACCGATTAATCCCAATACAAATGCAAAAATTGATTATAGCAATTTTTTATACTCAAATTTAGAATATACTAATAAGTAAACTTGTACATGTACACTGTAGGATTTGTATGAAAATATATTTATGATCTGAAACTTCAGTCTCATAACTGTGAACCACTGTATCTAACAAACAATTAGTTTCATGTTTGAACAGCATTGAAATAAAATATTAAGGCTTCATGTTCCACTGACCTTCCATCTTCAACGTATGAATCCTAACCCTAAGTAAGATCTTTTGTTGAATATTTCCATCAAAAATTGATGTTTAAATATCGATATTGAATGGATTCGAGAATTGTGCGCTGCAACATCGCGATATAATGCCAAATAGATTTTTTTAACACCCCTAATATTGTGTGTTTTCTTTAGTATGACCTCATTTTTTGACAACATTGTAACCTTTTTTTTGTATCGCCAACCTCCCCACAGTATGGTGATAATTATCATATCGTGACCGTCATATTGTGATATCGTTTTGTGATGTTTGGATATCGTTACATCCCTGATATTGACACGTGACCATCTGTCGACACCAGACTTGACAAATTTGAAGTCACATGGTGACAGACACATTTCAAAATGTTGACATCTCGGGCTGGGTGACCTTTGTTTTTTTTGTTTTTCCCCTACACTTTTTTGGTGATTGTTTGTTTGTAAAGTGCCCGTTTGAAAGCATCTGCACTGAAAGTCCACAAAGACGATGAACTTTTGTAAAGGTAACACATTTGTTTTTTCATTTCGTTTTTGTGCAAGCAAATGTTGTGTTGATTTTGTGGGCTTGCGTCACCTTTTGAAGAGCGGTCCGGTCCTCCAGATGTTGGTGTTGCCCACGCAGCCGCGCGGCGGCTCGGTGATGTTCTCCTTGTCCAGGAGCTCGTGCAGGGACTGCGCCACCACTCCCACGGCGTCCATGATGTGCGCCGACTCGTTCTTACCGTTAATCAGCTGCAGACCCAGCAGGCCTAGCCGGCACGCACACACGCACGCACCAGTTACACACGGCACGCCACTAAATGTGTCTGTCCTCAGTGGGAACACACGCGCACATGCTAATTACACCCATGCCCTTAATTAATGACAGCGCCAGACGCTCCAGGCACCAAAGTGCATGCTGGGAGTTGACAGCCGCTTGTTAATTAAAAAAAAAAAAAAACCTCAACAGATTTTTGTCTTCACCAGCCACATGAGTCGCTGAAAAGTACATGAGCGCTCTCAACATCGCCTAACAAAATAACATGTTCAAACCAGTCTTCATTTTGACAACAAATTTGAAAGCGCTTTTTTCATTTCATTGAATTTTATTATTTTTAAATAATTTAATTTTAATTTAATCTCATTTTCATGTAGTTTTTTTTTAATAATTTAATTTTAATTTCATTTCATTTTAATGTATTTTTTGTATTTATTTTTTTTAAATAATTTAATTTTAATTTAATTTCATTTTAATGTAGTTTTTTTTATAAAATGTATTAATTGTATTAATTTTTCATTTATTGTAAATAATTTAACTTTAATTTCATTTTAATGTAGTTTTTTAATTTTTTTTAAATTTAAATTTAAATTTTATTTCATTTTAATGTAGTTTTTGATAAAATTTATAAAAATTTTAGTCATTATTTAGTCATCTGGTTGTATTTTAGTTTGAATCCAATTTTAGTCAACAACAAAAAAAAGCAATTTTAGTCGAATAAATTGACAGTTTAGTCGATATTTTCCTTGGGATTGGATTGTGTGAATTTTCGTCACTGTGTTGTTTTAATTTTCGTTTTAGTAATTGACCAAATTGTCAGTCCATTTTAGTTATCGTTATCACCTCAATGTATGGCTTCTATCGTGGTTTTTGTATGATTTTCGTCTGGGAAAAAATCTTCGCGACAAAAATTATGCTGAAAATTTTTTAGCGACAAAATTATCACTGGTTCAAACTGCAGACGAGTGTTAGCATTGCTCATCGTCAATAGCACAAAAACTGTTTTGCCGGCATTCGGCCACTGAAAGTACCTGCACAAACTGGCTACCTATGTTAGCATTACCTCATCAAATGCTAAACCCGTGAAAAGTGTTGAAAAGGTTAGCGTGTTCCACTGACTACCACTGGCTAACAACATTAGCATTCACCATAGAAAACACATTAGAAAACTGGCTAAAACTGTTAACGTTAGACAGCTAAAATTTGCAAACTTGGTTAGCATTCCCCATTGCAAACAGTTACTAAAACTGGCTAACAGCATTAGCATTCACCATAGAAAACACATCATAAAACTGGCTAACAGCGTTAACATGACCCACTTTACAAACCAGCTAAAATTGGCAAACTCGGTTAGCATTCCCCATTGCAAAGAGTTACTAAAACTGGCTAACAGCAGTGGCATTCCCCTGACTACATACAGCAGCAACAAAACTGCTAGCATAGCATTCCCCTGAAAACCTTCTTCTGAAATTGTCTCACAATTATGTTAGCATTCGCCAATGGAGGGAAAAAAAAAGGCACCTGTTAAAAGGGTTGAGAACGCAGTTAGCATGTAAAACTACTGGCTAACAACATTAGCATTCACCATAGAAAACACATCATGAAAATCGACCGACACGGTCTGCAGTCCCCATTGACACTAGCCGCTAACTCTAACACTAGCTACCACCATTAGCATTCCTCATTCAAATGACCTTGAAATCTGACTCATAATGCTTTCTATGGAGGTAAATATGGTGCAAAAATAACTTGAAAATTTTTTTTGTACTGATAGAAAAACGTAGAAATTTGTATATATATATATATATATATATATATATATATATATATATATACACATATATATATATATATATACACATACATACATATATATATACACATACATACATATATATATACACATACATACATATATATATACACATACATACATATATATATACACATACATACATATATATATACACATACATACATATATATATACACATACATACATATATATATACACATACATATATATATATATACACATACATATATATATATATATATATATATATATATATATATACATATATATATATATATATATATATATATATATATTTTTATTATTATTATTATTTTTTTTGTTACGTACATTTTTTTTACAGGTACAAATCACGACTTTTATACACAAATGTATACTTTTTTTCTACAGGTACAATTTTTTTTTTACAAGTTACTTTTGCACCATATTTCTCTCCATAGCTTTCTAGCTATGGCTAACATTGTCCATTAGCACTTGACACTAACAACAATGACGTTCTTGTGCAGCTTTCATTTTGGTGGGAAATGATGATTAAAATTGCTAACGAGGCTAAACAACGCTAACCTGCTATGCCGCCGTCGGTCCCTGTTCTTCTTGGTCATGTGTCTGGTGAAGAAGGTGGCGCGCGTGAAACACAACTGAAGGTCTCAGGACAAGGAAGGAATGGCCTGCAAAGTGCCATCCGGATTCCAACATTTGAAATTTGTTGCGATTGACAGGTGGTGAGCCCGCCTTCTCAGGTGAGCATGTGTGACGGTCCTGTGACATCAGTCACGGAGCTTTCTTTTTTTTTTTTTTGTTTGTTTGTGTGTCACTGGTCTGCAATGCGACGGGATGTGAAGCCACACCGTCCTTGTCAAGACGCCTTCAGCACACGCAAAAGTGTTGACGTGACAACACGAAGTGGATGCGTGACATGACGATGTGCGACGTGCTGATGAGTGACGTCAAGTTGGGTACATCTGGCGAAGACTTGCAGGCACGTGACAATTTGCTGACGCGGAGCGATAACGTGTTGACACCAGGGCTGTGCAAAATCCAGAATGGAGCCGTTTCAATCGACTCCCCCCCCCAAACAGGATGCCGAATAGAATTTGAATGCCACTCCTTGTTGTCACATCTTGCTAACAATGAGGCGTGACGTGTCTTTCACCAGAGTGTGCTCCAAACGTTTGGCTGGCCATTTTGACTGAAAAATGCGCGTGCTTTCTCTATTCAAGTCCGAATTTCGGACAACCCTGCTTCCACAAATGATGACGTAACAATGCGTGACGTACATCCCATTCACATGATGACATGCAAGAGTTTTTGACACAAACGTCTTCGTACGTGACAAGGAGGTGAACCGTGTTCAACATGCCGCAACTTGTCATGTGTCAGACACGTGATGGCTGGTTGACACGTGACAATGCAAAAAAAAAAAAAAAACTGATCGTGTGGAAAAATCGTCACATGGCGACCTGCTGACGCGACAACACACGAGGTGACACGTTAACGTACACCTGGCAAGTTGTCACGTGTGCCAACGAGGCATCACATGACCGTTGACTTGTTGCCACACGTGACCATTTTGGCGCGTGGTCGTCACGTGTCGACGCCCGTGTCCAAATTCACGAGGCCGCGTCATCCTCCAAAGGCCCAATTTTAGAGCTGTGCCATACTTGACATTTTGGTATCGATGGATACCGAGTAAATACTGGTGAAAATATCACCGATACCGATACCAAGTACTTTTAGGTTCATAAAATATATTAGAACTGTACTTTTATTTATTTTATTTTATTTATTATATATATTATAATAACTTTTTTCCTTTATTTTTAATTTTTTTTCAAATTAGACTTTCTTGTTAGGTTCTTAAACTTGACCATGAGAAACCAAATAAATAAATAAATAAATACCGTGAATATAAAATATTGATGCTTGCGCTCTGATATCGATCCGATACCGATACTCAGCTTAATATCGATTCAATCGATACTCGGATCGATCTGCACAGCCCTACCAAATTTGTCGGCTGCATGTCGTCGCTCCCGGCGCCACGCCCGGACTTGCGTTATATGGTCAAGATTGTCAACGCTGCTCGTCGGTAACGCGTCGAGCGACAGTTACCATCAAGTGGATGTGTAACGGTCGCGTCGCGCTGGGAATGACGTCACACAGCCGACAAAACTTAGATCTTCGGAGGAACGACGCGGCCTTCCATGACGACCGGACAGGTGTACGTCCTGGTCACGTGTCATCACGTGTCGTCAAGTCGTCAAGTGACGGACGTGTGCGTGTGTGCGTTACCCACTTGGACCACGTCGCAGCGGGGGGCGTGGCCCGAGACAACCAAAGGCAGAGTGCGTAGCGTCGGCGTTGTCTTACCGGCGTGTGTTTGTTCAGACAATGACATCACCATCATCACGGCTACGGTAACGCAACAAGTCTGCCCCCAGCACCCCCACCAGCAAACATTAATATTGCAGTGACCCCCCCCCCGTAACAATTAGCATCTACGTACAGTAGATGCTACTTGTTAGCCCTAATATGGCATTTCCCATGTTGTGTTTGTTAGCATTAAGCTAGTAGCCCAAAAGGCCAAACTGCTACATGTCGTGAAGTGAGTCCACCAGTCGAAAAAGAGGCGCTTTTTTTTTTTTTTTTTTTAAATACACACTGACAAAAGGGGGTGGGGGGTCACTGTATTCCAGTAACGCTCTCGCTGGCATAACACGACAACAGGCAGATAGGCGGCGGTGAGGAGGAAAAAAGCTAAAGAAGATGAGACAAAACAAAAGATGTTAGAAGAAGAGTGAAAGGCACACCAAAGCGCACGCGCAACATGATTGACGCGTTCAAACATGACTGCCATGTTTGAACCCTCAACCAGGCAAAATAAAACATCAAAGCGGAGAGACCACAACAAGAAGCTAATTCATTAGCCATTAGCTTCCCGCATCACAGCTGCCGTGTTTCCATCTGTGGGTAACCATAGCAACTGCCTGCTACATTCAACAACACCTTTTGTGCGTGACCGCTAGCTAACGAAGCTAATGCTAGCAAGGCCGCTATCCACTTGTACTAAAGCTCCATGCTAGCCTGGTGGTTTTCCACTTGCTAATCAAGGTACATGCTAGCCTAGCCTTGATCCGCTTATTAATGTGGCTATCTGCTAACTCATTTAGCACTGGAAGATGATACTCAGGTGACCGCAATCATGCGCCGCTCGTGTAAATCGATTGATCTTTTGCCACTAGATGCTGATCTGGTGACAAAATGTTAACAGAGCAGCTCTTCAGCATCCCCTTGATAATGTAGCCGGATGCTAATGGTTGGAAGAGAACAAGTTGAACGGAAGCAGAACGGAGACAGAGACAGGCAGAAGAAGAAGAAGAAGAAGAAGGAGCAGCAGCAGCAGCGCCGCGTTTTCCGTACCGTCCGGAGCGTCACTCAAAGCTTTGCCGCTCATTTCTCTCTCGCCGACGATCCAGACGTAACCGGAACCGGTCATGTTGAGATGACGGGCCGCCTTGTACACGCCCGCCGCTTCGTCCTCGCTGCCGCCAGCCAGCCGGGTCCCCGTCCGCAAGCGACAAAGCACACACAGACGCACAACAAACACACAACAAATGGGATTCGTGTTAGCTTAGCATGTTGCTATCTGGCAATTGGCCAGTCGATAGCTAGCTAGCTGCCTGCGTGCGAGCTCGGTTAAATGTGGACTGAATGCCAGTCCTGAGACTTCGCCTTAGCGACCAAGTCAACATGAAGCAGGCAGAGTACGGCCTGCTGAACTCTTGCAAACAACTCAGAAAACTCCTCTAAACGTTCTTCTCAACTCTGATGTGTTTCGGCGAGAGCGGCACAAATGCATCCTGGGACATTTTCTAGCCGAGACTTTGGGCTGGGTCTAAAATATTGATATTGAATCGATAATCCTTCTCATAGCCCAATGTCGATTCATAAAGCCATGAATCGATACTTTTAACTCATTTGCTCCCAAAAACGTATAAATACGTTCTATTTTAAATATTGCCATGCTCCCAAAGACGTATTTATACGTTTTTATGTTCTTTTTTTCCCCATGCTAGAGCCTATAGAAGGCTGTGATGTACCCTCTGAGCTGAAGAGAATGCTTCAAGAAATGGAAGTTATTACACAAACGGCCAGCAGGTGGCAGCAGTGTATAAGAGATCAACCTGAGCTATGTTGCAAAAAGCTCTTTTTTTGCACTTTTTTAAACAGAATTGTGAATACTGATGAAACTTTGCTATATTCTAATGCTAATTGCTGCAAAATGGAAACAGATAGAAATATACTTTTTTTTCCTGTTGAAAAAGAGACTCTAATCTTTTTTTTGGTCGGTTCCATGTTTTGATAGCAATAGGATACAATATTCTGTGGGCCTTGCAAAATCAGTCTAAATCCAGGAAAACAGAGAAAAAAATGTCATCAGATTCTGTCATGTTTCATTGTAATTTCATGCACCTTCAGCCCATTGAAAAGAGATACAATGCTGCCATCTGCTGGCCATAGTTAGTGGCTGTTTTTGATTCCTCAACCCATTGACCAGGCAGCGCTCCGCAAGACGTTGCACTGCCCATTGATTAAAAAAATAAATAAATAGTGAACGTCAATTAACGTTTATGGTGGCATTCATTAGGATTTTAACTAGTGTTCCAATACTGTTTTTTCGATCCCCGATACCGATACCCAGCTTTGCAGTATCGGCCGATACCGATACCATACCGATACTTAAGATTTTTTTTCCCTCAACATGAAAAAGCTGTCCTGCTATTGGTTCAGAGCATTCAAGGGCCAACAGGATATCTTAGATCGGCAAGCAGTGAGCATTTCACATAACAGTGAATGTCGTGCACCAGCAAGACACAAGATGCTACATCCAAAATCCGATATTAGCGTTGGAATTAATGGTATCGGCATGTTACTTGTGAGTACTCACCAATACCAATACCACTGTTTTAATGCAGTATCGGCACCTCTGCCGATACCAGTATCGGTATCGGAACACCACTAATTTTAACATGCGTCATTCAACGTTTTTGGCAGTCAAACAGTTCAAACGGATGAAATTGTGCGAGTCTTTGACTCTTCCAACAAAGACTTAGTTACGTGATGCGCTTGAACTCAACAACGATATTGAGACTAGCAAGCAGCTAGCAAGCAGCTACCTCCCCTGTAACAAACAGTCATCAATGTGACAAGCAGGCTAACAAGCCATTAGCGAGTTAGCGCTCAGCCGACTGACCTGGCGGAGAGGATGATGACCCGGGCCTCCAGGTCCTTGGCGTCCATGAGCAAGGCGGTCAGGTTGGTGTCGGGACCAAACAGCAGAACCTTCTCGGCCTGAAGTCCACAAACGGAGACGTCACAACACATCATAGCACGTGCTGCGTTAGCCACGCCCACTTTTGACCATGCTCCCACTCGCCCCGGATTTTTCTACCAATCATAATCATCAGTTGTGCGGGGGTGGGGTGGGGTGAGGGGGCGGGGTCATCCAATGGGGAGCGGGAAGTGAAAGCTGGTGGACATGCAAGACTCCAACCAACCAACCAACCAATCGGGGACGTGCATGTTAGCATATGTTAGCGAGCGCAAATGAAACCAAAGACTCGAAAGAGGAGTGGGAGGTCCCGCCCGCCGGGTGGGCGGCGTCCATCAGACCCCGCATGCATCCCTCACGTGGGGGTGGTGGGGGGAGAAGGGGAGGGTAGGGGGGCGTGTCTGTCCTGCATTCCCAAAGTCATGACAAACCAAAAGAAAGATGGCTGCCTCCAGGATAAGGGCTTATCTCTGGATCGGGTGGGCGGGGCTTCGGCCGGTCGACGAGATTGGTCGGTTTGGGCGGGCGGCGTGCAGCGTTTGGACCATGCAAGCGTTTTTTCTACCTTCCACAATCTTCTACCTTAGGCGTTCTCCGGAAGTCAAAGCCGTGTTGCTCCACGTTTTCATAGTTCCTGATTTTAGTCTGATGGCCGTGCGACAACAGAGAGAACGTCACACACGCGCACATGCCCCCATACAACACACACACACACACACACACACACACCTGACACATGAAATCTGCCGCCGTGATTGGACGCACACGCGGGTGTGATGTCATCATCAGCGTGAGTTGTGTGTGTTTTCTTGTCGTGTCGATGGCTTGATCTTGTTTATTTGATATGCAAATGAGCTGACTACTGGAGATAAATTTAAACTCGGCAGCTATTTCGAGCAGCCAAACTCACTGAAGACAACATCAACTTTCATTTTGCAGCGAAATCAAACTGTTATTTTAGCTTAGCGCAATCATTTAGCCTAGCATAGCGTTGGATAGTTTACGCCCGGCCCCCAACACACGCACACTTGCAGGAAGGCAAAATCATTGTTAGCGATGATGCTCAGCTCGCATGTTGGCGATGCCATACGCTGTGGGAAAGTATGTGGCGGCCATGTTGGTGGGGGAAATGCATGAAAAGACATCACAACTTGCTCATTTGGCTAAAGTCATTTGGAGAAATGAGAAAAAAAAAATTCCTTGTTGCTTTGGTCCAACGAGTTTGGGCGTCGCAGTAGGATCAAGAGGGGTGTGGCCAATTTAGTGATTCTTCACTATCCACGGCGTGTCCCCGTTAGCATTAGCTTAACTTGAGCGGGTTCACAAATGTCATGAAGTTGACGACAACAAAAGACTTGAAACGCTACTGTGTTAGCATGATGTGTTAGCATGTTAGCTTGCTAACTGACAGACTGGTGACACTCTTTTGTGGCAGCCAATTTTCATATTCCGCGTTAGCAATGATGTGATTCGGATTTTCAGTCTCGTTGATGATTTTCTTCACTGAAGAAGTCTACACACCCCTGTTGAGACCAAGATGAACCCTTTCAAATGAGCTTGCACAAGTGTGCACACCCTCTTACAATGCTCTTGTGAACGAATCTTGTCAACGTGATAACGATAGCGTCCGTTGATATGAGCTCATATGGGACTGTAGCCACACTCCTGGTCGCAAGGGGAGGCGGGGGGTGGGGGGGTTGCACACTTGTGCAAAGACACGATCTCACTTGTTTATTTTGACTTTGCCCTGAGCAGCACGCGAGCCCGCCATTGGCTAATTGCCATGTGATGCTAACACGTGAGCACAAAAGACTGTGTTCAATCAGCACTTCTTGTTAGCACGTAGCTAGCTAGCTAGCAAGCTAGCAGCCTACCGACTGGCTTCTAGTCACATGACCCCCCCCATGATGAAGAAGAAGAAGAAGCAGCAGGAAGATGAGCAGGACGTCTGGCGAGCGCGTCACCGCGGCAGACTCACACTGACACGCGTTCACGTTTGAGCGGGAGAAGCAGGATCTGCTATCGCCATGGTAACGTCCTCACAAAAGACAAGCGTGCGTACGTTTACGGATCCACGTTGGCTTCATGTTGGTGTCTATGTGTATGTAGGGCTGTGCAATTCATCCAAATTCAATTGCAATTTCAATTATTACACTCCACAATTGCAAAAACAGCGTCATCATTAAAAAAAAAAAAAAAGAAAGATAAATAGCCTACTAATTTTTGAGTTGTTTAAATTGATACATTTGAACCTTCGTTAAATTTTAAAATAACCAATTTAATACATTTTATTTAATCCAAAATAGAACTTGCATAATAATAGTGTTTCAAAGAATTGTATTTGTCTTATTATAGATGTATGTATATATATAAAAAATATTAAATATTTTCTTGTTTTGTAAAATATATAATAAATAAATTAATTAATAAATAAATAATAATAATTATTATTATTATAATAAATATATATTACTATAAATTCTGTTTGGTCCAAAAGGAACTTACTTAATTATCCTGTTTTAATTTTTTTTTTTTTTTTTTTTTTTTTTTTTTGGGTTGGTCTTAATATTTTTAAATGTGTAAACATTTTCTTGTTTTGTACCAAAAAAAAAAAAAAAAGTGAATGAATGAATGAATGAATGAATTAATTAATTAATACATAAATAAATACATAAATAAATATTATTAGAAATATATATTATTATAAATTGTGTTTGGTCCGAAAGGAACTTACATAATTATCGTGTTTCTTTTTTTTTTTTTGGTCTTAATATTATTAAATATGCAAAAATAAATGATCGTCTTACTGCATCGTGCACATGCTGCGCTCCAACTTCAAGTGTTTGACAACATAAATAAATAAATAATTTGTTAATGCATAAATAAATAAATAAATAAATAAATAAATATGATCAGATATATATTATTATAAATTCTGTTTGGTCCAAAAGGAACTTACATAATTATCGTGTTTCTATATTTAAAAAAAATAATAATTTATTGGTCTTAATATTTTTAAATGTGTAAAAAAAAAATTGTTTTGTACCAAAAAAAAATAATAATAATAGTGTACAAGCTGCGCTCCAACTTCAACTTTTTGACAACATAAATAAATCTTATTATAAATTCTGTTAGGTCCAAAAATAACTTAATTAATTATAATTATTGTGTTATGTTTTTTTTTTTTTTAAATAGGTCTTAATATTTTTAAATGCTTCAAGGGATACTTGATTCATTGAGACATTTTCAGCAGTAAAAAGTTCAGATTTTTTTTAATAATTAATGTGCTAACTTCATTATTTTTCACCTACAATTAGTACCTTTAAAAAGTCATTTTTCGACGACATCACCTGTGCTGAGGAAGTAGCTAACAACCAATCATGGCTCAGTTTGCTGATCAAAGCCAGAAAACACAGCACATGTGACGTCATCATCAGTCGACAGCAAGTCGAAAAATGACTTTTTCAAGGTATTCATTGGAGATGAAAAATAATGAAGTTATGAAATTCATTCTGGACAAAATATGAACTTTTCACTGCTGATAATTGTTCAGTGAGTCAAACAATTTGCTGTTTTGTACCAAAAAATAAATCAATGTTTGAATAACTGTGATTTTGCCAAAATAATTGATTATTTTTTCCATAATGGATCAGCCCTATCTGTGTGTGTATATTTGTGCGTGTGTGGGTCACCTTGGTCTCCTTCTCCTCGAGGAGCGTCTCGAGTCGTTTGTGTGCGGCGCGTCCTTCGTGGTCGTCGCTGACGATGAGGATGATGTGGTTCCAGCGGAACTCCCGCATCAGGTCGAACCAAACGCTGGCCTGGTGCGAGTACGGCGGAACCGTGCGCAGGAAGGACAGGTGGATGCTCTGCGGACGGACGGACGGTTAGCGGACAGGCGTCGTGGTCGAGTACTCACCTCACCTTGTCGGAGTAGATGGACATGCGCGTGGTGAGGCCCACCACGGGGATGCGGTAGAAGCCGGCCGTGTAGGAGACGGGCGTGGGCGTCAGGTGCTCGTTGGACTGCGGCGGGTGGCTCACCAAGATGGCGTACACCTGAACCAATGCATGGGACACATCGTGCAGTCAGACAAGGGAAGCTGGCTCTCTGGAAATGTGCACGCGTGCGTAATCCCCACGCGCGGACCACGGCGCCATGTTGCTAATCTGGCCGCCATGTTGGCCTCGTTTGCTCGCTGATGATGATTGACGAGAAATTCCGGCGTGACGAAGGAAAGACAACATCCAGTTTTACTCTCCTTCCATTAGTTACTGTTTATTGGTTAGGCTAACCAGGATTAGTGTCATTTGGACTCGTGTTCATTTTGTCGGCCATTTTAAAATTTTGTCCAATTTCAGTCACACGTTTTCATTTGGTGCATTTATTAGTCGACTATAAATCCAGCATTTTATTGTAGTCCGAGAAAACATATTTTTTATTTGTCACGTTTGTCAAAATTTTAGTCCATTTTCAATCATGCTTTTTAGTTGTTATCATAGTCCAAGTATATCCAAACTACGGCCCGGGGGCCATTTGCGGCCCACCGTCCATTTTTCAGTGGCCTGCGGCATATGTTAAAAATGGCATTTGACTCAGTTCAAATAAAACAAACAAAACAAAAATGTTTGGAGATGGTCAAAGTAAGAAGGGAGGGTACTGAAAAACAGGTGCCAATAAAGGTTATTTTAGTTAAGTAAAACTAATGAAAAAACTCAAACTAAAATTGTTACCGAAGTAAAATAAAAACAATAATGCTTTTTAAAAACCAAAAACTAACTAAAACTACATTTTATATTGATAAAAGTAACTAAAACTAACTATAATTATAGCAAACATGTCCTTTGTTTTAGTCTTTGCTAATTAATTTAATACATGAGCCTTTGAGGATGATTTTAAATGTGATTTTTAGTAGATTTATTTTGATATAAACCGGAATAATGACGTTTGAAAGTATGTCACACAGAAGTGACGTTGTCTCGCAGCAGCCAAGAGAAAAGCACCAAAAGATGACGTCGCTCCCATGCTGTTTTTTTTTTTTTTTTAAATATCGCGCACAAGTAATACCCATTTTAAAAAAATACTAATACTGAAACTAACAAACTAAACTAAAACTAAGCATTTTTTAAAGAACTAAACTAATAAAAACTAACAGAACCACCCTGAAAACTAATAAAAACTAACTAAAATTAAACATTTGAAAACTATAATAACCCTACTGGCTGCCATATTACAAATAAATTGGTTTATATACTGTAGCATTTTTCTAAATATGCAAAAGCACATGTAAATTATTTGTACAATTTTTAGGACTAAACACAATTTCTCTTCATAACATTATGTGGCCCTTGCGTCCTTTTGATTTTCTGTGAATGAAAACGTTTGGTCGCCCCTGTCATAGTCAGTCATAGGGATGCAACAATATTCAAATGTCACAATACGATATTATCACGATATTGTGGGGAGGTTGGCGATATTTAAAAAAGGTCACTATGTAAAAAAAATGACCTCATACTCAATATTGTGCTTTTGTACATAACATCAATGTTATGTTATTATTATTATTATGTTATTATTATGTTATGTTGTTAAATGCACAAACAACATTGAGTTCCTCCACATATTGACTCGCTTCACAGGCATATTCCGTTCCCCTTCATCTGACAATTAGTGCAGATTTGAAACATAGAATGACCAAAATATCTCTAATGAAAATTAAATTACACTAAAAAAACTAGCCACCAGAGGGTGGTAGACTTGCACACGTGGTAGTCAAACTGACTATCTTTCACAGATGTGCGGCATTTAAATATCGTGAACATGACAACGACGATATTGTGGCACTTTTGATATCACAATATCACGCTTATTGTTACATCCCTAGTCAGTCAACCTCATCTTGTTTTTATTGAGACCATTTTTGCTTGACTATAAATGTAACATTTTAGTCTTTATTTTAGCCCAAGAAAATGTCATTTTATTGGTCTAGTTTTAGTCAACAAAAACTGACAACGTTTTAGTCTAGTTGTAGTCAGGACAACCATTTTAACCCCTGTAGATTTTTTTCTGTCAGCAGATGATGTTGAACTTTTCGGATCTAAAATATTTGACATCAAATTTTCTCTCATCATTTTGATGAAAAACAACTTTTGACACAATAAATGACTGGCTACTATTATGGCTCCATGCTACCAGCTAATAAGTTAGCAAGCATTAGCTAGCGGTCAAATTAACATTTAATTGTTGGAACGTTATAGCCGTTGGATTCATGTTGAGATATAACTATAATTTACTTACTTTTTTTTTTTTAACCTTTCACCATGAATCCACTTCCTGCTTGTCCCATGTGTTTGTGTCACATGACAGTGTCACAGACGTGACAAGATTTGACAAAATCATGTCATTTTCATCTCGTCTTCATTCGTCGACAAGCGATGCATACTGATTTAGTCACACTTATTATTTATTAATGAGGGTTTTAGTCGAGTCTACTTTTAGTCCAGTGAAAAATTTGCACAGACAAAATTATTTTTGTTTATTTTTCTTTGATGGAATGAACACTAGCTTCCACATTACAACTCTACCACTGGTTACTGGTTTCTGGTTATTGGTTAGGCTAACCAGGGTTAGTGTTAATTTTGGACTTTACGATATGATTCATACAGATATCCAATCATATTTGAAAAAGAATAAATCAAATCCAGAAAATGCTTCATTAAAAAAAATAAAAAATAAAAAAAGTAAGTACTGTATAGTAAACAGATGAAATCCAGATCAAGTATAAGCTCGAGTTGCGAAGGACAAAGTTTTCGGGCTTCCATTTTGTTTTGGTTATGTGTGTACTCGGTAGTGGTGGGCGGGTCGATACAAATATCGATATTATCGATACCAAGTCAGTATCGATATCAGATCGATACTGGCACTATAATATCGATTTAGTCATTTCATTTTAGTTGGGCTCTTGTCTGAGGTGTTCTGATGACCACATGCCGCATGATCATCTTCAACATCTTGTTTATTTAACTTGAAAAATAAATCCACAAAAGATGTGCAATCAAGGTGGAATTTTTAGTATTTAGATTTAGTATTTGTAGTTATGATCACTTTGTGCACTTTCTTCAAGAAAGTAAAAAAAAAAAATTGTTCTGGTTGTAATGTTTCTGGGGGGGAAAAAAACCCATTGATAACATATTTCCTATTTATCAACAAACTGCCCTAATTTTACCCGTTGTTTCAAAAATGAAACGACACAAAAATACTTGAAGGTTGAAAATTGATTGTGATTAAGCAATTTGACGATACAGCTACTTTAATTGACATAACATGCATAATATCAATATCAATTAATCATGGCTCACCTGTTTTCTGAGTTTGGTTAGCAAACTGAGCCATGATTGGTCGTTAGTACATGTGATGTCATCATCAGTCGACAGCAAGTAGGAAAATGACTTTTGAACGGTATTCATTGTACATGAAGTAATCAAATTCATTCTGGACAAAATATGAATTTTTCACTGCTGAAAATGGTTCAATGAGTCAAGTCAAGTATCCCTTTAAGAACCAAAATCAAAAACAATTTACCAATATCCACCATTTTGGTTGTTTACTTTCCCCATCGAATGCTTTCAGGTCGGAAGTGGGAAAAACTGACTTGCCACCATCCCCCAATGCAGCATGAATTATTTTGTCATTTCTTCTCCTTTTTTTTTTTTTTAATTGTTAACACAATTGCTTTTTCAATGCTGGAGTTCTTTGGCTAGTTTTCATTAGTAGCATTGCTCCTGAACCACGAGGGAGGGAGATTGCGTTGAAATTTGGCGATGTTCCCGCGTGAATCTGGAAAATCGGCAAGTCCGGGTTGCGCCAAAAACAAACAATCATTGTCAGGGAAGAGTTGGCAACGCAAAATGGCCGCCTTCTGGCACCAACTGCTAGTTGCGCCAAAAACAAACAATCGTCAAGTAAGACTTGGCAACGCAAAATGGCCGCCATCTGGCACCAATTGCTAGTTGCGCCAAAAACAAACAAACAATCATCAAGGAAGAATTGGCAAAGCAAGATGGCCGCCCTCTGGCACCAAATGCTAGTTGCGCCAAAAACACACAATCGTCAAGGAAGAGTTGGCAGCGCAAGATGGCAGCCCTCTGGCACTAATTGCTAGTTGCGTCAAAAACAAACAATCATTGTCAGGGAAGAGTTGGCAACTCAAAATGGCCGCCCTGTGGCATCAATTGCTAATTACGCCATACATCCACACAGCAAAATTTGCCGGCACACAGCCGATTTGCGTTGAGGTGAAAGGTCACGCGGCGGGGGGCGGTGTCTGACCTGGTTGGAGATGAGGTCCTCGCAGACAGACAGCGCCATCTGGATGGCGTTGGCCTTGTGCGTGACGGCGATGGCGTTCATCTTGAAGCGCTCGCGGCCGTAGGCGGCGTTGGCGTGCGCTACCGCGTCGCGGAACACCTGCTCGTAGCGCTTCTGGCTCAGCACCGCGCCCACGTTGACCACGCGCGGCTCGCAGCCGCACAGCGCCACCGCACCGCAATGCAACGCCAGCAGCAGCAGCGACGCACGCACCTCCACTGGCGAGAAGGGGGCGGAGACACAAGAGTCGTCATCGATACAACTCCCACACACAAACACAATTTTTTTGCAGTACCCTAACAAAACAAACCTTACTGGCCAACAAGTTGAACTCGTCTTTTGTTTAAGAACGTTAAGTTTTCGTGACAGATGATTTATAAACAGCATATATTGTATAAAATATTAAAAATATAAAATATTGTTGTCTGAACATTTTGCAAAGCAATTATTTTTCAAGAAATTTTTGAAATAAATGTTTGTCGGGTTTATTAGATTAAAATAGTAAAATGGTCCAGAATGACCGAAAAAGAAAATGGAGTTGTATTTCGTCCCTCCCGACCGCCAGGTGGCGGTGCTGAACAGCACGGAAATTTTTGTCTGACAAAAAGTGAACACACAACTACACATTTAATCATAAAAGAACTAAACACGATATGAACACAACACACAATTTGCACTTTTCAGTAATACCCTACAATACGCAACAAACACAACACAGAGCAGTGAACAAGCCAAGTTATACAAACACGTTACACGTAGACAACAACACACTTTACGCAACAGCACACAAGACAAAGCATTACAACATATTGGAAACACACTGAACATTTTAACCAGTGGCACACAAACAACTTAGCACACACATAACACACAAAAAACTAATGTGTGCTTCATATCCAAAAACAAATCCACACTTACACAAATGTACACACAGCAACAATACAAGTTAGCAGTTAGCTCATTCGCAGCAACGGGAATGATGACGTCACGAGGCAGCAAAGGAAGTCGTTTCAGAAGTTCCAAAATAAGAGCACTTACTTTTTTTTTTTTTTGGGTGTTTCCACAATAAAAGTCGAATCAATTAGCACAGCTGCTTCCGGTCTCCTTGGCGGGTGTCCGTCGGCCAACCAACAAACACGTTCGAACGTTCGCACGGCTTTGGTCGGATGTCGAGTCGCTTGCTCGCTCCAGCCTTCTTTTGCCCGTGCGCGCGCACCGTCCTGTTGATCCCCGCGCGCACGCACGCACGCGTAACGCGTAACGCGTCAATCAGCGCACGCGCACCTTTCCCTCTTGCGGTCCAGATGACCTCAAGACGACGACGATGATGATGATGATGATGAAGAAGAGGATGCTCGCGTCGACTGTCCTTGTCGATGCTCGCGTGCGCGCGCCCCTGAGACGTGGACGACGGGCGGGATGCGCGCGGCCGCGGCAGCAGCGAGCGCGCTTCTCGTTGGCCTTTCAACAAGCGATTGGCGCGTGCGCGCGCGCTCGCTCAATGCTGCTTCTCAAATGGAGCGAAAACGCAGCTCGCGATATTCGAGACACTTCAAAGGGCATCATCATCATCATCATCATCATCATCGTCGTCGTCCTCGTGTACTGCATAAAAGCGAAAACCATTGCAGGGAATTGTCATTTTTGTCCCTTCATTATTATTATTATTATTATTATTATTATTATTATTATTATTATTATTATTATTATTATTATTATTATTGTGGTCATCTTCGAGCAACGTTAGCATCAGTCCTTTGAAAATGAAATGTCAAAATATTCACACACTCAAATTGTTGTATAAACATAATTATTTGGTTTCAGTATTTGGAAAGTGCATCAACTTACATCAATATTCCATCTTGATAGTGTATGCTTGATGCTTTTTTTTTTTTTTTTTTAATAATTGCATATATATCACCATTGTTGGTATACTTGTGTCTCTCTATTTCTTTTAATATAAAATACGGTAAAAATAAATAAATACAAATAAATAATAATAATAAATAAAATAAAAAATACATATATATAAACAATAAAATAATGTAAAATAAAAATATATATAATAATATATAAAAAATATGTTTTTTTATATAAAATACATTGTTTCTGGTTTGTCATATAAGCTGGTATTGTTTTCATGAGCATTGCTGGTATGAGCTTTTGATGTCATTTTAGTTAAAGGGAGACTTTATTTATTTAGCCATTTTTGGCAGTCAAATGTTAATATTTTGTCTACAATAAATATGATATTTTCATTATTTTTCATGTACAATTAGTGCCTTTAAAAACACATTTTGCAACTTGCTGTCGACTGAAAATGACGTCACAATGTGCTCAGGTAACCAATCACAGCTCAGCTTGTGAATGTCACATGACCAAAACTAGAAAACAGGTGAAGCTGTGATTGGTTACCTGAGCACATTGTGGCGTCATTTTCAGTTGACAGCAAGTTGCAAAATGTGTTTTGCAAGGGGCTCCAGGTGGAGGAGTGGGACCGTCACTTGCCTTTGGTGCCAGTTGGCGTGGATTCGATTCTCCGCCTGGGAGACCCATGTGTGGCTTACATGAAGTAAGCCTGTGTGAGTGATTGGAAAAAACAAACAAACAAACATGTGTTTTGCAAGGTACTAATGGTACGTGAAAAATAAGGAAAGTATCAAATTAATTACCGACAAAATAGTAACTTTTTATTGCTACAATGGGCTAAATAAGTGCATTAAGTTTTAGTTTTTTTTTGTTTTTTTTTAGTTTTTCTGTGTTTATGAAAGGCACTGTTGCTTAATGTAAGCTTTGCAGGAAAAAAAGTTTGTTTTCAGATTGGGGGTGGGACTTAAGAAATTTTTCTTTGTCTGACTCCTTTTCAGGCTATATGTTTACTTGAGTATTGTTTGGAAAAATTGAGATTTTTGTTGATGTTGATTTGTGCCTTAAATAAATTAACAAAATGAAAAATGAGGATAGCTTTCTTGTGTTCACTCCAAATATTCCACATGCTCATTTAGATGCCTTTTCACCGTATCAAGATTTGCATTTCTACATTAGCATTTGCATGGAGGAAGTATGAAAATGTTCCGAATTATCATTTGGTGACTGGCCAGGGCTGGACTGGCCATCTGGCGTACAGGGCAGCCGCCCGGTGGGCCGCTGTCTTTCACGTGATGCTGCTAGTTGTCTGTTTTTTTGCCTCCATTTTAACCCAAGCGAGCGAGCGAGAGCAGCTCATTAAAATCCATTGACAATATCGAGAGCAAACGGAAGTGATCAACATGAGAGAGAATGAGAGTTACGTGCTAGCCAAAAGGTGGTGAGGAATCGGGCTGGGCCGACGGGCCCAAGTCCAAATGCAACGCAGGGCCCGCTATTTGTGCCAGTCCAGTCCTGGGTGAATCCGCAGGTGTGCAAGTGGCATGTTATCCACGACAGGTATACTGTCAAAAAAAATTCCATTGTTTTTAACAAGGAAAAACTGGCAGCTGTGGTTACCGGGGAAATTCTGTAAAAAAAAGAAAAAAAAAAAGAAAAAAAATACAGTGGAACTCTTAAAAAAAACTTTGCAAAACAACTTATTTGACTGGTATTGAATGTAAAATAAACAGTTGTGTATTTTATTGGGATTCAATGTATACAATAAACAGAATCTGTATGTCAATTTGACCACGTTATCGTAGTCAAGTTCAACCTGAAATCAAAATAACCCTCACAAATCAAATTAGGAGAGTCCAATATGCTTTTTTTTTTTTTTTTTTTTTTTTTCCAATGAGCGGCTATCGAGCTTCCTTTCACCGACCGCCATTTTGACGTGTCAATAATAGCGACAATGTTAACTTTTCCTATTTTCATATGCATGGCATATATTGTCGTGTTCTTTTGCACAAAATCTGAATGTTGGCATGTAGACAGGTAACTTGCGTACATGCCAACATTCAGAACTCGTCACGAAGTTGCAAGGATGCGATGTGACAATCACGTCAACAAGTCATAAATAAATAAATGAGTCATCGCGCTGCAGCGTGTGGATCGCGACTCGACTCGAGCTCTTGTTACCATGACGGCGGTAGCGGGACGGATGTGGCCGGCTGCGGTTGCCATGGTAACGAGCCTTCCCGCCCCTCCGACCTCCGTCTGCCGGCGCTGCTCGCTTCGGAGGCCGCTTTGACGCGTCACGTGACCCGACGTGAGCCAGCGCGCCGAAGCGCTCGGTGGGCGTAGCCCGGGTATGACATCATCAGCGAGCACACGAACTGCGCGGCGACGCTTGCGATTCCAGGTCAGCCGCTATACGCATGCGCGCGTGGCCGTCCTGTTTCTTTCTTTCTTTCTTTCTTTCTTTCTTTCTTTCTTTCTTTCTTTCTTTCTTTCTTTCTTTCTTTCAACCTGCGCACTATCCAGCCTGTTTCCACGTCTCCCAATTCCCAACACAGGTGTTTCCAATGACAGCTCATCAACAAGCTCCTGGAGAAACTCTTGATAACGAAAGTTACAGCATTATGTTCACAACCAAATTGTCTTACAAACATAATTGGTATTTATTTGAATATTATTATCCTTTATAAAATACTTTTTTTTTTTTTTTTTTAGAAATTCTTAGCAAGAAGACCAATTGTGAGCCTGCATAGTGCTCCACAACACCATCTGGTGGGGCTCCAAATGCAGAGACGTCACTGGAAATTAGTAAACGGTATGTAAGACCAAAACTGCCAAAATTCAAAATAAATAAATAAATAAATGACAAAATAAATAAATAAATAAATGACTAAATAAATGGATAAATATTGACTAAATAAATAGATAAATAAATGACTAAATAAATAGATAAATGACTAAATGAATAAATAAATAAATGACTAAAAGTGATTTATTTCCATTTATATTTATTTTTTGTATATAATTTTCGAATTAAATTTTTATATTCATTTTTATTTTCACTTTTAGTCATTTATTTATTTAGTTATTTATTTATTTTGAATTTTGGCAGTTTTGGTTTCCATAAAAAGGTACCAAAGCACTATAATATATATGTGTATATGTGTATATGTGTATATATATATATATATATATATATATATATATATATATATATATATATATATATATATATATATATATATATATATATATATATATATATATATATATATATATATATATATATATATATATATATATATATATATATATCCATCCATTTTCTTGACCGCTTATTCCTCACAAGGGTCGCGGGGGGTGCTGGCGCCTATCTCAGCTGGCTCTGGGCAGTAGGCGGGGGACACCCTGGACTGGTTGCCAGCCAATCGCAGGGCACACAGAGACGAACAACCATCCACACTCACAAGCACACCTAGGGACAATTCGGCGCGCACAATTAACCTGCCATGCATGTCTTTGGAATGTGGGAGGAGACCGGAGTACCCAGAGAAGACCCACGCGGGCACGGGGAGAACATGCAAACTCCACCCAGGAAGGGAATTATTTAAAAAAAAAAGACTCGAACCGGAGTCCTCAGAACTGGGAGGCGGACGTGCTATATATATATATATATATATATATATATATATATATATATATATATATATATATATATATATATATATATATATATATATATATATATATATATATATATATATAAGATCAAAATGTCTTTTCCTCCCTTGTGTTTTATTTTCACCTCCTTTTTCACGCTTTTATAATTATATTATTGATCGATCCTTTCACTTTTGTGATGTTAAATCATATTTGTATTGATGTTCCTTCTGGCAAGCTCCCTATGTTGTTTTTATACACGCAAAGAATAACTTTACTGTTGCCATGTTTGTTTTGTGAATTGCAATAAAGAGATGAAAAATAAATAAAAGATAAACAAATGTAAAAGAGCTATGGACCTGAAAGTTGCTTGCACTCCGCCAATAATTGAAAAAAAAAAAAAAAGTAAATCAAAACGTAATCGAGTAGTGGTGTACAGTCCGCTGAAATCAAACACTTGCGTAGTGTAGTGGGGTTCGGGAGCGAAACATTTGAGCTCAGCATCCTTTGTTCCTACCCGGACACAGACACTCAAACGGGACACTCTTCGCGTATAATCTGCATGTCATCGACGTTACGTTACGTGGCGGTGCTTCCATTCCGACACATATGACGAGCGTGTGCTTGACAAGTTTGGACTTTCCGCGATGGACAGCGGCAGTAGCGTAAGCATTGGCAGTTAGCGGGGGGTACCGCGCATGCGGATGACGTCACGCGACAGGATCGAAGTGGAAACTTGTAAGTTTTTTGTGTAAAATGTTTGCCATGTTTTGGCGTTTGGTTTCAATTTGTTAAATAAAGCAAGTCAAGTCAAGTTTCTTGGCTTGAAAAAAAACAACTAAACTAAACATTGCACTTTATATACAGGAAACGAAAGGTCGGGCCAGCAGCGGAAGTGACGTTATAGGCCGCGCCCCCTTTTTGTTTTCGTTCCGAAACGTTAATTTTGAAACAGTCGTGAGAATGCAATTCTCAATTTTAGTTGGAGACAAATAATATAGGCTAACGAGAAAAAACAAAAAATCTATGTTGCTGCTGTAACGTGACGTCATCGGAAGGCGCACAGGCGAGTAACAGGCCTGCCTGGACTCATATGGACTTTTGTCTTCTTCTCAGGACCCAAGTCGGACCTCAGTTAGGGCACGTCGCCATGGTAACGGACGCTGCGGAGGCCTCTCCCAGCGGGGGAAGCATCACGTGTCCCAACATTGTGGACGTTGCTTGTTAATGTTTTGGTCAACTTTCTCGGTATGTGGCGGTTTCCGGTGTCCGCATGTCGTCCTCCAGTGGCCCCGCGCTAGAGGCGGCCCCGACCCCGGCCGCCGCCAGCGCCCGCGCCCCGCTGGCCGCCAAAGCCCTGTCTGAGTCGTTCGTGCGCCTGCGCTACGAGGACACGTCGTGGCTGGTGTGGCGCCAGCAGCAGCAGCAGCAGCACCAGCAGCAGCAACAAGCGGCTCCATCCACCTACCTGAGCCGCAGCCAGTCGGCCTGGTACAGCAACTACGGCAATAGCGCCGTGGTGGTCCCCGACAAGAGCCGCCTGGACGAGCTGCACGGACGCTCCAGAGTCTGCACGCTCATGTAAGCGTGAGTCGAGTCGAGACCGATTTGTCGGACTCGAATCGTTTCCCTTGAAAATCCAGCAGTTATTATCGATTTGCCTCTTTTGGGGCACTCAAGACTTAATTTGGACTGAGCGTTAGCTCCTAATTGATGTTTTTGCTAGCTGAAAGAATATGGATTTGGATTGCTGACAGGTCTTCTTTACACGTGACCTCCATTTGACAAAGTTGTCCATATTGAAAACTTGGGCTACCATTACAGTATCATACACTCTTTGGAGAATTGAAGCGAGCCGGTAACTTGGGTCACTGTTATGAAAATCTGGTTTGTTCTGTACAAATATTGCACAAACTGAGTTGGTTTTGAACCCAGTCAAATAAAACATGGAAAGCAAATAAGTGATAAGTGACTCATTTTGTAGTTTCTCCCTGTCATCACCTGCACTTCCATCATTTGTTGTGTTTTTGTTCCATCATTTGGATTGATACTTGTTTATTCTATTTCGTGCAACTGCCTCTTTTTGATTGCTGCCTTTTTTGGAAATCCAAAGATGCTTTGAAAAACCTGCAGCAAGGAACTTGTTTCAAGCACTTTACTGAGTGAGGGTTGTGAGTGCCTTTTGCTAATACTCGATTTTAACTTGAAGCATGTTTGAATTGCATTTTGAAAGCTAAACAAAAAAAAAAAAATCTCTGGTGTTGGCATGAACAATTTATTTATTTTTTTGCTCTATTCTGACAAGCGCAATGACGTTTCTTGTTTTAATATTTTGTATGGATGGCCATAGAAGGGATGTACCACCAGCCAGTGGCTGTTTGCTGATGCGCCACCTCCAAATTTTACAAGTTGCTTACCTTAATGTCTCACTTTTGTAGGTACATGTGGATCGCCTCACTTGACATTTGACAACATTGGAAACGGATTAATGGGCTGCTCGCTCTCTTTGGGATGGGGGAAGGGAGAAAAGAAGAAGAAAAAAAAAGGCAAAATGTGAAACAGCAGCCCGTTGGCTCTCCTAAAGGCACCAACGGCCACTTCATTTTCCCGGGGGGGGGGTTCGCAAACGGGGCCGGGCGGATTTTTTTTTTCCACTCACTCACTCACTCACTCACAGAAGCTTACATGTGTGAATTAGTGAGTGAAAAAAAAAATCCGTGCGTGCTTTCAAATTGCCGCGGGAGTGACGTCACACAGGTGACACGTTCGCCCCGCTCCGTTTGCGACAAGCCACCCCCCGCTCTGCGATTGGCTGAAGGGAAACACTGTCTTTCCACAGAAACGGCCCGCTGTTTACAAAACACACAATGGCAAAATACAGGCTGGGGTGTGCGGGTTTCGGACAAAATCCCCCCCCATGCGTTATTAAAAGCCCATATCTATAAATTGAGAAGTAGTTTGTTTGTTTAAATCCTGTTTTAAAAAAGTGCATTTTCCTGAGTGAAACCGGCAGACAGCCCCTTTAAGAAATTGAAAATATGTTACATAGAAAAATTTATATAATTGAGGCACTAATGCAAGCACACAATGAGTTTGTTCACATTTTGACTCGCTTCACAAACATTACCATTCGTGTGAATTTCAATCATAGAAGAGCCAAAACATGCCCTATGAACTGCATGTAAAACTAGCCAACCAGAGGGTGCTACATCTGCACAAATGGAAATTAACCTTTTTTTTTAAGCCATGTGCTGCTTTTAATATCGCAACATGATGACGATATTGTGGCAGTTTCCATATCACGATATCACTATATTGCTGTTATCATTACATCCCTACTTGCCAGTGTTGTCATTTTGCATTTGTCGACCTTCAATATTGGGGGTGGCGTGGCTCATTGGGAGTGGTGGCCTCTCAGAGGTTGTGGGTTGGACCCCGTGCTGTACTTGTGACCACACGGGAGTATCCTTGAGCGAGATACTGAACCGCCAGTTGCTGCTGTCGTCATCATCGGCCGGTTGAACGAGTTGTCAAAGCGCGTTGAGGGAATTGCAAGGTGAGAAAGTGCAACGACGTCGCCAATAAACATCTCAAAAGTGCCTTCTTGCCCACACGCACGCGGCAAACGCTCAAAAGTGTCCTCGTACGCTCGATATTCAGCAACATTTCAACCGATTGGGTGTCCTCCAAAGCTAACTTAGCGTAGCATTAGCGTGCTAGCACCAGCAGCGGGCCAATGAGGGCGGAGTCAGCCAGGCCAAGGTCACTTGACGTGTTTATTTATGAAAAGAAAGGAAGTCAGAAAATAAGGATCCCATATCAGTAATTACACCAAACCATTTTTTTTTTCTTCTTTTGGCTTCTCGTGTGTTAGCTACCGCGAGGCATGCGAGCACACGCGGCCACTACACAGGAAGCTAGTTGAAGAAGAGAGAAGCGACTATACAGGAAGCTACTATACAGTGCTGACTGACGTACGGACGGCCCGACGGAGTGCATGCAAACACATCAAATCACGCTTTTTGCCTTTTTTCTTAGTAAAATACAAAAATCAACTGCTGGAGCAACTCAAAACAAAAGTCGCGTGTGCGCGCCCGCCCCACCAAACGAGTGATGATGACGGCTGGGGGGGCGGGGCTAAAATGGGATTAAGAAGAGAACATTTCAGAGATTAAAACCTTCCTTCTTTTTTTCTTTTTTTTTGGCGGGGGTGCTCCCGACAGGAAGTGAGCCATGTAGTGTTTGTTTGGAAGGGGTGGGGCCATGTGGCATCACAAGGATTTTTATTGGCCAGTAACGTCTGTCGAGGAAAACACTCTGACGTGTGTTCGATTCCTGTGAGGGAAAATTTGACACACAAAAGTCAAAACATGTCCACTTGTTCTTTTCCTCCACAAAATTAAAAAAACAAACAAAAAAAACTAGATGCTAAAAAAACAGCTCAGCTTATGTACATACATCAGGTTGTGTGTGTATGTGTGTGTACTTGAGTGTATATATTTATATATTTATATACGTGTGTGTGTGTGTAACAAGTCCAGGGTGTGTGCGCATGTGTTCAGTCTGTGTCCGAGGAAGAGGACGTTCCCGTCGATGAGCTGTCGTCAGACGAGGAAGACGAGCTGCCACTCAAGCGACTAGCCCCGCCTCCCGAGGCCCCGCCTCCAGCTTGCTTCTCTGGAAAGGAAAGAAAAACAAAAGGATGATTGCCAACATGGCCGCCGCCTTGCTTGATGGACACGTCCGTTCGTCCCAGACTCTCGCCTGCGCCTGTGACGGACGCACAGCAAAGCCAAGTATTAAAAGTGGGTGGGATTTTTTTAAAAATGGGCACATCGACAAGCTCCACCCCTTGACGCCTCTCGTAAACGGTTGTGGGCAAATGACTCACGTTTATTTTCAATTTAATTCAATTCAAAAATGTCCTCAGTACATATAAGTCCCAAAAAATAAAAATAAATAATTAATAACCATTAATTATAAATAAAATAAATTCTAATTATAAAATAAAAAATATTAATTAATTAGTAATAATTTATAATAAATAAATAAAAAAATGTCCTCAGGCCACATAAATCCAAAATGCTTATACTTGTGACGCTTATCGGGTTAGCTTTTTTACAACGTGGGCGTTTCAGCTCAACAGAAGAGTCGTAACACGAGGTCTGACTGTCCAGACCAAAGCAATCAGTTGACAGTCCATCCACTCGTTGCACAAATGTCAAAGTTTGATTCGTTGTGGGTTGAAAGTGTTGCCACATGGATTGGAACCAACGTTCGGGCCGTTCCCGTTGCTTCATGTATGGAAGCAATCGATCCTAAACTGAGTATCGCTGATGATATCGATAGCAAAGAATGGATTCTTTTGCTTTTTCACGGACCATTTTCAAATTTAGCGCACGCGCGTGTAAGTGAATGACACACTCGTCGCCAATGACGACGGTTTGCGCCAGCAACAAGAAAGCATGACGAAAATGTCAGAGAACACAAAGGTGCACGGTCGCTGCTCAACAAATCAAACAGTTTGATGATTTTCTAATCAAAACAATTGATGAAATGAGAAAAGTCGGGAGAAGTCGACCCATGCAGGCGGCACTTGATTCAACTTCTAACAGTCAGGAAAACACACTGACCTCAGTGACCTGTATACATCACTGGATAGCCGCGAGCCCATGCACGCCCGTGCAAGCCGTTCAAGTCACTGGGCGGCCATCTTGCGACTCCCACTTCGTGAGCAAACTACTGTATCAACTAGACGCTATACGTAAAGTTGAGACATATACAGCTTGTAGGCACATAGTAGATGGTCGGTGGGTGAATGCAGTGGTGGCCACTATTTTTTTTAATAAATTAAAAAATAAAAAATAAATGAACCAGTGGACAGTATGTGCTGCTTTGAAGACCCCCTTTGACTTTTATGGCTCAGTTCCTTAGACCCCAATATTAGATTTGGCAGAGGCATTTTTTTCATTATAGTTATTCTTTCATAAAAAATACAAGTTTCTATACAAGTACTAAACATTATTAAGCATATAATTTATCATCATAATAATAAAAACACATTTAATTTGTAATGCACTTTATATTTCAAAGAAATCTCAAAGTGCTACAGATGTAAGTTAAAACAAACCACAGTAAATAAAACAGTTAAAAACCCAGCAAATTAGCAAAAAAAAAAAAAACAACAATCCAAACCTAATAGGCTATTTTTAAAAGAAAGGTCTTAAGGCCTTTTATTTTTTATTTTTTTATTTTTTTTTTAAACTTCTGGAAGGGCATTCCAGAGCCGCGGGGCAACTTTCTAGAACTGTTGCCCATGGTGGAGAGTCAGGAGCCAATTTCTACATGCATTTAAGTCAAGTTGTCAAATGTCCAAAGTCCTCTTGTTTAATACATTTAAAACATGATAAATGATGCTGTTTCGACTAATAAGTACTGTCTCAAATGTTCGATCCTGTCAATGTATCGGATGGTATGACGAAAAACGTTTGTTGGGAGGAGCAATATGGCGGCCTCTCCACCTCAAAAATCTTGGCCTATCGGATATCCAGTCATATATACAGATCAGTGGGAAAACAAATCAGGTCAACTTCCGTCATCTCCCATCCCATGCAAGCACTTTCCAAGCACGCAACCTCTTGAAACGCAATCAAACTTTTCTGCAGCGTGAAAATTTGCCTGGGATGACATTTTGATGCCGATTCAAGTCGGACTGATTGCGGTTTGGAGCGGGCTGAGAAAATGGACGAATATCTCGAGCGCGAGACTGACTGACTTGAGTGATAAGGAGGCACGCTCGAAGACAGAAAGCGGGCACTCGCTCGTTCGGGTGTCTTGTCATGAAGTCGTATTTGTGCGACATGCCAACTCACGCATCAGCTTCCTCTGCTTCTTCTGCAGGCACGACTTGACGTAGCGCTCCAGTTCCCGGAGCGTGGACGGCTTGAGGGTCTCAAAGTCGATCTCGATCTCGTCGGGGTTGGAGTCCCTCAGGGAAGGTTCCCTGGACTGGATGATGTGCACCACGCGGCCCAGCTTCTCTCCGGGCAGCCGGTTGATGTCCAGACTCAGCTGGCGTTTCTCGTCATACGACATGGGCAGAGAAGACGACTCGTCGCCGCCGCCGCCGTCGTCGCCGTTGGCCGAGCCGCCGACGCCCGCCTTGGCGCCCTTCTTGGCTTGCCTGGGGACGGAGCAGGATACGACACGTTGGCGTTTGCTTCGGATGCCGGTCGACCCCAGCGAAGCAGACGCTTTGCAAGATGTCTGCCACCAGGCTCTCCCAGAATTGTATTTGCACTTTGCGCAACCGTCCATGTTTCTACACGGACCTAATTTGCAGACACACGCGTCAGACAGAAACTTATTGTCGCTAACAGGCAGCTCGGCTCCACTTTTACTCATCCACTATTAAAAGTCAAAATGTTGCCTGCAAGTCACTTTTTGCATTGCCTAAACTAAATGCTGGCTGGTGTTTGTTTACCTTTAACTCATTTGCTCCCAAAAACGTCTAAATACGTTCTATTATGAATGTTTTTAGTGTGCCAAAGACATATTTATAAGTTTTTTATGCTAGAGCATACAGAAGGCTTCGATGCAGCCTCAACTGCAAAGAACGGTTGAAGCAATGGTAGTTACTAGTCATTACAAAAAAGGGCCAGCAGGTGGAAGGAGAGCATAAGAGATCAACCAGGGCCACGTTGGAAAAAAGATCTTTTCCCCACAGTTTTAAACAGATTTGTGAATAATGATGAAACTTGGCTATATTCTAATGCTAATTGCTACAAAACAGAAACAGATATAAATATACTTTTTTTCTGGATGAAAGAAGAGACCTTAATCTTTCTTTTGGTAGGTTCCATGTTTTGATATCAATAGAATACAATATTCTGTAGGCCTTGCAAAATCAGTCCAAATCCAGTCAAACAGGATTGCTTCTGTAAAAATGGCTGCCAGTCAATGAGTTAAATGGTAATCGCTAGCGCGCTAATGCTAATCACAATTGCTAACCGTTTAGTGTAGGCTAATTTTGTTGATGTTTAATAATGTTCACATACAAAAGAAATAATTAGTAAATTGTAAAAATATTTAGCTATTTTGATGTTGAAATGGAGATAAAGGAATTTAAAAGTTTATACTTCTTCCTACTCCTTTTCGAACATGTATGTCCAACTTATTACCAGACTGCTTCATGAGTGTCTTACTTTATATCTTTTCCTGCTTAATATGATGTTAAGTTTGCTTCAATTGCTTTTTTTCTTTATTATTATTTTTGATGTTTACAACTTGGCTTCACAATTTTTATTTTTATTAATTATTTTTAATTATTTTTGTTTTTGTCTTTTTTGATGTTTGAAATACAATTCAAAATCAGAAGCTAAAATAATTAAATAGTTAATAAAGGTAAATTATAAAATAAATATAATATAAGTCAATATAAATTATAAAAAATATATAATATATCAAATAAAATATATCAAATAAAAAAGTAAATATAAGTAAAATGATAAAAATAAAATAAATTAATAAACAAAATAAAAAATACAAATAAATAAATAACCCTAAATAAAGTTAACATAATAAATAGTAAGGGTGTCACGATTTCGATTTTTTATCGAAATCGATCGAAATTACGTCACGATTTCGAGCATCGAAATAGAAGAGAGGACACACGATTCGATGCCCCCCCCCCCCCCGCGCCCGCCGCCACCGCCGCCACCGCCACCTCCCAGGAAAGCAAATGAGACGCAGCCATTCAGCTACTAGCTAACGGCACTTGTTAGCTGACTTCTCCTGCAGTCATGATGGCAAGCGCGGACAGACACAGCAATGGTGCTTCAAGCCGCTCCCGCTTCTCTCGTCACCAGTTTGGAAACATTTTGCGTTCCCGGTGAGTTATGTCGACAACGTTCACGTTGTCGATAAAAAGACCACAGTTGCAAGATATGCTATGTGCGCGTACTGTACTCGGCCACGGTGTTACGCCCGGCTCGTCAAGGGGAAGGGAAGTAACACAATAACAGAAAATATAGAGTAGATAAACACGGGTCGACTTTAACATCTGAGTAGTTTTAATTGAAATTTCAGGCAGGGGTTTGACAAGGGAGTGAAAGTGGAAGGTGAACAAATAATAACCGCATTTGACAGAACTGACAGAACGGAGGAGAAACAACACGGATACACAATAGCGTCGCGCTGGCACAGTCGTCCAATCGGAGTGTCGCGCTGGCACAGTCGTCCAATCGGAGTGTCGCGCTGGCACAGTCCTCCAATCAGAGTGTCGCGCTGGCGCATTCAAACTGAAGTACCATTATACGGGCACCAGCCGACACAAACAAACACATACATACTAGGGGAGCGGAGCCGGCGGCGGGCCCGAGCCGACAGCCGTAACAACGGGAAACACGACAAACATGACGGGACATTTACGCAGGCATCACAAAGATTTAGATTTATCAAATTCAACTAGAAGTGGGAAAACAACGGTCCAACCAACTATTTCATCCTCATTTACAGTGAAACTTCCACACACTTCAGCTCGCGCGAAACGCCAGATCCATAGGTCTATTTATAGCAGCAGACCTGCAGCCTTGGAAAACGCTGGATTCAAACATTTAATTAGTGTACTTGAACCACGCTACAGTATGCCCAGCAACTGTAAATGTTGGGATATAGTTTGTTCAGGCTGTATTTGTTCCATGACTTTGGATACAATATATTTTTTGTTGTTGTTGCACATTGCACATTATTTTAAGAGGAACGCACAGCACACTGTTGTAACCAAAAACAGTCAATAGATGGCAGGCACCCACTGTGACTTTTTGTTTTTGTTTTTTTATTTTTTATTTTACACTTCAGTAAGAACAAGACGGTTAACTTTATATTGTAAATAAATTCTTTGAATTTGATCATTCCTGCCTAATGTCAATTATCATATATTACATAAATTTACACAAAAATAATATGGAAATTGCATCACCTATATGTAGCCGATCTTTTGAAATAAGATTTACTGTACAATGAATAGAACCAATGATCATAGACTAGCCTTAGCCTACAGAAGCATATGCCTCTGTGTTATAAAGTGGGGGAGCGGGAAAAAAAAAAAAAAAAAAAAAAATCGAAAAAAAAATCGAATCGTGACCCCAAAATCGAAATTTAAATCGAATCGTGGAGTTGGCGAATCGTGACACCCCTAATAAATAGAGTTAAAAAGAGCAATAAAATTGAAAACGCTCGCTGACCTGGCGGTGGCGGCGACGGTGCTGTTGGCTTTGCGCGCCGGCGCCTTCTTCTGATTGGCCGCCTTGGGCTGCTGGGCGGCGGCAGCGGCCTTGGGTTTCTTGTCGTCGTCGGGCTTGGCCTTTGCGGCAGCAGCGGAGGCGACCTTGTCGGAGGCGGCGGTCTTGTCCTTCTTCTTGTCCTTCTTCTCCTTCTTCTTCTTGGGCTTGCTGACGGGCGCCTGCGACAGGACGGCCAGCTGCTCGTGCACAGCCTTCAGCTGGAGGGAAAAGCTCGTTAGCGTCCGCGGGCGAGCGGACCGACCGACCGACCGACCGGCTCGAGCGAGGAGGAGGAGACGAGTAGAACGTTCTTGACCTGGGATTGGCCGGCAGCACCAACCTGCTCCTGTAGCTCAGCCAATCGCGTGGCGCGCTCCTCCTCCGAGTCGGACGACTCGTCTGAGGAGGAGTTGTTGCTGCTGTCGGACGAGGCCGTGCTTTTACTAACCAATGGCGTGGTGGACGGCGCCGACGCCTCCACGCCCTCGTCGGGGATCTTGGCGAAGCGCATCTCAAACACGTCCTGTGGGCGGGACAGCAGCACAACATGCTTGATCAAGTCGCAAATGGACCACAACAAACACGCAGATTTTTCATTCCCCCACAAATTCATTCCACGCGTGCAAAAAAATAAAATAAATAAATAAAATACAAATCAAATATTAAAATTCCATCATTCGCATCTTTTGGAGCTATTTGCAAGTTTGAGCTTATTATTATTATTATAAATATATATGTGGGATGTAACTGCTAACCTGCCAATAGCCAGATTGATAATTGTGATTGACTCAAGGGAGTTCTCCAGAAGATCAATCTGGGACCGCGCCATGGTAATTTGCTCGGGAAAGGCGGGGCATTCCATACAATACTTCCAGCTGATTGGATGATGCCACTGATCTCTCTCTGTCTCTGTCTCTGTCTCTCTCTACATACATACGTATATATATATATATATATATATATATATACACAGTGATACCTCGGCTGACGAACGCTTAAGCTCACGAACTTTTCGCCTCACGAACATTAAATTCGCGAGCATATAGTCTCTGCTGACGAACTAGTTTTCGGCGGACGAACCAAACCACGCGGTCAAACAGCACCACGGTGGCGGCCACGAGAAGCTGACGCACGCTCACGGCGTCCCAGTTCGTCACCCCCTTTCTTTTAGTGCGGACGCGGTTTGTGTTTGATAGATATTTTGGACCATATTGAGTGTACTTTTGCTATTATGGGACCGAAAAAGACACCACCACAGGCTAGTGTTAAGTCTAATGCTACGTTCTCACCAAAAGCGAGGGACGGCGGCGCGTTTGCATTGTAGTCAATGGAGTTCGCGCCACTAAAAAAAGCGAAAGTGCTATCACGTACCTCAAAAAAGGAGAAAATAGTGCCACGGCAGTTTAGTCCCAGGAAAGAGGTAAAAGTAGTTGGCGGTGCTCACTTTTTGTTGACTCGCTAAAGTGCTCCACTTCCTTGTTCACCAAGGGACACACCTCCTCCGCTCCGGTGAGCACGAAAGCGCGAATGAGCGGCAACCGTTCCATAAACACTCTACGCGGTGAAACGCTCGCGAATGAAGTAAGTCTACCATTGCTACCATCCTTAAGAACTACCATCACAAAGGTAAATAAAACGACTTTATTATACAGTACAGTTTATTTCTTTAATTACAATACAATAGCACATTTATTATACATAAAATAAGGTATATTTTTGTGTAGTTTTAAGGCTTATTTAGTAGAAAATTATGTTCTATAGGGACCTGGGAACGGATTATTCTCATTTTAATGGTTTCTTATGGGAAATAAATGTTCGGAAGACAAACTTTTCGCCTTAGCTGAGGTATCACTGTATGTATATGTATACATATATGTATATATATATATATATATATATATATATATATATATATATAATACATATATATATATATATATATGCATATATATGCATATATATATATATATATATGCATATATATGCATATATATATATATGCATATATATATATATAAATTATACTAGTGTTGTTCCGATACAGTTTTTTGGCTCCCGATACCGATACCTAGCTTTGCAGTATCGGCCGATACCGATACCATACCGATACCTAAGTTTTTTTTTTTCCCTCAACATGAAAAAGCTGTCCTGCCATTGGTTCACAGCATTCAAGGGCCAATAGGATATCTTAGATTGGCATGCAGTGAACATGTCACATATCAGTGAATGTCGTGCACGAGCAGGACACAAGATGTTGCCTCCAAAATCCTATATTAGTGTTAGAATTAATGGTATCGGCATGTTAGTTGTGAGTAGTCACCAATACCGATACCACTGTTTTAATGCAGTATCGGCACCTCTGCCGATACCAGTATCGGTATCGGAACAACACTATCAACTACTTAACTGTATGGAATGCTTATGAAAAACAATAAATGAAGCATAATTGCGAGCAGTTAAGATTGCTGGAGGTCAAAATGAGTTTTGATGACCAAAATAAAAAACAATTTACCGCTATCCACCATTTTGGTTATTTACTTTAGCCCAGAACACTATCAGGTCGGAACAGGTAAAAAACAACTGATATATCCGACTTCAGACCATATAAACAAGAGGACTTCTGACATTTCACAACTTGCCTTAAATACATGTATAAATTATAAGTGTTGTTCCGATACCGTTTTTTGGCCCCCGATACCGATTCCGATGCCCAGCTTTGCAGTATCGGCCGATACCGATAGCAACATTTTTTGTTTTTTTCCCTCAACATGAAAAAGCTGTCCTGCCATTGGTTCAGAGCATTCAAGAGCCAATAGGATATCTTAGATCATCAGCATGTAGTGAACATGTCACATATCAGTGAATGTCGTGCACAAGCAAGACACAAGATGCATCCAAAATCCTATATTAGCGTTGGAATTAATGGTATCGGCATGGTACTTGTGAGTATTCACCGATACCGATACCATTGTTTTAATGCAGTATCGGGGCCTCTGTCGATACCAGAATTTGTATCGGAACAACACTATAAATTATACGCTTCATTATGTTTAGTACAGGAGGAAACGTGTATATTTTTAATGAAAGAATTGTAACTGTAATTCAACAACAGCTGCATATCCCCAAACACCATGTTGCTCTGTGATTGATCAAGTCAAGTCAAGTAACCTTTATTTATATCGTGCTTTCAAACGGTTCGGATCAGTGGAAATCAACGGGCTTGATACGAGATGTATTCTCCGGAGTTTGTGCACTCACAAATACTGCGAGATGTTCATCTTGCAGAGCAAAGTTGGACGTACCTGCAGCTTTCGCGCCATGGCCACCACCTCGTGGTCGGGGGGGTTGTACTTGTAGCAGTTGGAGAACATTAACCGGACGTCGGTGGCGAAGCTCTGAGGGTCGCAGTACTCGCCTTTGTCCATCTTTTTCTGAAACAAAAGCCCACAAATGTCACCGCACCAAAAAAAAAAAAAATAAAATAAAATAATATATATATATATATATATGTATATATGTATATATGTATATATGTATATGTCACTTGAGATCTCCTCAATTTATTGGAAGTTTGAGGTTTCTGGGGTTGGCATAAGACTCTGGTTTTGTAACCACGCAGGAGGGGTTTGGTTGGTGCTGGATTTCACTTTGATGGATTGGATGTACTGGTTTCTATGGATCTCACTCTGCCTCATCGATCCTTCCCTCCTTCCTCTCTTTAGTTTTTCCTCTGGTCTCTTGAGATCTCTTTAATTTGTTGGAATTTAGAGGCTTCTGGGGTTGGCGTAAGACTTTGATTTTGTAACCATGGGGAAGGCAGGAAGTGTTTGGTCGGTGCTGGATTTCACTTTGATTTATCTTTCTTTTCTGTTTATCCTTTCTGACCTTTTCTCTGGTCTCCTGACCATTTGAACCTCACAACTCTGGCGAGACTCTGAAGTACCTGGTTAAGGTGAAGGGCAATGGGATTTTTATAAGGTTTTAGGTGAATTAATGAGTATATATTTATACGTATTTGCACGCACACACGCATGCAAACGCATGCACACAAACGCACGCACACATACACAAATAAATAAATATATATATATATATATATATATATATACACACACACACACACGCATACATATATACATACTAGTGTACTAGTGTTGTTCCTATACCGATACTGCATTAAAACAGTATCACTCACTCACTCACAGTAGCTTACATGTGTGAATGAGTGAGTGAAGAAAAAAAAATCCGTGCGTGCTTTCAAATTGCCGCTGGAGTGACGTCACGCAGCTGACACGTTCGCCCGGCCCCGTTTGCGACACCCCCCCCCCCCGCTCTGCGATTGGCTAGAGGGTTGTAAACACTGTTTACGTCCCGCTGTTTACAAAACAAACAAAAAATGGCAAAATACAGGCTGGGGAGGTGGGGGTTTAGGACAAAATTACCAAAAAAGATGAACAAAAACACAGATGTGTTGACTGAGAGAAAGTTAGTGTACATCCTGTATTTAAAAAGTGCATTTTCCTGAGTGAATCCGGCAGACAGCCCCTTTAACAGTATACTACTTTGGCTGTGTTACATACACATTACCCTGATATGGGTTTTTGTGGCTTAATTTGAAGCTACCTCTTACAAGTGGAGTAAAGCACTTTAGTTTCATTTGCACTGCGTAAAATTGATTTTATCTTTTAAGATCTTTGTTGTTACAGCAATAAGTAGAATTTTATTTATTTTTTTTTAATGTTTTTTTTTTTAATGTAAGACAGGAAAATAAATGTTATTGCAACATTATTTTTGTGCACTTCTGATGGCAACCTCCAAACTTATTGGGATGGTTTTGTTTAAAAAAAAAAAAAAAAAAAAAATTAGAAGCACTTTTTTTTCCTCAATACTTTGCCGAGGAATCGGATCGGGACTCGGTATCGGCAGATCGTTAAAATCAGGTGACTCAGACTCGGACGCAAAAAAATGTGATCGGGACATCCCTAATACATATATATATATATATATATATATATATATATATATAAATAAATAAGCATCCGGTGGCGTGGGTTACCCTGACGGTGCTGAGGTCCATGGGGTGCTTGATGATGTCGTGGTAGTCGTGTAGCTCCAGCGCTTCGGCGTCGACAGGCTTGTAGAAGGGCCACGCGTAGGCGGCGTGCTTTTTCGACAGCATCTCCTTCAAGATGGCGTCGCAGTGTTTCATCTGCTCGCCCAGCTTGCCCGCCTTCCTGCCTCCGCCACCGCCGCCGCCAGCTGCGCCGCCGACCACGTCGCCGGCCGCCGGCTCCTCGCCCGCCTCCCGCCGCACTTTGGCGGGCCGGGCGGCGGCCTCCCGGCGGGCCGAGGCCAGTTTGGCTGGCTTGACGTCCTGCGCACCGGGCGAGTCGGCGCGGCCCGCTGAAATGGCCGACGTGGTGGGCGTGGTAGTGTCGGCTTTCCTCTTCACGCCCTTCTTCTGTTGGCACACCAAAAGACCATTCTTGACATTGTTTTCATGGATCATCATTTGCAAACATGGACATTGCAGCGCCTCCTAAGGGCCAACAAGAAAAAAAAAAGAAACACTTCATTTCTGTCACTCAGAACGTGCAGCTCAAAATGTCACTCAGTAACGTGACCTCTTCGCTATTCATCTCATTGACTGCCACTTCAAACACATTTGCTCCCAAAAACGTGTATGTGTGTGTGTGTGTGTGTGGGTGTATATATATATATATATATATATATATATATATATATATATATATATATATATATATATATATATATATATAAATAATCGATTCATAAAAGAATCGAGATTCTCACTTATTAATCGAATCGATATTAATATCAAAAAAATCTATTTTATTAAAATTAGAAATTAAGAAGAAGGGGAAAAGGCAGTTGTAGCCCACATGTTGTTTTTGTGGAAAAAGGCACTTACAATACAAAATTAATAAATGTTTAAACAAAACAAAACAAAAAAAAACAAAAAAAAAAAAAGACACTTTAATGTCTCTATTTGTCATTTTGTCTTGCAAAGCAGACTGGAGTAGCTCATGACAATGCTGTGCATCACTGTAAATTGAAGCAGAAATCATTTGTCAATAAAATCCTTTTGAATCGAAAATCGTTTGAATCGAGAATCGATTCTGAATCGAATCGTAGACCCAAAAATCGTAACAGTCAAAGATTCCCAGCCCTAATATATCTATATATACATATCTATCTCTCTCTCTATATATATATATATACATATCTATCTCTCTCTCTCTCTATATATATATATATATATATATATATATTTATTTATTTATTAAGGGTGTTCAAAAAAATTGATTCGGCAATATATCGCGATACTACAGCACGCAATTCTCGAATCGGTTCAATAGGCAGCCGAATCGATTTTTTTAACATCCATTTTTGATGGAAAATATTCAACAAAACGTTTAACTTTCACACCTTAAGCATGGAAGAATGTTATAGGTCGCTTGCACATCGTAATGCATCATGGGAGTTTTTTCTTCGGGCGCCATCTTGGGTGTCCGCCGGTTCACAAGGTACACTCGTGAGTTACACGGTAGAGCTTATCAACCTGATGTCATTTACGCAGTATTTTCACGATTTACCGGAAGATCAAAAACAACGATACAGGCAGAAGGTGTCTCTGTGTGGTGGGATTGATCCTAATTACGTCCTGACCAAGGGTGATTTTTTTTTTGACGGAGAAAGCTTGCTGGCCAAATGTGACTTCTCTGGACATTTTTCACTACCTCGTGTTGACAACATGCTCCATAACACGCCAACAAATCCCTGGAGGCTTACAATTATTTTGTAAGCGGGTGGATACAGAGTGTAAACTTTAACATCGCATCAGAAGAAACTGTTGCTGTTGCACGTAAGTAAACCACATGGTGTTGGTAATTCTGCACACAAAAATATTGATTTGTTCTCAGGCTTCCTGTTATCATTGTGTTTACATGCACAGCTGGGTTTACCTGATGTGGTTTTTCTAATCATTTTAGAACAGGCAAATATGGCAGAGCGTATAAGAATAAAAAGTAACTATGCACAGCCTCCCCGTGGCTTAATTAAATTTAATGCTACCCTTTCACTAGTTACATGTTACTTAATCAACTTATTCTAAATGGTTAAGGTTAACCACTCTCAGAGGACGTATTTTTAGTTTCAGTTTCCAGTACAATAAAACGTGTTCATGGTAACTACTGAGCATACTGACAGCTTTTCTTATGATCTCACGGTTAAGGAGGCTGTCACAACACCCAATTTCTGTCTGGTGCCGGATGGCAACAATTCCCATCACTTGTCACGACAACACCAATATTATTACCAGGTATGTATGGCTTTACTTTTTGTAGTTTCTTATTTAATTCTATGTTTCATATTTTCATTACAATGTTTGTAATATTTTCAGATTCAGGCACAGATGAGTTTAACTGGACGGGACTTCTGCGACTTTGTGGTGTGGACAAAGTGTGATTGAGCGAGTCCACCCAGATCGCTCGTTTTGGCCAGCTGGAAAAGCCAGAGTTTTTTTTTTCCCCAAAGTCCCCTCCTTACCTGAACTGCTCGGGAGAGCATTTACTAGATCAGCAGTGGACTTCCAGTGTTCCTGCTCAGCCGCTGTCACCTACCACTTGCTCATGTACTTCAAAGATGCGGAATAAAGTAGTTTTTTGTGCTGCAGCAGATTGTAAAATCAAATGATATCACTTGAAGTGTGCCAATCTAGACTGCCAAAAGGACAGTGGTTTTGTGACAAGTGTGAAACAAGGATTATTGGGAAAACTGTAACACAGTACTGGTACTTGTCTTACATTAAACAAATTTAAAAGAGAGCAACTTTTTCCTCTGTACATAGTATAATGAAAGTCATTGCGTACCCCATCAACATTACATCATACCGTCATCAGGATGGTAGGCACCTGTGCTAAAATAAATACATTAATTAACAGTTCAATTTTATCCCTGAAATTACTACATCTAATCATTATTCACTTCATTTTTTGTGCTTTTAGAAATAATAGAGATTTATGCCATTACTTTAAGAGGGACCATATTGCACATTGAGTCAAATCCTGTCATTTGTATTATGTATAGCTTTGTAAACAAACCCAACAATAGAATTTGTATAAACGCTGCCTTTATTAGCGCCAAACAAACAGTCGCATGTTGTCCTCCTCCAATGCTTTGATGCTCGCCTTCGTTTCCATCATGTCATTGGCAATCAAGTCGGTGTGGCATGAGATCCCTAAAGAAAAAAATAAAGAAAAAATCACAAAAAAATACGGTACCAGTAATAGGTTTAATATAGTAAAGTAGTATAGTTTTTTTGTCAGTGTAAAAGAAATGTACACATTTTGTTGCATTTTTTAATGTATGAACATTGCTACAGGCAAATACTTATTTCTATAAACACTTCCAAATGTCTCTAAAATATAAGGTGCGTGTACACACACAAACATAAACACATACATTTACTCATGCATACAATATATCATGTAATGAATTCTGAGTGGCATACCAGAGTCAATGATGTCAGCAGTACTTGAGGGTACAGGTTACTGGAGCCATCTGGCTGCATAACTGCAACAATCTCTGCCACTTCGAGTCGTCTTTTCTTTGCTTGTCTCTCCTGTGCACGTTCATATCTTGGCACCGACTGGGCTGAGACATAGATGTTGTAACTTGGGACCCAACTTTAATGTTGGAGCCCAGTCGGGATGATTGGACAGAAAAACGGGCGCAGGGCGACCTGTTAAAATAAACAAATATATAAACAAATAAAATATGGAAAGACTGGTTATTTTACCGCAGTAGGGTGGCCGTGAATAAGTTATTTAGCATGATGTGTAGGCTACCGGGGGTCTGTTTTCTTGCATCACCCCCTTCTGTCTCTTTTTTCCAAGTTTACATTTTGCCACCAAAAAACATGTTATCGGCATTAAGAGCCCAAGACTAATCAATCCAATTTCAGCAGTAAACACTTTGCACTGGCACTACTTGGGTGAAAATGTTCGATGTTAGCTTTCGGCTAACGTCCGCTAGCCAGCTTGTACTACCGAACTTGCTTGCTCATGAATCCAAAACATAAGCAACTTGCCCATATATGGGCGGTCGAAACGTTATTAATCCTCATGCATTAAATAAAGGTAAACAAGCTTACCGCTCACAAAGTGATGGCTGCACACACGAGCCCAAAGTAACGACTTCCCTCCGGAGTCCGCACTCCTCTGTCTCCAGGCCCTGGTTCCTAATTACTTTCGGAATTCGGAAGAAAGGCCGACCATTTTCCCCCTTGGCTTTGTTCGAACAGCCAACGATGCAGCAACAATGTACCATTTTAAACGCAGACAACAAACGTGATAGATACGTGTTAGACCGAATCACTACGTAAATGGAGGTCACCCAGCATGGCGACTACGACAAATCCGAGGCGGAAGTGACGACATGTGCAAGCGACCTATATTAATGCAGTGGTTCTCAATTATTTTCCGTCATGCCCCCCCGAGGAAGAAGCAAACATCTCGCGCCCCTCCACCCCCCATTCGCTTCGTCATATTTCCTTGTCTTAGCTTTCGGGCGGGAAGCACTGTATTAATGTAACATTTAGCCTTTATATTTCAATGCTGTTCAAACATGAAAAATGTTACAACCTGTTTGTTCAATACAGTGGCTCACAGTTATAAGACTGAAGTTTCAGATCAATAAATAATACATTTTCATACAAATCTTACAGTGTACTTGTATAAGTTTACTGAATGGTATTTTCTAAATTCACACTCAATGAGCTGCTTTGCGAAGTAACGTTTGCGTTAGCGTCATGTTCAACCTCATCTGTCCCGCATAATAAAGTTAGGTAAAGTTGCCGGGCAGCTAATTTACTGAATCACCTAAAGTAACATTAAACAACCCTCAAATAATATATCAAACGCTATTCGTTATTTTGTTTGTGTGTGTGAGGCTACGTGCTGCAACTGGTTGGTAAATAAGCACAGTATGAGATTTTTATTTTTAATGCTACATGCTCTGTGATGCATTTTTCATTTTACAGTATTTTAATGTTTAGTACTGTTTGTTTGTTTATTGAACATATAAACATAACAAACAAACAAGTAGCAAATAACATGTGCAAAGGGAGTAGGAAGAAGTTAAAAACTTATCTAGCCTACTCCTTATTCTCTGTATCTTTTAACTTATTTCATTATTAAATACAGTAAATTAATACATTACAATAAAAGAATGTGTAATCCTGCTCGTGTAGACAATTACACTTTAACATACGTACATTAGTCAGTAGCGTATGTACATGAATTTCTTAGGCATACACAATAATACATCCTCATACTCACGTATACAATTTTCATTACACTTTCCTTACAATAATGCTCTTGAACTTTACTTTTAAACATTTTTTTAAACTCAACAATTGACTTGCATCTTTTCAAATCATTACCAACATGATTCCACAAATTAACACATCTTACAGAAACACATCTTTGCTTAATATTCGTTCTTATTTTTATTTTATTTTTTTTTGTAGACACTTGTACCACTTATGTCATATAAGGACTCGCTTTAATTTCAAATGGCTTCTGAATACTATGGCAGAGTAGATTGTTGTAAGCTATATACATTATTTGTGCTATTACTGTACTTAGCTAGTACATGCACAGTATTTTTATTTTATTGTTCACTCTATTGTTTAATACATTAATACACAGTATTTCAATGTAATGCTTTAAAGCTACATGCCAATTGTTCTGTTTAAGCACACAATATCATTGTTTGTTGTTCACTTCTAATAAAGGAGTGTATGTTGAAGTACATGGAATTTATTGCTTATTTTCTATTTTTATCGTGGTGTCGAAATGGCATCGAAAATCGTGGATTTTCAGTGGTATCGGCATCGACTACTAAATTTCTGGTATCGTGAAATCCTAGTTGTAGGGGTGTGTTGTGTTGGATTGGATGTTCGCATCTCAACATGCTCAGCTGTCAGGCTTGCCCCCTTTTTTTGTTGACTATATTTCCAGTCACTGAAAAAAAAAGCCTTTCATATGGTGTGGATGTTGCTTGTTTAATAATAACACAGAAAAAAAAAAAAAAAAAAAGTTCACATGTATTTGAAAAGTGTGTCAAGTAAAAAAAAAAAAAGTGTCAGCAACAAGCGAGTGTGTTAGGGCTGTGTGTTTGCGTGTGTTAAAGTGGGCAGTGGGTACATGTTCTGTGTGCGAGGCTGGAGCACAAGTTACGTGGTGCAGTTTGGATGAATGACGGGGTTACTCATTGCCAACAAGGAAAGAAAAAAAAAAGTTGAAAATTTACGATGTCTTCCCCACACAAGAAGCTCCCGGGTGCCTCCTCTTAATCGCGATTGTGCTTTTATTGTATGCCAAGTACTTTGCATTTTTAGGTGTAAAGTACTCCCATACTCCGGTCGTTTCTTCTCCCTGGACTCGCTGCTACTCGATGCTGCGGTCGCTGCTATTTTTTGATTCAATAACTGTATCCCGTCGCGCTGCGCACAACGGAAGAAAAAAAGGAGGCAATTCCGCTTTTCAGCTTCCGCGTCATCTATCTATTAGAAACAATAGACACATCATTGTATTGTGTCATTGCTAGCTTGCTTCACATTTCGACAATTAAAAAAAAAAAAAAAAAAAAAACACTCCACACTTTCTCCATTTTTGACCCGGCCCCTGCCGGTACACGTAGCTTGCTTGTCATGTCTTCCGGGTATCCGCAAACCACAACGCTCGTTGCCCTCCATTGCTGCACTGTAATTGTGCACAATATACGTGCATTGTACGTTCTGTGTTTTTTTTTTTTTTTTTTGCTCCCTGTGTTTTGTCTGCAAGGTAACGTATATTTGGTGGCCCAGACATAGCGCGATGGCGCCAAAAGTGACGCATCGACGTGCAGGTATTGCGTCGACGTCATTGTCCCAGCCCTAGTCTCGACAAGACCTTTCCGACAGGGTCTGTCCCATCGCTCCACGACATTGCATTCCGGAGATACAAAATATGTACTCTGCTGTATGACAAGTACATTAAAAACACTTTTAATGGAAAAAATGACTAAATGGAAAAAACATAAATGATGAATGAAAAATCATTCATAATAAACTAAAAATCATACCAAAATGAAAAACCAAATGATAAAATATATACTGTGCTGTATAATGTAATAAAAAAACAAACAAACATACTTTTAATGGGGAAAATGAATGTGAATGAAAAAAGAACATTATAAATGATTTTTCATTCATTATATAAAGTAAAAATCATACAAAAAAAACCTAATAATAATAAATGAAAAAATGTATATAATTAATGGATTTTTTTTTTTTAATTAATGTGGATTTCCATTATTGCGGGTAGATTTTGGAACGTAACACCCGTGATAAATAAAGGAATACTGTAAACACTTTCAATTTTAAATGTATTATTTGTCCCAAAGACGTATTTATACGGTTTTTTTTTAAAAATGCTCCAGCATACAGAAGGCTTTGATGCAGCCTCTCAACTGGAGAGTATAGGTGGAAAAAAATGGTAGCAATGACAAATACACCCAGCGGGTAGCAGCAGAGTATAAGAGAACAACCAGATCCATGTTGCAAAAAAGCTCTATTGCTTGCAATTCGAAGCAGATTTGATCAAACTGAGCTATATTTGACTACTAATGTGCTCACGTACTCGTTTTTCCTGTTTGGTGAATTTGGTTATACTGAATGAGTTTGTAATTGTGTTTTTGTACAACATTGCATTCCTCGACTTTTAGTGATGCAGCTTTCCTGCAAACGAGCCAGCGGGAAATAACAGCAATGTCGTTCATCATGTGGAGTTGCGGCGTCAAATCATGCGCCTCAACGCGATTCACAGTCGCTCCGAGCGACACTCAAAACACACGACACACAAACACTCGCATCCTATCGCAAGCTAGCGGTGCTAACTGCTCACCAGCAATTTGATTGACGCTTGGTGTGCCAAAAAAATCCAGCGAGCACACACTCCAGCTTACCTTGACGACGGGCTGCGCAGACGGCATCATGGCGGCCGGCGGCTGTGGCTGTGGAGGCGGCGTGGGCACGGGAGGCGTGGCTTGTACACTTGTGGGCGTGGTGGAGATGACGGCCGTCTGGGAGGGGGAGGGGTAGGATGAGGGGGGCGACGCCGAAGACTCCGCCTGCTGACTCACTGACACAGACACACACAAAATATACATTAGCAGTCTAATACTCTTACTCTTTTACTGTACTTCAAGTACAGTAGGAAGCTCAAGTTTGATAGAATAATTTTGTCGACGCGTCCAAGTTAGACTTTTGGAGGAGACTGTGGACAAGAGTTGCAGGCAGGCAGTTGGCTGGTGTCGTGTGGCGACGAGCTCTCGTCCAAGGACGTCCTCACTCACCTGTGGTGGCGGCGGCAGCCGGAAGTGGTTTGTTCTTGTTCTTGCCTTTGGGGGCAGGCGGCAGCAGGGCTACTTCCTCCTGAGGCATCTGAGCCACCTTCTGCAGGAAGATCTTCTCCAGCGCCTGCGCCATCAGCACTATGTCGTCTGTCGGCTGCACGCACACACACACAAAAAAAAACAAAAAAAAACAAAAACGCACAAGCATTAAAAAAAGGCTAAAAAAAAGTGCCAATTCAACTCAAGTGTAGTGTTGCAACTTGTACAAATATGGCAAAGAGATCAATCACATTTCAACTTGATAAATATGACACTGGGAAAACCAAGAAAAGACAGACCAGGGCCCGACCAATCGGCCACCGATTATAATCGGACGATTATTAGCCTTCAAACATCGGCCAAAACAATCGGCCAATTGGGCCAAACGGACAATAATTTTCCCCTTAAAATGTTATCAAAGACATCCGAAGTTTCTGACGCTGTGAAAGTACCCTGAATGCACCATTTTGCCTTCGTAGCATTAGCAACTAGCAAGTGTGTAGAGTACGTTATTCTGTTGTCCCCAAGCGTCCATTAAGCTGTTTAATGACACCGCAGGTGAAGTTAACTGTAACACTAAATACACAACATTAAGAATGACATCCACTGTATATTTAAATAAAAAACACGCCTTGTTTTTAAAACATCGCTAGCCTAGCTCTAACGGAAAGTTAGCAAATGCTAACCAGAAGTTAGCATCGACTTCGGGGAATGTTTTTCCTTCAAATAACGAACGTCCACACACAAATGTTGTGGGATGACATGACAACGCAAAGGCACAAATTATTCCCAATGTGTGGGGAAAAAAAAAAGAAAAAAAAAGTTCTTTTTATAGAATTCAAACGCAACTTTCTTCTGTACTCACTTTTAAGTGTGTACACCATGGATGCACGGCCCCACACTGCCCCCGAGAGGCCAAAACGCACAGGAACAGTATTTGTTCTTAGTTGCTGTTATTTTATTTTATGCTATTCTTATTTCACTTTCATATTGTTCTTATTTTGTCATTGTCCTTTCAAGTTATATTATAAAGTTGATATTTCAAGTATTGGGTAGCTCACTATATGATACGATATGCGATATCGCAATAACGATTATCTCACGATATGACGATACTACGATTATCGATATTATATTGGTCAGGTCATAAATCCACGGTAGTCGACGATAAAATTACTCAAGACATAAACTGGTATTTCAATGAGAGAAAAAAAGGTTTTTCGTACACAATATTCAAACTGGTGTCTTCTTCACAGTGAGTACTTTAGTGGATATATTTTTTTAAACAAATACAAATGTCTTCTTAACAGAGACCACTTTCTGCCACAACTTTGTCTTAAACACTGTTGTCATGCAACATGTCCATCAGTTACAGTCATTTGTTTCATTTTATAAACTGACAGTTTTTTGTAGAACATTGCAAACGTAAATGAATAAAATGACTTAAATATTACATCCAATGAAATCAATATTAATATTGCTCAGAAATTGTGTGCTTCAAAAATTCGAAACAAAATGTTAAAATTGAAGATATAATACACATTTTTTATCGAAACATGTAAAAGTGAGTCAGTTGCTGGGCAGATAAATGTCTTCCACAAGTCAAAGTGCGCTGATGAGTCTTGTTTGCTTGCAGACTTGCGTCCATTTCCCCGCCACTCTAATGAGGCGATCCCCCTAGTGGCCCACCAAGTCATTGCTCAATAAGTCATGAACAATGGAGAAGTTATAGTGGCTATATATTAACTACAAATACTGCCATGCTTGCGTAGGCGTATAAATAATCTATCAAGAGACAAAGTATCACCGATACATCGTCACACTCCTAATGACATCATGAGTATCGAAATATAAGGACAAAGGGTTTTATTTTGATCTTTTTAATGAAATTGCGATTTGTTGCTGAAATAACTGAAATGGAGCCAAATGTATGACGATGTTCTGTTTGTTGCGGTGTTGAATTGCATTGCGTACTTTTGAAAAACAAATTGACAAAAAAAAAAAAAAAAAAAAGCTATAAGGACTGAGGGTGGCACGAGGGAGGGGCCAACATCATCATCATCATCATCGTCATCATGGTCATGATGGTTTTGCGCCTTCACCTTGTTGTAGATGTAGCAGTTGGTAAACATGGTGTTGAAGTCCTGCATGGCCTCGCTGGCGCTCCAGTAGTAATTGTTCTCCAGACGCTTCTTGATGGTGCCCATGTCCATCGGGTTCTTGATCACCTTGTGGTAGTCCTGCGCGCACACACAGCATAACATGTGGCTCAGCCTTGCTCCTCCCCCCTCGCTGCCGCGTGCAGGTGCGCGTACAAGCTGGCCACTCACCGCCAGGCACAACTTGATGGCGTCCACGGGCTGGTAGAAAGGCCACGCAAACTGATGCTTCCACAGCGTCTTCACCACCACGTTCTGCATGTACTGCAGCTGGTTCGTCTTCCTGCTCGCGCGAACACACACACGCACACACACAAAAAAAACCATCACATGACTTCACTTCCATCACAAAGCACGCCAATCGGTGATTATGCCAAGCAGGAGCGCTGTATTGGCTACAGTTTCATCATCTGGAAATCACTGATCTCTATAGATATGACTACAGCCGATAGATCAAAACCTTTGAGGTGGCCATATTGCTCCTCCCAAGAGATGTTTCTCGCCATACCATCCAATACATTTATTGTATCCAATAGGGGTGTTAAAAAAAAATCGATTCGGCGATATATCGCGATACTACATCGCGCGATTCTCGAATCGATAAAAAAAAATTTTTTTTTTTTTTTTTTTTAAGAGCTCAGAATTGTTCATTCGGTAGTCTTACCGATTCAATGTCTTATCATCATTGCCTTTTTTTTCTTCTTTTTTTTGTGTGTGTGTGTGTGTGTATCGATTTTTAAACTTCCATTTTTAATGGAAAAATATTCAACAAAACGTCTGACTTCAGGTTAGACTGACTGACTTCACACCTTGAGCATGGAAGAATGTTATATGAACGGAACATTAAGCCTTAATATTTTATTTTAATGCTGTTCAAACATGAAACAGATTACAACCTCTATAAGACTGAAATTTCAGATAAATAAATAATACATTTTCATATAAATCTTACACTCTACAAGCTTACTGATTAGTATTTTCTAAATTTGAATGAAAAAAAATCGCAACAATCGACTTATAAATTCGTATCGGGATTAATCGGTATCGAATCGAATCGTGACCTGTGAATCGTGATACGAATCGAATCGTCAGGTACTAGGCAATTCACACCCCTAGTATCCAACATTTGAGACAGTACTTAGTACAAACAGCATCATTTATGCTGTTTTAAATTTAATAAACAAACAAGAGGACTTCAGACATTTTACAATTTTTTTGTGAAACATTGCAAAAGTAAATAACTTAAATATTAAATCCAATGAAATCAATAATAATCCTCAGAAATTGTGTGCTTCAAAAAGTTAAAACATAAAATGTTTTAAAATGTTCAAATTTAAGATATAATATACATTTTTTATAGAAACCGATGCAAAACTGAGTCAGAGATAAATGTCTTCCACAAGTCAAAGTGCGCTGATGAGTCATCTTCGGCTGAAGACTTGCATCCATTTCCCCGCCACTCTTATGAGGCACTCCCCCTAGTGGCCCGCCAAGTCATTGCTCATCATAAGTCAACAGTGAAGCTGTTAATAGTGGCTGTATAATAACGACAAATATCACCATACTTTCGTAGGCGTATCGATAATCTATCGGGAGACAAAGTATCACGATTTTTCGCAATATCGATATATCGTCACACTCCAACTTTCAAGTCTGCAGCTAGCGCGTGCAACGTAACTTTCATGCAACAGCTATAGGCTAACGTTCAAACATGTTAATCTGACCACTAACTGATGCGAGCTTAACAAGATTTACTAGCTTGTAGCTGTAATTGTGTGTGTAGCTGTTCTAAATCAAAAAGACAGAAAATTTGATGTGAAGTAGTTTTAGATGAGATGGAAATGTTCAACATTATCTGCTGACAACAAAAATATAAAAGGGTGAAAAATGACGAAAACTAGACTAAATTGTTGACCGTTTCTGTTGACTAAAATTAGACGAATAAAATTTCGTTTTCTTGGACTAAAATGATCGACTTATAGTCGACTAAAAGATCACTAAATAAAAATTGGGATGAGGTTGACTAACTTTGATCAAAACTAACAAGTGTTATTGAAATTGGACGAAAACTGTGAATAAATTTGAAAAATGGCAGATAATATCAACACTTTCCTGCAGGCTTGCTTACCTGCCGGGCTTGGTGGGGTTGGTGACCTCTGGCGGCGGCGGGTTGGTGAGGGCGGGGGGGCTGGGGGGGGCAGCCTCGGGGGCGTCCGACATGTTGGACGGCGGCCGCGCGCTGGCGCGGCGTGGGGATGCAGCGTCTGACCGCTGGGGTGGGAAATTGGGAAAAGGCCCCTCGGGGGTGCAAGCGTGGAAGGTTTTTTTTTTTTTTTGGTCAGTTGCAGCGCTCCTTCAGCTGAACGTTTCCCTCCAGGAGACAAACTCCCATCGTACGAGCTGGCAAAACACACAAAGGTGAACGCGCGTTAGTCACAAGCCATGACAACTAGTTTGTCATTTCAAGACCTCGTTTAACTTCAAAATGTCCAGTCCTCGCGATTTCACACACTCAAAAGATGTCAAAAATAACGGCTAATCATCTAAAAGGCCACAATACCGTCGTTACCAAGTCAAGATATTCACTCAACGGATTTAAAACGGATTTATAAGCTTTTTGTTTTGTTTTGTTTTTTAATGCTAGAGCGTACAGAAGGCTTTGATGCAGCCTCTGACCTGAAAGGGTCACTTAAAGAAATGGTAGTTATTTAAATAAAAACACGGCCAGCAGAGTATAAGAGATCAATCAGGGCCATGTTGCAAAAAGCTATTTTCCCAACAGGTTTGTGAATAATGATGAAACTTCGCTAAATTGTAATGCTAATTGCTGCAAAACAGAAACAGATACAAATTAGAGCTGCACAATATATCGATATTGCGATATTGACCCGTGCAATACGCATTTCGTGGAGACGTGCAATATGTTTTACATGGAATTTTATGCTTTTATCTGAATGTGACCAGTCACACGTAAAATGTAAAAATGTGCACCGCCATCCAATAGGTGAACATTATTGAGAGGTCATTACAATTCATTAACTAAGAATACATTGAGTTTGCTTATTTTGCCGCATGAAAAATGTTATTCTTTCATTAGCTAATACAAATGTCAATTCTTTAATTACATGTTAATGCAGTTACATCGATAGCTATACTCGGCAACAATATTGCATGTTTTTTTTCCCCAATATCGTGCAACCCGAATACATAATATGATGAAAGACCCCGCCCCCCCACTCATTCCGATTAGAACCAAAGTAATAAAAGCAACAAACATTTATTTTAAGGGTTAGGGTAAATGAATTCAAGTCATTTAATTTACTGCCCAGCCCAGGTGTTTATGATTTGATGTCCATTTGCTTTGAATGGAAATTTCTTGACTATCCAACTTGTGACAAAAACTATGATTAGTAATTTCTATTAAAGGGACAGCAACATGAAAAAAAAATAACTTTTTAGAGCTTTTAGCCGTGTCACAATGCTAACTCCTCACCAAACACCTGAGAAAACCGGCTGTTGACACTTTGTGACATCATAAAGTGCAAACACCCCCTCGCACAGCCTCTGCAGACTAAACGCACGTCCACTTTCTCTGACACCTCCATGGGATAGTGACAAAAGTAGCCATCATCAGTAAACAGTAGGGATGTCACGATACCAGAAATTTAGTATTCGATGGCGATACCAATGAAATTCCGCGATTCTCGATGTCATGTCGATACCACGGTAAAAATTTAAAATAAATAATAAATCCCATGTACTTCAACATACACTCCTTTATTAAAAGTGAACAAACAATGATACTGTGTGCTTAAACAGAACAATTGGCATGTGGCTTTAAAGCATTAAAATAAAATACTGTGCATTAAAGTATTAAACAATAGAGTAAACAAAATACAATACTGTGCCGATAACCGATAATTTCCTGCTTTGTATGGTCGATACTAGGGATGCACGATATTTATCGGACCGATACAATATCGGCCGATATGGGAAAATATGACGTCGTTTTTCATCGGCCAGATATGTATATTTTAGCCGATACATAGGTCCGATGGATCTATTAAAGTCTGTACACTGTTTGCAACGTGAGGACCCTACAATACACCATGTCGCGCTGCCTATATCTTGTATAGACCATGTCGCGCAGATTACATCATCTATCACGCCTCTCGCTCTTGTAGACCGGCATCTCAAAAAAATAAAAAATAAATAAAGGCTTGACCGAAGCTTGGTCCGCCCCACACTGCTGTCTAGACTAGCACGTGGCAATCAACATGTCCTCCTCACCAGTGTGGTGGTTTTTATCCATGGCAGAAGATCAAAACATTTTCAGCAAGGATTCTAAGAGGGGGAAAGAAGGCTTTTGCTCACCTGAAAATCCTTCATCATGGCAGAGCCGTTTTGAACGAACTTGAAGGAGGCACAGAGGCAGGAGCAAATGTTGTTAGGCTAACGGCGCTAAGCTAACAAGGCAGCAGCAACAAATCTAAAGGCGGAATGACAATTACCATCCAGACGACTTTTGGCAAGCACAGAGGAGAGAAAGTGGAGCAGAGACGTTTTGAACGAACTTGAATGAGGCACAGCTGTAGCAGCTAATGTTGCTAGGCTAACGGCGCTAAGTTAAGAAGACAGCAAGGCAGAAAAAACAAATCTAAAGCCATAAACGTCAAAGTTATGGCTTTCATAGCTCTAAACAAGCAGCCATTTTTTTTTTTTTTTTTTTTTTTTTGTAGCTGACCCGTTAAGTTAATAGCACATTTGGAGCCACGTTGCATCCTCCGAAGTGGCCACAGCTTGACTGACTAGAATGGACTAACACTACAGTAAGTCTCACCGCAGTTCGGGGTGGGGGTTTTCAAGGATGCGTATCATGTTATTGTATGTTTAACTTTTAAAGCCAAGCCAAGCAGTGAACTAACTATTTACAGTGTTCCCTCGTTTTCCGCTGGGGTTAGGTTCGAAAAAATACCCGCAAAAAATGAAATCCGCGAAGTAGTTAGCTTTATGTTTTACAAATCTTATAAATGTTTTAAGGCTCAAAAATCCCCGACCGCACAATTTATACACTTTTCTCATTGAGGCATTTACATGTTCTCCCATTTCTCTCTTGTTCAAACATTGATAATGTTCAAAACTTCATAAATTTTTATAAAATGGATATATTACAGTCAAAAAAATATGCAAAATTGCACTTGAAAAAAAATCCGCGATACAGCGAGACCGTGAAAAGTGAACCGCGTTATAGCGAGGGAAGACTGTAATGCCAGTTACTGTCTGCTGTAACCAAGCCACAACACGCGAATGTAAGCAGCTTGCTTATTTATTTATTTATTTATTATTTTCCAGTCTGTGTTTCCCTCGCGGAACCACGGGAAACAACATAACCACCCACAAGTGTTGCTGCAATACCAATTTTGTCTATTTACTTGATTTCAATTTTTTTAATTAAGGTTGACAAATGTCAATGCATATAATTTTACCAAACGTTCACCAACCTCATCCTCATGCACTATTGCACTTAGGGTTGAACAAATGCATTCCTATTGCATAATGCATACATACATGAATGTTTTGTTTTTCCAGATAAACCAGTTGTAGTTCTGTATTAATTTAAAAACTTATTTTGTGTAATTATCTGTTAGCCATTTCATATAGAAAATACACATTTGTCATAATCCAAGCTACTAAAACATCAGTTTTTCCAATCCTGGATCAACAAATTGCAGATTATATGAAGGTTATATTAAATATATATATATTAAAAAAAATGTACCCGTTATCGGTATCGACCATACAAAGCAGGAAATTATCGGTTATCAGTATCGGTTGAAATTTTTCATATCGTGCATCACTAGTCGATACCGATAACCGATTAATTCGCCTTCATATAATCTGCAATTTGTGCATCCAGGAATGGAAAAACTGATGTTTTAAGTAGCTCTGATTATCACAGCAAACAAATGTGTTTCTTTCAAATGTATATTTATTTTCTATATGAAATGGCTAACATAATTACACAAGATAAAAAGTTAATTTTTAAATTAATACAGAACTACAACTGGTTTATCTGGAAGAACAAAACATTCATGTATGTATGTATGCATTATGCAATAGGAATGCATTTATTCAACCCTAAGTGTAAAAGTGCATGAGGATCAGGTAGGTGAACGTTTGGTAAATTATATGCATTGATATTTGTCAACCTTGAAAAATTGAAATCAAGTAAACAGACTAAACTGGTATTGCAGCAACCCTTGTGGGTGCGTGTGGTTGTGTTGTTTCCCGTGGTCTGGACTGGCCGTGAAGGCAGCACAGACTTAAAAAATAAATAAATAAATAAATAAATAAATGAATGAATGAATGAATGAATGAATGAATGAAATAAATTAATAAGCTGCACACATTAGCGTGTTGTGTTGTGGCTTGGTTACAGCCGACAGTAACTTGCATCAAATAGTTCACTGCTTGGCTTGATCATTTCACAAACGCGACAGTATTAATGCTTTGACTGCACTTGACATAGTTGAGATTTTTCTGAAAATTTTAAAGTTAAAAATAAAATAACGATACGCATTCTTGAAAACCCCCACCCCGAACTGCGGTGAGACTTGCGTGTAGTGTTAGTCCGTTCTTGTCAATCAATCTGTGGCCACTTGGGAGGATGCAACGTGGCTCCAAATGTGCTATTGCAAAAAAACGGGTCAGCTACAAAAAAACGGCTGCTTGTCTAGCGCTATGAATGCCATAACTTTGGCGTTAATGGCTTTAGATTTGTTGTTGCTACCTTGTTAGCTTAGCGCCGTTAGCCTGGCAACATTAGCTGCTGCAGCTGTGCCTCCTTTACGTTCATTCAAAACGGCTTTGACATGACAGATGTCAGGTGAGCAAAAGCCTTCTTTCCCCCTCTTAGAATCCTTGCTGAAAATGTTTTGATCGTCTGTCATGGAGAAAAACCACCACACTGGTTGATTGCTACGTGCTAGTCTTGACAGTAGTGTGGGGCGGGCCAAGCTTCGCTAAGTTGGACCCCCAAAACAACGCAAAAGACGCGGCCAGATCTGCCGCCTCTGTACCAACGATACTTCGGGTATTGTAGAAAAGGCAATACCGTCACATTTTCAGAATCTTGGCATCGACTTGGCACCAACGTATCGATTCTCGTGACAACCCTAGTAAACAGTCTGTCCAAATTAATTGAAAGCAATCAATTATCCTTCACTTTTGCAATAGCAAAGTGCAATGTCTTAAAATCCGTTCTGGATCACTTGTCTAAACTACAAGTCAAAGTTTTGCACTGTTGAACCTAACTGAACGAACAGTATAGAGGTTAGTGTGCTTGCTGTGTAAACGGCAAGTCCCTGGTTCAAGACCAGCTCAGCAACCCCCCCCCTCAACGATTTCATGCAGCAAGGTGCGGTTTTGTTCAAATGTTTATTGATGAATTGATGGCTTGCATTCAGAGGAGTGCTCCAACGCAGAGCTCCAACAAGCAGACTGCAGTCGGCTCGCCGGGGGAACACGGGGAGAGGCGGGGTCTGGCTGACTTGAACCGGGCGTTTCACTTCCGCGTTAGAAAACTAACCAGCACAACACCTAATACTTCATTTAAAAAAAAAAAAAAAAAAAAAAAAAAAAAAAAAAAAAAAAAAAGATGCCTATAGAAAATACCATGATGTAATCCCTTGAAATGGCTGCTTTGGTTTGATAACATTATGTTTCAAGTCTTGAGTGTGAAACTCAAGCATCTTTACGTAGTCTGTCAACTATATTGGTGCCCTGCTGCTTTAAATATTGCAGCCATCAAAGAATGTGGCTAATATCTGTAGGTACAGGTTAGCCAGGAGTAATCAAATTCCTGTCCGCCAAGTACCCCGGGTCATCTCGCTTGAATAGGACAGGAAAGGAAATTTTGGAGAATTTCAAAGAGGCTGCTGGTATCGGTACTCGCCCCCCCCCCCCCCCCCCCCCAAAAAAAAAAAAAAAAAAAAAAAAAAAAAAAGTCCTCGATAGCGCTTAAGTTGGGTGAAAACTTGTATTCACAAGATTGTCAAACAAAAGCGCAACGTGACAAGTGGCCGCCATCTTTGCGGAACGCGCACTTCAAACGCCATTTAAAGTCCTCCACAACAATATATTCACACACACACAGAAAAAGAAAAGCGTAGCAAGCTATTTGACGGTTTTTGTCAATCTTCAATTTGTGCCTTTTAGGACCACTTTAGTTTTAGTATCACCGTTTGAAACGTCACATTCATGTCAACACGTCGACTTGGAAAACGGAACAAAAAAGTCGAGGCGATCCGGTGAGAATTCATCAAGTTAGACTATTTCAGTCCAAACTGAAGGCATTTTGTTGTTTCGGGGTTTTTTTCCCCAACCAAATTTTCTGGAGGTGATATTACACCAAAACATTTCTCAAAAAGTTTTTGTAGTCCACAGCTGTTCCAACCATTTTGACAAAGACTTTTTTTTTTTTTTTTTTTTCATTTTTGGGAACTCTTGTCGCATTGCTAGTCAAAGCAATATCTTGACTTAATACGCAAAACACATTGTTGCCACACAAGAAGAAAAAAAAAAAAGTCACACCATAAGATGTTCAACTTCACAGTTGAACGTTCAGAAAAGATGAGTTGATTATCAGCAAGACATCTTTATTTATATAGCGCTTTCTATCACAAAGCGCTCTACAGAAACACAACAAAACAAACATTACATAAAACATGCTATCACAACAAAAACATTTATCCCCATTCCTACTACATACACTTTAATGTTTGAAGCCGTTCTAGATGAAAAAGGACAGCATACAGTCTAATTTCAGGGTTGAAAGCTTGACTTGACAGATGAAGCACTCTTTTTTTTTTTTTTTTTCACTCCGCTCAATTTTTTGTCTCTCACAAATCAGCAGTTACACTGCTCGTCAACAAACAAAAACATAAAAGGTCAAATGTTTTAAAAAGATTAAAGATTTAAAAAAAACAACTTCGTTTTGTCTCACGCACAATTCAAATGTCTCACGTTTTTCCCATTAAATTTCGATCATTTAGCACATTGAAATTTGACCAGGTTCACATGTGAAACTTGCCATGTTAAAACGTGAAATTAATAGTGACGCTACTAAACTTTTTCTTTTTTTTTTCTGGTGTGGCAGCAATAAGCAAATATGCTCGACAGCATTTCAAACTTTCATTGAGCTCGCCAAGTCTTTTAACGGCACATCGGTAGACGTAAACATGCTACTATTGCATTTTTTTTTTTTTTTAAATCGTACTGGACGAAGAAAATACAAAACGCCTTTCACAACCTTTTGCAAGATTTCCAAAAGTGCAACGAGTGAACGGCAGCATGCGAGCAAGGAAAAAAAAAAAAAGCCAAAGCAAAAGTGAACTGGCCTGGCTTGGCGGCTTGCAGATGCTGACGGCGGCTAACGCACAAGCTAACGGCCGCCGACTCCTCGGCGACTCCCCGCAACAAGCATGGCGCCGGCGGGCGCCTTTACCCGCACGGGAAGCCCCTTTTTTATTTTTTTGTCGGCCGGCGTCAGCGCTAACGTGGCTCCACGATGAAAGGCGCTCGCGGACGGGCTCGCACATTTTCTCGCTGGCTGGAAAAAGATGGCGGGCAAGCCGACGCACAAGAGAGGCTAACGCGAACTAGCTAAACAAGAGAAAAGCCCCGACGTTCGTCACGTCGCTCGCGCTCTTTCCGAGTCGTGCGGCGGGCGCCGGTGGACGGAAGGAGGCGCGCGCATCGAGTCGGCCGTGGAAGCCAAACGCAAACATTTCCACTCGCTCGCGTCGGCCGCTAGCGGGGCTAATTAGCGCGTTAGCATGTTAGCCGAGCTTTGTCTGAGGGCGCCGAGCGGCCGGGCAGCCCCATCCGTAACGCAGCGACACTTTTCGGGCGAGCCGAGCATAAGCGGCCGCCGTGCCGGATGTCACGGTGCGCGCGGGCGTGTTTACTTTGGCCTTTGGTCCTCCGGCGAGTCCAACGGCGGCCTCCGTTCACTTTGCGAGATGATTTGGATTTAGCCAAGTAGCATAATAGATGAGTTATCAGCTGTCTCTTCTCCGCGCAGCCGTAGTGACTAGCCGCGTCATTGCTGTTGTTGTGCCGCGATTGGCTGGCCGCGTAGCCGAAGCATCGCGATTGGCTTAGCGCTCGCCACAGCTATTGGCATTTGCTATTGGACGACGAAGGGAAATTTGTGGATTGCTGCGATTGGTTGAAGCGAACGCCGCGATGCTGTGATTGGCCGGACGCCCGTTTTGGCATACCGGGCGGGCGAACAACATTTCCCAGCGTGCAATGCGCTGCGTTACAACGTCGGCTGGCGACGGCTCCCGTCTTTGACTTATCAAAAATCTTTAAATAAAGCATTTCACAAACTGCAGACTTCACAATCGTCCGTGCGATCCTTTTCTGAGACGCCATTCGACATCGCGTAAAATATCTCGCTTAGCATTTCGACACAAAATCAAGCAAGCTGGAATACATGAACCGTGGGAAATGATGGACAACCAAACACGTGACAAGTTTGTGTCACGTGACACGCGTGTACAAACTAAACCTCTGTAGTGAGGTCAAGTCTCATTATTGACACTTGACTTACACAAATCTTGTGATTGCCTCAAATGTTTGTGCAAACAAATACTCCAATTTTGATTGCTTAATAAGGTGACATGGTAGAAAAAAAAACCTTTGCGTTCCCTCGCAAAACATCTGCGAACGCAAAGTTTTTTGCGAGGGCACGCAATCTTTGGGAACGCAAAGATGTTTTGTGAGGGAAGGCAAAGTTGTTGTTGTTTTTTCTACCATGTCACCTTCGGGGCTCCGTATAATTTACTGACGATTACTTATGTAAGTTTCGAGTTATTTTAATGATCATTGTGGCTTTTTAGCTTTCATTAACAGAGGACCACCAACAGTTTTGTCCACGTAATAGTTATTGCTGAACAATTTATCCTTAGATATTTTGAGGCGAATTCATGAAATTCATATTTTGAGTTGTACTCAAGTGAAGAATTGGAAGAGAACATTGAAATGGGTCCAGGGATATCATAGTTTGGGAATTTTTCATTTTAGTTAGTTTTTATTTCGTTATGAATTTAGTTTTTTAAATTGTGTTAGTTTTAATTAGTTGTCATGGTGGTTCTCTTAGTTTTTATATATTTAATAAATGCTTAGTTTTAGTTATTAGTTGTAATTTTTTTGTGTATTACTTGCGCTCGATATTAAAACTCATTCACTGCCAGCCATTTTAGAAAATTTCAAAATTTGCAATACCCATGTGATATTACGTTCAATAATTATATATAAACCGAATCTACCAAATGACAGAATAGACTCCCTACTTTTTGTCCCGTCCCGTTCTTTTATAATCGACAGTAGAAAAATGTAGGTTTGCCAAAATACAGCCATTTCTCCCATGGACTCTGAAACTGTGTTTATTTCCTATAAAATGGGGCAATGATGTCATCTACCGGTGGTTGGGCATCAGTAAAGTTGTTTCCAAGTTTGACATTTACTGTGGAGCATAGTCAGATTAGCCCCCATTTATCCCCGCTCTAAAATATACAATTGACAAGTACACTTGTCAAAGGCAGTGAATGAGTTAAAAAAAAAAAAAAAAAAAAAAAAAAGCACCATGGGAGCGACGTCATCTGAAGGTGCTCTTCTATTGGCTGCTATTACGTTACACTTTCAAACGTCCTTATGGGGTATAAGCCACGTAAGGGGCTCTGGGTGGAGGAGTTGAACCGTCACTTGCCTTTGGTGCCGGTTGGCGTGGGTTCGCTTCCCCGCCTGGGAGACCACGTTTGTTTGTATGAGTGAGTGTTTCACAAAAAAAAAAAAGAAGAAAAAAAAAGAAAATATATGCCACAGAAGAGGTGTGACTTCCGACTTCGGAGTGAGTATTGGGACGCTGCCCACACGTCGCAAACCGAAACGGAACCAAAGCTCATGTGCAAAAACAGTTTCCAAAAATAAGAAGGCTGTCAATACCTTGATTTTGTGTTCTCATTTTGGCATTTTGAATATTTCTTAGTTTAAGACCCCTGGCTTTTTTCCCTCCCCCCCCCCCCCCCTTTTTCCTTTACTGTTATTGTGAGATTGTTGTGTATTATCTGTGATGATGATTATTGTTTGCCATGTTTGGCTTTTGATTTCAATGTGTTAAAGGGCCAGTCTGCCGGTTTAACTCTGGAAAAGGCACTTTTTAAATACAGGTTTTAAACAAACTACTTCTCAATTTACAGATCAGGACTTGTCTTCATTTCTGGTGGTGATTTTGTCCTAAACCCCCCACTCCCCCAGCCTGTATTTTGGCATTTTTTGTTTGTTTTGTAAATAGCGGGACGTTTCTGTGGAAAGACAGTGTTTACACCGCTCCAGCCAATCGCAGAGCGGGGGGTGGCGTGTCGCAAACGGGGCTGGGTGAATTTGCTGGCTGCATGACGTCACTCCCGCGGCAATTTGAAAGCACGCACGGATTATTAGTTTTTTTTCACTCACTCACTCACTCACTCACTCACTCACTCACTCACTCACTCACTCACTCACAGAAGCTTACATGTGTGAATGAGTGAGTGAAAAAAAAATCCGTGCGTGCTTTCAAATTGCCGCGGGAGTGACGTCACGCAGCCGACACGTTCGCCCGGCTCCGTTTGCGACACGCCACCCCCCGCTCTGCGATTGGCTGGAGCGGTGTAAACACTGTCTTTCCACAGAAACGTCCCGCTGTTTACAAAACAAACACAAAATGGCAAAATACAGGCTGGGGGGGGTGGGGGTTTAGGACAAAATCACCACCAGAAATGAAGACAACCGCTGATCTGTAAATTGAGAAGTAGTTTGTTTGTTTAAATCCTGTATTTAAAACGTGCCTTTTCCAGAGTCAAACCGGCAGCCTGGGCCTTTAAATAAAGCCATTAAAGAAACGTCCTTATTCTGGTCAATATCAAAATAAATCTACTTAAAAATCAAATTTAGAATCATTCCCAAAGGCTCAAACATTACATTAATTACCAAAGACTAAACCGAAGGACAATTTTGCTGTAATTATAATTAGTTTTAATTAGTTTTGAAAACATAAAATGTAGTTTGTTAGTTTTCGTTTTTTAAAAAAGCATTTTCATTTTATTTTGTTAACGAAATTGTTTTTTAAATTTTAGTTTTTTTCGTTAGTTCAGTTAACTAAAATAATCTTGAATGGGTCAAAAGCAAACGACTCTTGGCCGTAGACATTGAAAAGAATGTTTTCTGATGAAACTTATTTGTTCTTGTATACTATGTTTGGTGTGTTTGCTCACTTTGTGAATTTTGATATTTACTTGGAGGATAGTTTGTTGAATTGTAGCGCTCCATTTGGATGAATAAAGTTGAGGTGGGGGAAAACTTGTCACGCAGAAAACGTGGTGTAGGTAATATAAACACATTGTAAATATGAATCATCATTATTCATTGATGACAACATGCCCTAACCCTTCAGATAACGGATAGACGTATGGAATTTGGCCTTAAACACATGATTTTCCAAGAAGCTTTATTGACGTCGACATCATCGTGGTCGTCGTCGTTATTAGTCCATAACGTGGTAAACATGCAGCCGAAGGACAGGACGTGAGGTAGGGGACAGACAGGAAGTTTGGACAGGCACCGCCCAAAGCTTTTATTGGCCGTCTTGAGGCTCCGCCCCCTTGCGCTCAGCGTCCGGAGGGTGTGGTGAGGAGCAAGCGGAGGAGGAGGAGGAGGCGGCAGCGCAGAGGACTCGGTGCTGGTGCAGGTCGTGATGTTGTGCCACCTCCAGGCACATGTAGGGGGCGACGCTGAGCTGACGCACGTCCACCTCCGAGCTGTCCCCTCCTCCTTCTCCTCCTCCTCCTCCTCCCCCTCCCCGTGGGCTCTTGCGGCTGCGGGGCAGCAGAGATCGTATCTTGGGCAGCCATCGCTTGCGGACCCGGCGAGCGTTGGTGCACATGTCGGCCGCGATCACGTTCATCTCGCTCTCCTTGAAGCCCGGAGCGAAGTTCTGGCAGTACACTGAGCAGGACCCACAATCGTTAGTCACACGATTAATTGGGATCATTTGCTTGCGTCACTCGTCGGCTGTGTTGGGAATCAATCCTTCATGACATCGTACTGATACGTGCCCATCGAGTGGAACCCAGAAACCGCGTAAAAACAAACAAACTGCTAACTCACCAGTAGAGGGAGTCCTCGAGTTATGTCAGAGTTCCTTTCCTATGCTAGCGATGTAACCCGAGTTTCAACTTAAGTCAAATTTCCCCATCAAAAATAATTTGCATAAAAAATCTAAAATACATTAAAGGGATACTTGACTCATTGAGCCATTTTCAGCAGTAAAACGTCCATATTTTGTAGGGGTGTGAATTGCCTAGTACCTGACGATTCGATCCGTATCACGATTCATAGGTCACGATTTGATTCGATACCGATTAATCCCGATATGAATTTACAAGTCGATTGTTACGATTTTTTACACAATTTAGAAAATACCACTCAGTAAACGTGTACATGTACACTGTAAGATTTGTATGAAAATGTATTATTTATTGATCTCAAACTTCAGTGTTATAACTGTGAGCCACTGTATTTAACAAACAGGTTGTAACCTTTTTCATGTTAGAACAGCATTGAAATAAAATATTAAGGCTTAATGTTCCATTAATATAACATTCTTCCATGCTTAAGGTGTGAAAGTTAGATGTTTTGTTGATTATTTTTTCATCAAAAATGGATGTCAAAAACTCGATTCGGCTGCCTATTGAATCGATTCGAGAATTGCGTGCTGTAGTATCGCGATATATTGCCGAATCGATTTTTTTTAACACCCCTAATATTTTGTATTTAATTAATCTGGTAACTTCATTATTTTTCATGTACAATTAATACCTTTCATAAATAATTTTTCTACTTACTGTCGACTGATGATAACATCACTTGTGCTAACGACCAATCATGGCTCAGTTTGCTGACCAAACCCAGAAAACAGGTGAGCCATGATTGGCCGTTACCGACTTCCTCAGCACAGGTGATGTTATCATCAGTCGACAGCAAGAGGAAAACATACTTTTTAAAGCAATACTTGACTCATTGAACAATTTTCAGCAGTGAAAAGTGAATATTTTGTCCAGAATGAATTTGATAACTTCATTATTTTTCATGTACAATTTGTACCTTTAAAAAGTAATTTTCTACTTGCTGTCAACTGAAGATGACATCACCTGTGCTGAGGAAGCAGGTAACGACCAATCATGGCTCAGTTTACTGACCAAACCAAAAAAACAGGTGAGCCATGATTGGTCGTTACCTACATCTCAGCACAGGTGATGTCATCATCAGTAGAAAAATTACTTTTTAAAGGTACAAATTGTACATGAAAAACTAAGTTACCACATTAATTATGGACAAAATATTAACTTTTTACTGCTGAAAATGGCTCAATGAGGCAAGTATCCCTTTAAAATAAATAAATAAATAAGATGCTGTCCGACTGATAGCCAAGTCTTTGCCGATGTTCGTCGGTGTCTCTCCTTTCTGCGATATTTTTATGATGTCTAGCGTCGTTTCCATGGTAACTGCTTTTCTTTTGGCTGGACCAACATTGATAGAAGACATCGCTTTCTTTTTCTTTGGGGCCAGGATGTGGAAAAAATAAAATAAAAATAGGTACTCCCGCAAGTGCACAAACGCTAGCACTAGCTAAGTTAGCTAAATAGTGCAAGAGGGGAAAACACTGACTGTGGCCAAAATGGCAGACCAGGAGACAAAATGGCGGATGAGGACCCAAAATGGTTGATGAGGAGCCAAAATGGTGGAGCGGCGTGCAACCGTTGTAAAGTTGAAAGGGCTAAAAAGCAGATGAGGCGAAAACACTATGGCCAAAATGGTGGACGAGGAGCCAAAATGGCGGGCCAGACGTAACTGTTGTAAAGTTGAAAGGCGTTAGGTCTCCCTGTAGTTGCTTCCACCCTAGAGTCAACTAGTGTATGCAGGCCGCTATATAAGAAAATGTGAAATATTATTCCATAAATTGCTTTTGGCCTCCAGTCAAGGACGTACAGCAATCAATAATTGGGTGAGAGGAAAATGATTGATTGTCAACACAGCCGGAGCGTCTCGCTTACATTTGACGGTGTTCAACACTCGGTTGTCCAGCGGCCGTCGGCTCGGGTCGTTGGTGGACGAGCGGATCCCCGTCCCGCAGCTGTTGGCCAGCGTGTTTCTACGGACGATACCACAACAACACAATCACTCACTCTGGACACACACGCGCACTATATCAAGAAAGATGACTTGACTTGACTGTTCCTGTGCCTCTTGGGGGCAGTGTGGTGCCGTGCATCCATTGGGCTACACACTTCAAGTGAGTACAGAAGTACAGAAGAAAGTTACCATTGAATTCTATTTAAAAAAAAAACCTGTTTTTTCACACTTTGGGAAGAATTTGTGCCTTTGCGTGGTGTTATCTCATCTGCGGGTATGCGTTCCTACAACATTTGTGTGTGGATATTCCTTATTTGATGGAAAAAACACGAAGTCGATGCTAAATCCCTGTTAGCATTTGCTAACTTCCTGTTAGTGCTAGGCTAGCGATGTTTAAAAAAGGAAGCTTGTTTTGAATTTAAATATTTGCATTTGCTAACTTCCTGTCAGCGCTAGGTTAGCGATGTTTTTGTAGTTTTACAGTTAACTCCAACTGCGATGTCATTAAACAGCTTAAAGGACGCAAAGGGACAACAGAATAACATGCGCTACACACTTGCTAGATGCTAACCCCGGGTTTTCACCGGATGCGGTTGCGGTGCGGTTGCGGTGCGGTGCGTCTTGACTGCATGCTCCGGTCGCGTCAATTTTTTGGTCAATCCACACCGGCTCCGCACAGCTGCGGTCCGGCAGCCCCGTCGCCGCCCACTTCCCAACGTGTCTCGCGGGACCGCGCGCGCGCGATCATGTGGCATTTCACAACGACAAACATTCAGAAAGTCTGTGCTCAACAGAGAAGCAGAAAGAGAGGTGGACTTCTTTTGATTTAACCTTTTCTTCTTCTTCTGCTATGAGATTCCATGCAGCATCCTTTTTTTGGTTGTCCTTATAAAAAGGATGTGCCGTGTCATATATTATTTTGTGGTTTTCCACCTCCAATATAAACCTCTCCTCGTCCATGTTCGCTGGTGTCTAAACCGTGAATGAGCACATGGCCCGGCGACGCCCACGTCACGTTTTGCTGAAAAGCTTGCGAAATAGGAGCTGGCGAGTGTTTTATTCTGAAAGGTAACCGGAAATTTATTTTGAAACTGCGTCGGTCTTCCTGTCCCGCTCGATGTGTTTTGTGCTAGCTTGCCATTTGCCGGAGGCCTACCGCTGCGGCGTCCGGCAAAAATAGAAAATAGGTCTATCCTTGCGGAAGGCCTGCGGCACGCCGCAGCTGAGACGCAGTCGACACGCAACGCACCCGCAAGCGGTGTAAACTGCACCATTCGAATGAATGGAATCTAATTGCTTGCGTCGCCGGACCGCACCGCAACCGCATCCGGTGAAAACCCGGGGTAATACTACGAAAGCAAAATGGTGCATTCAGGATACTTTCACAGCGGCCGACACTTCGTTTTTTTCTCCGATAACGTTTTAAAGGGGGAAATAATCAGCCATTTGGCCCAATTGGCCGATTATAATCGGTGGCCGATTAATCGGTCGGGTCGTAATCAAAAGTCACCCAAAGTAGGATTGTGGTTTTTGGGTTAAATGGCTAACCCACACTCTTAGATCTGCGGCATCAAAAAGAAACCATTTTGTTCCAAAATTGGACTGACACGCCTCTCGGGTCAAATTGACCCAAATTTTGGGTTGTTGGTGTTTTTACAACACATTTTTATTGTGCAAAACCAATCTATAATTGGGTTGTTTTCGCAAAGTTGGATCAAATTGACCCAAGTAACAGGTCTTTTTTTTTTTTTTTTTTGGACCAAGTTAGATCAAACGAATAAGCCACAACATGGCACATTTTTTGGTGTTGTTTTGTACAAAACAAGATATACATGTTTTTGTGTGTTTATACGGGACGGGGGGTGGGGGGGTGGGGGGTATATGGGGCGTTCTGCGTTCTGACAGCAAAAAGATTGAACCACATGAGTTCACCTCCAACTTCAAGCCACGCCCATATTTCATGATGTCATGTCCAATTGAGGCCAACGAATGATGTCACTGATGAGGTCATGTCTCTTTTTCATTGATGTGTTGGGGATGGTACTTAGCATGCTAAGCTCACCTGTCAAAGAAGGTGGCCAGCAGCCTCCTGAGCAGAACTTTGTGTTTGACCCCCGCACACAGGTGGCAGTTCATCAGCTGGCCCCTTGTCATCAAGACACCTGAACCTACGCACACACACAAGTCAGTGAGCTTGTGACTGTAGGTGAAATGAAGGTCATTCTTGAAATCAATTCTATCCAAACGTTCTTGTCACTAAATGTCATGACACTTTCCAAAATATCTTTACAAAACTATACTCAACAAAAAAATGAACACACTTTTGTTGTTGCTTCCATTATTTGATGAGATGAAGTCAAAAGATCAAAAATGTCTTCCGCATACACAATAACAGCATTTTTCTCAAATATTCTTCACAAGCCAGTGCCAATCTGTGATAGTGAGCACTTCTCCTTTGTCGAGATAATCCATCTCACCTCACAGGTGTGCCATATCAAGATGCTGATTAGTGCACAGGTTTGCCTTAGACTGCCCACAATAAAAGCTGCAGTTTTGTTTTATTGGAGTAGGAGAGGGTCTGAGGACCCAGAAAAGCAACCAGTACTGACTGGTGTTCAGTCGGTCGGTCCACTCCACTCACCTGTATATATGACTGGATAGCCAATAGCCCATACGCGCCAGTGCAAGCCGTTGAAGTCACACGGCGGCCATCTTGCTCCTTCCACCTCGCGATCAGACTACTGCATCAAACTATACGCTATACGTACACATGAGACATATACAAGTCGGAGGCACTTAGTATAGGGGCGGGGCCCAAGTGGCGGCTTTCCTAACTATTTTTTAACAAGTAAAAAAAATAATAATGTGCTGCTTTGAAGACCCCCTTTTTCTTTTATCACTCACTTCCTTAGATTTGGCAGAGGCATATTTTGTTGAATTACACTTACAATACTTTCATTAAAAATATATACGTTTCCTCCTGTAAACATCATGAAGCATATAATTTCTACATGTATTTAAGGAAAGTTGTAAAATGTCTGAAGTTCTTGTTTATGTTTAACAAATTGAAAACATGACCCTGGCCCCAGACCCTGTGCACGAATCATGCATCTTGAAATGTCACACCTGTGAGGTGAGCTGGATTATCTCGGCAAAGGAGAAGTGCTCACTATCACAGATTGAGACTGGATTGTGTAGTAGATTTGAGAAAAATGCTGCTATTGTGTATGCGGAAGACGTTTTCCATCTTTTGAGTTCATCTCATCCAAAAATGGGACCAAAAAACAAAAAAAAAGTGATGTGTTTGTATTTGTGTTGAGTCGTGACTAACAACTTGTTTGCAGCATTTCAGAAAGTTACACAAACTATGAAGCAATGCGGACTGCTATTCGGGATTTGTGGACGCTTGCTTGTAAAATGATATTTTTCTTCAGTTTTTGCTACACAGTACTTTTTTAGACACAATTAAAAAACAATACAGTGTCCCCTCTTTTTTTTTTTTAACAACATGCTTTTTGGTTTCTTTATTTATTTATTTTTTGTTCTTTGTGCATTCCGGAGATAGAAAATATACACTGTGCTGTATAACAAGTCAATTTTAAAAAAACAACAACATACTTTTAATGGGGAATAAAAAATGACTGTAAATGAAAAAAAACATAAATGATGAATGACAAAGCGTTCATAATAAACTAAAAATCATGCCCAAACGAAAAAACATAATAAATGAAAAAATATATATACTGTGCTGTATACTGTAATAAGTCAATAAAAAAAAACAAAAAAAAACAACATACTTAATGGAAAAAATGAATGTAAATGAAAAATGAACATATATGATGAATGAAAAAGCATTTATAATAAAGTAAAAGTCATTCCAAAATGAAAAAAAACTATATATATATATATATATATATATATATATATATATATATATATATATATATACATATGTACGTATGCTGTGTGTGTGTGTGTGTGTGTGTAAAATTAACGGGAATTGAAAAAAAAAAGAAAATTAACGCAGATTTCCATTATCATGGGTAGTTTTTGGAACATAGCACCTGCGACAAACGAATTAACAGTGTACTAGAAGTTATAAAAAAAAAAACAACTCAAAACAAATAAAACAAATACAAATGAACAACTCACCGCCAGCATGAAAAGTAATTGAAAACAAGATGAAAATTAAAAAATGACAATTCCCGTTTTTTTTCCCTACCTGCCACCAGCTCCAGCTTCTCTCCAGGCTCTCCCTCGGCGTAGAGAGCCGGGTGGCACCGATAGCCGATCTGACTGATCAGACTGGCGGGGAGCGCCACGTTGTCTCCGCCCACCAGAGCGCACGCACGCCGCTCGCTGGCCGTCGTCTCCGTTTTCTCCTGACCTGGGCCAACCACGCCACACGTGAAAAGACACAAGGAGCCGTCACGTCACGCCGGCGGCGCCACCATCTGGCGTCTTACTCTGGTGTCCGCTCGAGTGTCGGTATATTCTGGACTGGGTGGCGTTGCCGTAGTAACCGTCCTCCGGCTCCGCCTCCGTCGTCGGCGAGTCTGTGGGCAGGCCGGACGCTTCGGAAGTCGAGCAGCGCCCGCCTGCCAGGAGGTAGGACTGCAGGCCCAGGACCAGGCTCCCGGCAGAGGCCAGGAAACATGCAGCACCCCCTCGGCTGGTCTGGAGCTCCTCAGCAAAGTCCACTCTGAGCACGCAAAGACGACCGGTCACAAGTAACTAACCGGATCATGGTCTTTGGAAAAACTCAACTAATAGATCAGATTCTTGGTCTACTCTACATGGACAATGTGGGTCATGGTTTCTGGGCTGCTGAACTAATTGGCTCATTGTCAAAAAAATAAAAAAGAAAAGAAAAAAGACCAAGGTCAAATCATGTGGGCGTAACCTTAGCCGATCTAGTCAAACCAGGACAGGTCAGACCATTACGAGTCAGACCCAGTCTCATGTAACCTTCTGACCTGGCATTCAGTTCTTCTGGAGTTGTTCCTGCGTGGCCCTCAGGAGGAGTGTCCTGACGTTCCTGTTTGATCTGGCTCACAGTCATTAAAAGCTCCTCTGGAGTCACGGACGAGGGGTCTGGACTGGAATCCTGAGGGTTGACCGCAGACCGGTCTAAAGGTCCCAGTTCGTCTGCTGAGGTGGTCTACGAAAAGACACCACAATCAAGAATCGGTCTCCTGGACAACACAGACAAACTGGATCATGCTTTTGGGGAAAAAGTCATTAACCTTATAGATTAGGGTTCCTGATCTTGGACTAAGGAGAATATGATTCATGGCCTAGTTTGACTAAGTGGGTGATGGATCCTGTACAGTGTCCATGTGTGTTGCTGCCTTTTGACTCCCTTGAAACTCAATGGGAGATTTCCTGGTTACACAAAGGGTCCAGCCAGACTTCCCGAATCATGGTTCCTGCTCTACATAGTTGGACTAGGTGGTGCATAGTGCCTGACTTTGCTGGACCAAGCAGATGATGGTATTTGGAATAATTGGACTAACAAGAAGATCATGGCTGCTGGTCTACTGGGCCGCGGCGGACACTGAACTACACTCACCTGCGAGTCACAGCAGTGCGGCGATGAGGATGTGGTCTTGGTCTTCATGAGCTCCAGGCTCCTCTCCACAATGTTTTGCACCTGCAGATACCCAGCCGTGTACATGAGGACCAGCTGCTCGTTGGCTACCACATCGAGACGCCCCGTGTAGCAAAAAGTCAAGATCTGGCGGAAACAGGACGGCGTGACCGAGGACGGGAGCTCGTATGTAGACCGGGACCACTCCGACGCGTCACAGGACTCGGCGCTGAACAGGTCTCGGAAGTAGAGCGAGGATGCAGCCAGGACGGCGCGGTGGGCTTTGAAGAGCTGACCCTGGACCAGGATGGAGACGTCACAGTGGAGTCCCAGAAGCCTTTGCTGGTTCAGGCTGCTCAGAACGCTACTGCCGAAGTCACCGACCGAAACCTGAAGGCCGGACTCTGCCATGATGGATGGAAGCGGGCTTACCGAGGGCTGGTCCTGATGCTGGGTCCGGTGTCACCGTCTGAAGGTCTGGCATCCATGTCGTGCTGGTAGGGGGATCCAAGGAAATGAAGCAATTTGAGGAAAACCAGATTCCACAAAAGTCAGCAAGAGTCCACTCAAGTCTAGCAGTGTAGATGTCTACTAGAGTACACCAGAGTTTGCTAGTGTAGCGTCAGACCAATGTGGTCATGTTGAGTCCAACAAGCGTGATGAGGAAAACATAAAAGTCTGTCCTGCATTACCGGCATGTCGCGGGGAAAAACACAAGATACCGCTTCAACAAACATTCAACAAGCCGACCGACACGCAACATTTCTCTGCTCTTCACCCTCGCAAATCACATTTTGCTCTGTAAGCCGTCTCGAAATGTCCTCGGTTATTTGTTTGAAATCATGCCTTGCCTCGTCTTGAACATCAGACAAGCACAACCAGGAACACCGCCGTCGCACATTTGGAGTTTTGCAAGCGTCTTCGGCACCTCAAGTCTGCAACCATCTTCCCCGCACCCAAGAACACCGCCGCTAGCCCGCCTCGCAGACTGCTGGCCAGCTAAACCAACCCTGATCATCACAGAGAGTCTTGGTCCATCTTCAGACCCCAGTCAGGTTGCAAACAGGAAGGAAACAGTTGCCGTTCGGAAGGTTCCAAGTGCTCAACACGGACAAGCCAAGCAAATCCTGCACCTGTGAGAAAATGTCTTCCACAAGACCCGATGATGGAGGTTAACTTCTCAGTTAGTAGCTTGGCAACCAACTCAGTGTCCTGTACTTCTCCCGACATCCACTCGAGATATTTTTGGATATCGGAATTTTTTTGTATTATCTTCAGTTGAGCTCATCAAGTTTTTCTGTGACCTGACGGTTCCTCCAAACTTTTGGAAATGCTCTCGGGATGGACAGAGGACGCAACGTCCAGGACAACCCAAAAGCCTGCTCAGAACACCGTCTGACTTGAGATTCGTCACAATCACCTGCTCATTCCGAATGGAACGAGTCCGCATCCCTCCTTTCTCTTCTCTCCCCAGGGGTGGCCAAACCGCGGCTCCGGGTCCATTTGGGGCCCACCGCCCATTTCTTAAGCGAACACTCGGCACATGTGACAACTACCAAAAGACCCGAGTCGGGTGGATGGTCCGCATTTAACGGGACTTGCTACCATGGCTGGCAAAGCTGAAGGTGACGCTGGTTGCCAGGTCTGACTTTTGCACCAAATCGCACACCGCTCGCGACGCCGATTGTTTACTCCCCGCTTTCAGTCAAGGTCATCTTCCAACAGTACCGTTGTGAAGCCACCACAGTCCAGTCGAGTCGAGTCGAGTTTGGAGTCCAGCTCCGTCATTCCGGTCCCGTCCACAAGGAGCCAGGTCAAACGTACGACTCCAGTACGCCTTACAGGAGTCCAATCAAGTCTGCTTGTTTGGTGTTGTGCTTGTCGAGTTTGTGTTTAGGGTCTCACCTCCTCTCTGATCCTCTTCCCACAGCAAGCAAGCAAGCAGCCCCACGCGCACACTCACGCGGCGTCTGTGGGTGGGTGGGTGGGGGGGGGGGAGGGGGGAGTGCAGACAGACAGGAGGGGGACGTGGGGGGGGGGATGTCATCCGAGGACAGCGTGGGAGCTAACTGCTAATGCGGCTAACTGCCCCGCAGAGGACGGCAAGGGAGGCGTGCACACGCCGGTGTGCGTGCGTGTGGCATGATTGTGCGAAACATCAGCACTGCATTGCAGTCGAGACGCTCGGCGTGCCCACTGCGGAAGCCCGCGCACGCATGCACGCACGCACGCGCATGAGCAGGGATGATGAAGTCAGACGACCGAAAAAAGTGCTGAGTCACCTTCTTGCTTGAACATTGAAAACTTCAGATGACGTTTTTGTTCATCCCAACAAGAAAACGTTTGAAAACAAATCAGCAGCAAACTCAAGTTTCAAGTTTGGAGTCAGCAGGTGGCGCCATGCTGACATGATGTCATCAAAACTGCTTCACTCCGCGGTGGGCAGGTCTGTCTGCAAATTGCCTCCTTCCAATTGCCACTTTATTGGCAATTAAGCGTTAAAATCAGACCGACTTGTACAAATATTATTGCTTTCTGGTTTATTTTTCAATTCAGAATAAACAATAACAAAAACAACAACAAAAAAAGGTGGTTTGAACTCGAAACTCAAGACGTTTCTGGAACATCAAAATCAAGCTTTGAATTTGGGAAACTGTTTTTCCAAAATTTCCAATGGGTAAATTGGATGGTGATTTATTTTCAAAAAAAAAAAAAAAAAGGCAAAATGTTCAGACGTGCAATTATCAATGACTCCCCAAGCAAAAAAAAAAAAAAGTATTCTTGCTTGCACTTGTAAATTGTGTCCACACAATGTTTTTGTTCCATGAATGTTTCTTTAGCGATGGATTTCTGTATACTTTTATTGCACTTATATGAACTTTATTGAAAACTATTCTATACTCCACATGCAACTCAAGTTTCAAGTTGTTCCATAAAACCTGTTGAAATGATCTCATGATGCATGAATTGATATTTGTGCATACATTCACAGCTGCAGCAAAAGATGAACAATTGTTTCTTCGCTCTCATGCAAATTGATTTGAGATGAAACTCAAGTTGTACATTTTTGTTCACTAGAGCAGAATTGAAGAAATGATCGAAACTTTTACCAAATTGCTTATCTTGATAACGTCCAAAATAACTTTGTAATAAATAATTTGGGTGCGCGCAACAGTGCAAAAAAAAAAAAAAAAAAAAAAAAAGTTGCATTTTGCCCTTCCCCATTTCTTTATATTTAATTTAAGTCGAGTTAAGAAGGCGCACTGGATTTAAAAAGGCATTTCCACTTTACGCCCGCTCCGCCATTTTGTCTCCTCGTCCCCCATTTTGGCCACATGCAGTTTTCCCCTCTTGCGCTATTTAGCCCTTCGCTAGGTCCAATTCCAAATTTGGAACGAAATTTACCCGACAAATTTGGAGTTTTTCAGACTTCGCTTTGATTTGGATGTCAAGAATTGTGAGTTCTGTGATGTGGATGTCGAAAACTCAGACCAACCGCATTTTTTCTTTCGTTGCAATGTCCTTCATTCCTCATTTAAGGAGTTGGTTACGATCCAAAAATATTGATAGAAGAGTTGATTTTGTTTGCTGTTTTTCAGGAAGATAAGAAATTACAATTTGTTTTCAATGTTTTGTTGCTTTTAAGGATTTTTTTTTATTCACAAATGCAGATATTTAAAAAACAAAACAAAAACAAACCATGTCAACTCCACTGGAAAAATGACTTTTGACTGTTTTGTCAATCTTTGAAATTGGTTCGAGATAGTAAAGCCCCTCGAATTTCTTTATTGGAAAGATTTGATTTGTTATCGTCATGTTACAATTGTCATTTCTCTTGCATGTTCTTTTATTTTCAATGTTCAAGAATGCAATGTCAAGTATAACTGGTCATTTTGATGATATATATGTGTCTTGTTTGTTTGTGTATAATTGCTCAATAAAAAATAAATAAATAAATAAATAAATAAATAAATAAATAAATAAATAAGCTAGTGCTAGCACTTGTGGGAGTTTCTTTGGCTTTTTCCCAAATCTTTTTTCCATCCACCTCTAAACAGTAATGGTAAGTACAGCATCTTATTTTAATTGAATGTATTTTTTGCAAATTATTTTGATGCAAATATGGACTTTAATTGGGAAATTCGACTTAAATGGAAATTCAGGTTACATCACTAATAATAATAATAATAATAATAATAATGGTTTTAATTAATAGTGCATCTTACATGCATCCGCATCTCAAAGTGCTACAAGGAGAGAAGTAATTTAAAATTAAAATAAATATAAAATCAGTAAAATAAGACACAAAGGCATGTAGGTCAATGTGATGATCGAAAAGCTTGACTGAAAAGATGGGTTTCGAGTCCTTTCTTAAATGCTTCAACGGATCTTAAGTGAACTGGTAGAGCATTCCAAAGTTCTGGGGCGACAGAGCAAAAAGCTCGGTCTCCCATGGTACGTAATTTAGTTCTTGCCGGCTTGAGAAGACACTATAGCGGAGGAACGGAACCCCGGCGAACCCCTGTATTATTGATTGATTGATTTATTTACAATGACAATGACGGCATTCTGATTCTTTTGCGCCACTCAACTGTTCGTGCATGATGGCACCAGACACCCAAATGAACACATTGAAAAAAACAAAAAAAAAACAAAAAAAAACAACTTCTAGTGACAGAGAGAGAGGCGCGCTGGTTTGTGGTCCGGTAACCATAGCAACGAGGCGCCTGCACGTCCGACACACCGCCACGTCAAAAGTGAGTGTCTGCTGTCGTCATCCGTCCTCTGAATGCTGCAGTGGCTTCTTGTGAAAGAAAGACTTTGACAAAAGGCAACGAGAAAGCTGTAATTTGGAGCTTTTTCGAAGTTTGCGCTTGACTTGAGCGTTTCATGGCTCGCAAACATGCACCAGGCGTGTCCCCGGCTGACGCTCAGCGCCCCCTGCCGAGACGACACACATATAAGCTTCCTTTTAAGTGACATTTAGCCGAACGGAACCGAAGAGCGAGTCTGGGACGTGAGCAACTCGAGACAGGTAGGGGGGGAGGGGGGTACTTGCATGGGGAAGGCTTATTAGGTAGCCCGCCGTTCCTTTCACTTTACTGGTCAAGAGGCTGCAATTTGCTTCTCATCAATTCTTGATGATCAATATGCGGCTGCGGTGGCCCAAAGGAGATGTTTTACTCTCCCGAGACTCTCGGGTCGGCTCAACGGTGTAACGAGTGCTGACATGACAGGCAGGACAGTCACATCCAATATATTCACCTTTTACCGTCGCAGGAGACGATGATGATTTTGACAAATCGGTGTCGACGATATAGATTTATTGTTTGAAAGTCAAACAAAGATATACGTGAACATTTCAGATATTTTCAAAGTTGGGAAAAATGTATTGACTGTAAAAACAACAAAAAAACGATTAGGGTGCTATGATATTGACTTGTTTAAATTTGCATAGAACCTTTTCAGACATGCTGATGACGAACGAACACTGTCTGCATGACTGCCTGTAACATTTTCCAGCTGGAAAAATGTCAGTAGGCAATTAGTTGATAAGTCAACAGTTTTACAGATGTATAAATCAGCACAAAGGCTGACACATTTTTAATTGCACTCTATTTTCTACATTTAGGCTGACTTAGGCTGATATTATAATATTGTTGTCTGTTCCCTCAAGATAGACACAAAATTCAAGAAATTAGCTAATTTTATCTTCCATCTTGTCGGGAAATTGTGAAATTTTGCATTTAGTTTCTCCGCCTTTGGGTGAACTTGTTGGAATTTTTTCCCCCCTGCCAATTTCAAGCCGAAAATTTCCACTTGCACAGCTTAAAAAAAAAGAAGAAAAAAAAAAAAAGAGTTGACATGAATGCTTATTGTAATCCAAAGTTGAATACAAACATAAAACAAATGATGCAAATGTACTTTTTTTCCCCCCTTCTCACAGAAGATCGCCATAACATGACGTCACATGGAGTGGGCGTGGCCATAGAGTCCACGCCGATGAAGGTAAATGAATGCCGATTGGTCTCTGGCCAGCCACACACTGAGAGGAAAATTTTGACATCTGGGAATTGTCTTCAGCATTCTTCCTCCAATGATTTATTGATACTACAAGTGCATATTTCAAGAATATCAACATAATTACTCCCAATGCAAACTCACCTGTACGTCATAATAAAGAACTGGATTCTTTCCATCAAGTCAAGTCACTCACAAAAGCGTCCAGCAGTTGACAAATATGAACGGCGTCCCCTGATGGAGGGCAACATGAATAAAAATAATAAGCGCAGCAAAATATGGCCGACAAATCATATTATTCATCATGCCATTCACAGTCATGCTTTTGTCAAATCAAAATGCGCAAGCTTGCTCAACACACGCGCAACACAAGTCGGAACAAACAGCCACTCAAGCGTGTTTACGTTTGTTGAGTTTGCAACATAAATCCATCCATCCATTTTCTTGACCGCTTATTCCTCACAAGGGTCGCGGGGGGTGCTGGCGCCTATCTCAGCTGGCTTTGGGCAGTAGGCGGGGGACACCCTGGACTGGTTGCCAACCAATCGCAGGGCGCACAGAGACGAACAACCATCCACACTCACAAGCACACCTAGTGACAATTCGGAGCGCCCAATTAACCTGCCATGCATGTCTTTGGAATGTGGGAGGAGACCGGAGCGGCAACATAAATCATTTGGCGACTATGCGCCACAAGGTGAAAAGATTCGTCATTGACGGGAATTGACGATTAATGCAAGTGGATTTTTCTGCTTTTCATCATATTTGAGCCATCCATCACCGGATGCAAAACGACGTCAGCTAGTCAGTGACGATCAGTCCATTTGATTGGCCATTATCCTAGCTCGCTAGCTAGCTAGCGAAACAGCGCGGTGCATAAAAGAGAAACAAAGAAAATATCCAGTAAATTTGCGTCAATTCCATTTCATCAAATGCTGACTAGATCAGGGTTATTACAGTTTTGGAATTTTTCATTTTAGTTTTGATTTCATTTTGAGTATTGTGTTGTTTTTTAAATTGAGTTAGTTTTAATTCGTTTTCAGGGTGTTTCTGTTTGGGTTTATTAGTTTTACTTATTTAATAAATGCTTTGTTCTAATTTAGTTTTAGTTAGTTTTAGTATTAGTTTAGTTTTTTTTTTAAATGTGTATGACGTGCGCATTTTTTTTTTAACCACTCACACACTCACACACACACACCCACACACACACACACACACACACACACACACACAAGCTCACTTCATGTAAGCCACATGGGGTCTCCTAGGCGGAGGAGTGAACCCGCGCCAACCCGGCACCGAAGGCAAGTGACGGTTCCACTCCCCCACCCGGAGCCCTGTATGACGTGCGCAATACTTCAAAAACGGCATGCTAGCGACATCATGTGAAGATGCTTTTCTATTGGCTGCTGCCAGATGACATCACTTTTGTGTGACACACTTTTAAATGTAAAATCACATTTCAAATCTTCCCCAAAGGCTCATGCATTCAATTAATCACCATAGACTAAACAAAGGACATTTTTGATATCATTACAGTTACTTTTAGTTTTGTAAACATCAAATGTCATTTCAGTCAGTTTTCGTTTTTTTTTAAACCCTGTTTTTATTTGATTTCCTTAACGAAATTGTTTTTTGAATTTGAGTTTTTTCATTTTAGTTAACGAAAAATCATCTTGCTCTGGATGAGATTAAAAAAATAAAAATAAAAATAAAAAAAGACGCACGGCTGAACGAGGTGTTGTGTCACCCTGGACATTTCTGAGCACGCCCCTGCTTCAAACGATCTGATGATGTCATGCTTATGATGTTGCTAACATGTAGTACATGCTTGTTCCGTGTATGTGTTTTTAGGAAGGTTCCAAGGATCCGCCTTCAACTTCAGCAGCAGGAGGGGGCGTGGCTGACAGTAACAAATATGCACACGCAAGCTCAGCTAATCTTGCTACATTATTTCTTTGATTTATTTGCTCATCTTGCTAAGTGACGCGTTGCAACCAGTCAAAAGAGGACAGTCATGTTCATCAGCCAACATCGCCTCGTTTATGCTAATAGATCAAAGATTTTTATTTATTTTTTTATGACTAAGCCTAAAAAAATGAATCCAAAAGAATGGAAGAGCAGATTGACGTGGATTTCATGTTTGCATTATTGATTTGTAGCGAGCCGGAGTGATTCATGTCTGCATGATCATCATCAGCCATCGCAAAGCGAGTGAAGCTAGCATACGCCCGGCCAGGTACGTCGGCTGCGTACCTGCGCTGCTCAGAAGGAGAAATTACGATCTGGCTTATCCAGAAAACATCTAGAGGCTGATGTGACGTCATGCTCGTCCCCGTGGACTTTTGGTGCTGGCCTAAGTCACCACTCAGAACAAATGAAAACAAAACTTCAAAATACATTTCAACATACTTGCTAGGCTAAATGCTAAATTTTTTTCCCTATAATGCTGCAGGCTATTGACTTTGGCATCCGCATACCCCCAGTGGCATTATGGGAAAAATATGCCCAACGGAAATCATACGAAATCCAAAACATTCCAAATAATGTGGGCTGAATTTTTGAATGTATTGATATCATGTGTGCATATCATGTGCGTGCGTGCAGCCTTGTCCCGGTGGAGGGTGCAGTCGCAACAGGAAAACGCCCGCCCACGTCACCCCCCCGTCCTGGACTTTGTGGGCCTGAACCGGGAAGCCATCAAGTGCGGTCACATCACCAGCAAGCAGCTCAAGGAGTACAAGGCCCAGATGGGCGTGGCCAAGCACAGCTCCGCCCTCAAAGTGCACAGGACCCGGCCGGCACAACCGCCGCAAATCCCCGACATCACCTTCGGACGAAAGTCCAGGTGCACGCAACTTTGCAGTTTTTTGTTTTGGTCAAAACCGTGTCGCCATTGTGATATGTAGAAATATTTCTTTTACTGGGCGGGGGCAATATTCAGAGAATTTTTTATTTTATTTTTTAAATCGCAAATTTGACACTTTATAAACTTTCTAAAAAATTTTTTGAAAATGTATTTCTCGCAAATCTGCCACTTTAGAAACTCGCAAATTTGCCACTTTCCAAACTCGCAAATCTGCCACTTTTATAAACTCCCAAATTGGCGCAAAGTCACAAATTTGCCACTTTCTAAACTTGCAAATTTGCTAAACTTGCGAATGTGCCACTTTCTATACTCACAAATGAGCTAAAATCACAAATTTTTCAAACTCGCAAATGTGCACTTTCTAAACTTGCAAATTTGATAAATTCACAAATTTGCCAAACTTGCAAATTTGCCACTTTCTAAATTCACAAATTTGCCAAACTCGCAAATTTGCCAAATTTGCCACTTTCTCAACTCGCAAATTTGCTGAACTCGCGAATGTGCCACTTTCTATACTCACAAATTTGCTAAAATCACAAATTTGCCAAACTAGCAAATCTGCACTTTCTAAACTCGCAAATTTGCTCAACTCGCAAATTTGCCAAATTAACAAATTTGCCAAACTTGCAAATATGCCACTTTCTAAACTCGCAAATTTGCTAAAGCTGTAAATTTGCTAAACTCGCAAAAAACTTTAGAAAGTTGCAATTTTTTTCACATTCTAAAAGTGTCAAATTTTTGAGTTTTTTCTCTCTAAAAAAATCTATATGAATATGTGGCCCTAATACACTGTCGTACGATTGAGGAGTGGGTTTTCAGATTGCGAATGCGCTCACCGCGTTGGCACGCGTTGACTGGTCCCCAAAATGGCTGACTTGACAATTTTGTGTGATGTGGGTGTTCCTCAGGGCGCCGTCTCCACTCTTCGACATTTTAGCTCACGAGTACGCTCGCCGATGGATTGAAGAAAACGTGAAAGCTGGCAGCGAGCGCCACACGGTCAGTACGCACGCACGCACACACATACACGCACGCACACAAAATGGCTGACGTGCTTTCGCGTGTGTGTTTGCAGGCAAAGCGTTTGTCGTTCAGACACACGCGCACTTCTTTAATGCGCAGTGCCAGCGCGCCTCCTCACGTCAACACGCACACGCGCCCGTGCGCGCGCTACGCGCAGGTAACGACGCGCACACGCCGAGCGTCAGGTGGCGCCGCGTACTAACGAAGCTCGCAACGTGTGTCCGTCCAGGTGGGCCCCGCTCTCGACACCTTCCGGAACGGGCGCGCAAACCCGCACGCCAACAAGTCGCCCACTTAAATGAAGGCTCCTCGTTAACAAAACTGGTGACGAGAAAGAAAAGTGGCATCCCAACAAAAGGAGTCCCGTCGTCTGTCTGTCGTCAAGAAACGAACCAATCAGCTCAGGGGAGGCAGGAGAGGCGGAGCCTCCCTGTCCATTCCACTGCGTGTTCCAAAAGTGATTGTTTTGACAAATATCCTTTCTTCAAAATGAAATGTGCGACAAAAAAGCAAACTTGAGGCGATGATTCATTTCCAGGCAGCTCTCACTTGATATGAAATGTTGCCGGCGATGGCAACATTTTTTTTTCTTTCTTAGAGCCCAATATTAAATTTGGCAGAGCCATTTTTGTTGAATTAGTTATATATACACAAATTTCCTCCTGTATTAAACATGATGAAGCATATCATTTCTACAGCAAGTTGTCAAATGTCTGAAGTCATCTTGTTTATGTTTAACAAATTTCAAACTAGAATAAATCAGGCTGTTTCTACTTAGTACTGTCTCAATTTGGATGTTGTATCGGATAGTATGTTAAGAAAAGTTTCTTGGGAGGAGCAATACGGCGACCTCACCATCCTCAAAAGTCTTGGCCTATCGACAATCCAGTCATATATATAGATCAGTATCTCCAACCACTGAGCTAAATAAAGGACTGGATGGCTGATAGCCCATTCACGCCCATGCAGGCCGTTGAAGTCACAGGGCGTCCATCTTGTCACTCCAACCTCCCGAGCAGACGACTCTATATTCTATAGGCACCGCATGTACGCCTCGTAGGCTCTTTGTATTGTTGGGGTAGTAGTGTGTGTGTGTGTGTGTGTGTGTGTGGGGGGGGGGGGGGGGGGTTAATGTGTAGGGCAGTTCAATTAATTGAACTTCAATTATTACACTCCACAATTACAAAATTGGCATAATCGTAAAAAGATAAACAAATAAAAGATTAACAAAAAAATACATACGTTTTTGAGTTTACATTTATATGTTTGTACTTTTTTGTTTTTTTTTATTTTAAAAGAACTAATTTAAAGCAGCTCTATGTAAGATTTAAAATTTCAACTCTCTACTGCCACCTGTGGCCGAAAACAAACTGCACGCTCGTACACGCTGCGCGCACGACCGTACGTGCACGACCTCAATACTGAAGACTGGGCTCTTCATATCCAATTAAACTATGTTTTCAGAGGTAAGAAGTTTTATAATGTTATACAAAGCTGGCCACTTCACGGAATGAGACTCTCGATCCCCACTAAACAATTGATGTCCACGGGACGTGCAGATCATATTGCTTTAGTCGGTCGAAGTCCAGTCCTGTGCTGTACTCCAAAACGATGTGCAAATTACGTCAATTAATTGGACCTCATGTTAATATGCAGTTACATATTGTAGTCACCCCGCTCGACGGAGGTCAACCTGATTCTATAGTCATTATTAGTGTATGTCGCCCCCAGTCTAGCGTCATTGTGCATGAGCCGAAAGGTGGGCTGTCATTTATGGAAATTGGTGATTGTGAAAAACATGTAGACCCATTCACTACTTAGTGTGATACGGTCGTGAATGTTATCGCCATTCAGTAGTACCGTTCACATTCCGTTAGCATAATGTAGCTACAATAGGCTGTTTTCACGGAGGAAAATAAGGCGACATTTAGCCTGATTGAAACGCCGCGGAATGGAACGTCTGTTCTTCATAAAGTCATTCTGTTCTATTACATTCAACTTTGCCGCCCCTTTCACGCTAAACGTTGCCGTCCACCTCACTTTCACCCCAATAGTTACGACCAATAAGTGATCGATCTTGAGGTTACTGCTATTTGAAAACAACCCATTTTCTTCTAAATGTCAAGATACTCGCTTCTTACCTTTTTGAGTAGAAATAAAGCCAGCTGTGAATCACTTTTCTAATCCAAGTCCGATCTCATCGATCTCCACCGCTGAAATGTCAAACCAATGTTCACTCACGTTCTCGGCGCCGGTCACTATCAAGTTTAGATTTTTTGTTTTCGTGGCACTTGACATTGTTTTCATTTTGGGTTTTTTTTTTAGCAGCCTTCCGCGGAGTAACAGCAGGTGTCTGGGGCAGCGAAAATCTGTACTAGTTCCGTCTTCGCGCGACAGGAAACAACTGATGACGCGAATAACGTCACATCCCGCAGACAGAGGGCGGGAAATTCGAAGGATTCGGACCGGACGCTTCCTAAATAATATTGGCCAGACGCTTGTAGGAGTACCCATTGTGAACAGCGAAGATGTTGATCTACTAATTAGAATATGTTTCAGTCATAAATGGTCAAATAAAAAGGCTATTAAGATATTTTTTTGGTAAATCCTACATAGAGTAGCTTTAATCATAGAGGTCCACAAACTACTTTACATGATCAAAAACATTCCAATGCATTTATAGATGCCAATATGATTTGATCATTTCAAACTTTTCATAACCGATAAAAACATTGCCTTCTTGTGGTTTTGCAAATATGGTAAATACCACAGGTCGAGTAGAACGCCAACCAGTCCAGGGTGTACCCCACCTTCTGCGCAAAGCCAGCTGAGATAGGCTCCAGCACCCCCCGCGACCCTTGTGAGGAATAAGTGGTCTAGAAAATGGATGGATGGAGGAGTAGAACGCCCTCTCATGTCATATTTTCTACTGGACAACTAAGATTTTATTTTGATAGCCGAGTTTCCGAGTTGAGAGAACTTTTCCAGTTTCAACATGGCGAAGAGTGCACAAGGATTTGTGAATGGCAAGAAATACTTAGAAGGGTGTTATTGTTTGCTAGCAGGTTGTTTTCCAATCTCCACCATTACGTAATATACACAATTCAGTGTCATGTCCTTTACAACTCATTATTTGCCCTAATGGTTCGCTTTTACGAGCAAAGAGTACATCAGCTGCTTTGTGTAGTTTTCAGCTACAACAACAAAAGCACATCAACACAACTCAGTCGAGTTTCCCACAGCCTTGATATAACCACAATCAACAATGTTGGTAACAATAATAAGGTTTATTCACCTCTTGACTTCATTTATTGATACAAACATGATTTATTCTCACTTCATTCGAACTCGAGTCACCAAGCAGGCAACAACTTTAGCAAACTAACAATCATTCGTCCAACACAAAATGCAACATACAATGACCCAAAAAAATAAAAAATAAAATAAAAAGGCTTACAATATCAATCTACTCTTTCCATTTCAATCATACTTAGCGGTGTATTGTTTGTCCACAGCCTTTGTACTGGCAATTTGAGCAGTGTATCGCAAACGCATGTCGGTCGGCATTTGCGTACACAAGGCGTAGTTCCAATCAAGGTTTCCTAGGAGGAGCAAGATGGCAGCCAAGCGACTTCAAGATTCTTGGCCTATCGGCCACCATCGGCAGTGGGACGGCTCCATTTGTGGCTCACTGAAACTCCGCCTCTTCTGGCTCCTCCCCCTTTTTTTTCTTCTTCTTAGCAAATTGGAGACCGGAGGAGAACTCGTCTGCGGCGATGGCGGTGACGTTCTTGGCCTTGGTGTTTTTCCGCTGCTGTCGACGCAACCTGTGGAGGGCGAGCTCGTTAGCATCTTTGCTAACATGCTAAACGGGGACAATGTGCAAGTGTGCTTGGATTGTTTTGTGGCCAATAGCTGGCCTGATTCAAAAGTTGAGTACTCGCACTAGTATTGGTGTGAAATCAAACATCCTTACTCAAGCGTGTGGTGGAAATGCGTATTTGCGCGCGCACTTACTTGCGTGGTGCGTTGATGGCGAGGTGTCGAGGCGCGTCCCTCAGGCCAAAACTCTTGGCGGCGTGTCCCAGGTGGAGGGCGCGGATGTGGAAGACGTGCTTGAGGCCGGCCGGGTAGCTGGCGTACGACCTCAGGTACGAGCCCAGCGCTGACAATGATCATGACAAGACGGCGATGTCACATGATGTCGGACGGCCGACTGGACGGACGGACGGACGGATGGTGGGCTGGCTACCTTTCTTGGCGTTGCGCAGCACGGCGCCGTCGGCGTGTACAAAGTTCTCAAAGTGCGTCTGCAGGACGGTGGCACGCTCGCGCGTCTCCTGCTCCAAAGCGCTCGCGCTCGTCTGACAAAAAGAAGGTTGCAATTGCGTGACGGCAGACTGGCCCCGCCCCTTGCGCGGACGGGCATTCCGAGTGGACACGTGACCAGTCATTTTCACAACTACTCAAGATACAAAACAAAAACAAAACAGGTGGAGTTTTCGGGTTTAGGTCGGAATTGTATTTTTTTATTTTTTTTTTACTTTTTTACTCCTGATGAGGCATTTTCACAACTACTCAAGATACAAAAACAACAACAACAACAACCAAAAGCAAAACAAACAAACAAAAAAAATGAAGTGGGCTTAGAAATGTGAAAATTTTAATATGGGAGGGATGGTTGGGGTAGGTGCAAATTTTATTATTTATTTATTTTTAAATGACTACTCAAGATACCAAGATACAAAAACAAAAACAGGTGAAGTGGGCTTGGAAAATGGGAACATTTTTAATATTGGGGGAGAGGCTTTATTGATTTGTTTTACTTTTTTACTCTTGACGAGTCTTTTTCACAACTACTCAAGATACAAAAACAACAACCAAAAAAAAAAAAAAATTAAAAAAAAAAATGTAGTGGGCTTGGAAAATGGGCAAAATCTGATTGTTAGGGGACGGGGGTGGGTGCGAATTTTATTATTTATTTATTTATTTTTTTAAACTTTTTTTTTTTTTTACTCTTGAGTCATTTTCACAACTACTCAAGATACAAAAACAAAAACAGGTGAAGTGGGCTTGGAAAATGGGCAAAATCTGATTGTTAGGGGACGGGGGTGCGTGCGAATTTTATTATTTATTTATTTATTTTTTAAACTTTTTTACTCGAGTCATTTTCACAACTACTCAAGATACAAAAACAATAACAAAGAAAAAGAAGAAGAAGAAGAAGAAGAAGAAGAATAATAAGAATTCCTTCAGGAACAATAGGGACCTCGCAGCGGTCGCTGCTCGGGCCCTAAAAACAGGTGAAGTTGGCTTGGAAAATAGGCAAAATTTTAATATTGGGCAGGAGTTTTATTTATTTATTGTTTTACTTTTTTACTCTTGACGAGTCATTTCCACAACTACAAGATGAAAAAAAAAAAAAAAAAAAGTGAAGTGGACATTTGTAGGTGCAATACTGCCAATCAAAAGAAGAACCCCCGTCTGATTGAAAAAAAATGCTGGCAGGCTGCATCGGCCAGGCGTGCGACGTCACTGCGCCAGTGCCATGATATGTCAATCAATTTGGCGTCTGCTAGATTCAATCACATTTGAGCAGGGGCACGTACGTGAATGTGCGTGTGTGTGCATGTACCTGGCTGTAGTACTTGCCCCTCCCCTTGTAGGCGTCGTCCTTCATCAGGTGCGCCAAGATGTCGGTCAGCTTCATCTCCGTCAGGCTGAAAGCAGATGGCGGCAAGCCCCGCCCCCTCCGCAGTCAGTCCAGGAAACGTTTGGTGTCCGGCGACAGTCGGTTGGCGCCGCCTCACCTGACGTTGGCGCGGGCCAGCTCGCCCACAAAGTGGGACTCGCCGGGCGTGAGGAAGAGGAGGCTGCTGCCCGCCAAACCCATGCGCGCCGTGCGCCCCGCGCGGTGCACGTATTCCGCCGCGCTGTGCGGAGGGGTATACTACACGCACACACGTCATTGGCATGTGAGAGGGAGAATGTCGGAGGCGTGCGTGCATGCGTATCACCTCACCTGGATGATCCACGTGACCTGAGGCAGGTGCAGCCCGCGAGCAGCCACGTCCTGAAAGGACAAGAAACATTTTCAGGTTTTTTTACTTCCTAAAAAATACTGACCACCCCACCTCCAGCCTTATGTTATATTATATTTGAATTATCCATCCATCCATTTTCTTGACCGCTTATTCCTCACAAGGGTCGCGGGGGGGTGCTGGCGCCTATCTCAGCTGGCTCTGGGCAGTAGGCGGGGGACACCCTGGACTGGTTGCCAGCCAATCACAGGGCACACAGAGACGAACAACCATCCACACTCACAAGCACACCTAGGGACAATTCGGAGCGCCCAATTAACCTGCCATTCAGGTCTTTGGAATGTGGGAGGAGACCGGAGCACCCGGAGAAGACCCACGCGGGCACGGGGAGAACATGCAAACTCCACCCAGGAAGGCCGGAGCCTGGACTCGAACCGGAGTCCTCAGAACTGGGAGGCGGATGTGCTATTTTAATTATTTATTTGTTAATTATTGTTACATTATATATATATTTTTTTTACTTGTTAAAAAATAGTGACCATCCTGGCCTTCTACTAAGTGCCTCTGAGCTGTGTATGTCTCATGTGTACATATAGCATATAGTTGATACAGTAGTCTGCTGTTGAGGTGGGAGGAGCAAGATGGCCTCCCTGTGACTTCAACAGCTTGCACTGGCCTGTATGGCGCTACCCAGTCCTATCTTCATGTGAGTGAGTTCTCCTCACCCACCGTGCACAGCAGAACTCCGCAGGCGTCAGATGAGAACTTGTGGAACACCTCCGAGCGCTCCTGGATGGCAAAAAAAAACAAAAAAACAAACAAACAAACAAACAAAAACAAAAAACATCAGCTGAGTGCAGTCGGACCCGGGCCTGCCTCAGACCGGAACCCGCCTCACACCTCCTGTTGCATGTTGCCATGGAGACGCAAGAAAGTGGGCCCAGGTGCCAGCACGCCCCGCAACAGCAGGTGCAGGAAGTCGGCCTCCTCGCAACTCGACACAAACACCATCGCCTTCTTGTCCTGACGCACGCACATGCGCACGTCACAAATGCGCACACACACGCAGCAGTCCAATCACGCACGCACATACGATACCTTGCAGGTGTGCCGGAGGAAGGCGGCCAGACAAACCAGTCGCACTTTGCTGGGCACCAACACCACAAAGTGACGCAGGTCCGGCGGCAGAGTGAAGCACTCCGATTGGCCAGGGGCGGGGTCGGAGGTGGTGGGGGCGGGACCGGGGGCCACCGGCGCCACATCGGGGTCAGGGGAGGCGGGCTCACAAGGCTGGATGCTGATTGGATCCTTCAAGCAAATGTCTGCCAAACGGGTCACGCCTCAAACACGCAAACAAACACACACACGGGAGGTCACCACAGGCGTGCACACGTGCGTGCACGCGCACACACAACATGCGTCCGTACCATGTGTGAGTGTTGCTGACAAGAGGACATTTTGTCTCTTTGGGCCGCTTGAGTTCAAAGAGTTGAAGATGACTGACAGGTCCTTCTCGAAGCCCAAGTCCAACGTCCTGAACACACACACACACAAACAGTGCCTTCACTCATTTCTCTTTGGTCATTTCCTGCACTGTCAATTTCAAAGCGTGTCCCGTTTTTCAATCCTTTTTTTTTTTTTAAACAACCAATCAATCAATCAATCAATCAATCAACCAATGAATCAAAGACGAATCATTAAAAATATCGCGATAACTCATGATACTTAATGTCCCGATAGATCATTGATACACCTACACTAATATCACGATATTTGTAGTTAATATCCAGCCACTCGAACAGCTCCATTGTGATTACTTAATGAGCAATTACTTGGCGAGTCACTAGAGGGAGCACCTCATAAGAGTGGCAGGGAAGTGGACGCAAGTCTTCAGGCGAAGAAGACTCATCAGCGCACTTTGACTTGTGGAAGACATTTATCCGACTCACTTTTGCATACGTTTCGTTGAAAAATGTGCATTATATCTTCCATTTTAACATTTGAAAACATGTTTTTTGTTTCAAGTTTTTGGAGCACACAATTTCTGAATAATATTAATATTAATTTAGTCGGATTTAAACGTTTGTGTCGTGCGGTACCGGTCGGCCTCGTCCAAAACGAGCCATCGAACGGCACTGAAGGTGATGCTGAGGGTGTGTTTGATGTGATCCACCAGACGTCCCGGCGTGGACACCAGGATGTTGATGCCCTTGCGCAATCTGACAAACAAAAGGCAACACAAAAAAAAAGGTGCACATCAACTTCATTCATCACATGACAATCGGCGACCAATCACCTCGTTTGCAGCTGGTTACAGATTTTTTTTTTTTTCCTTCATTCATCAACTGAGCAAATAAGGCAAAGATATATTTTCATTTCATTTCATTCACAGCCATTTTGAATTGATTATCAAATTTAGAGCAAGTCACTCAAAAAAAAAACAAAAAAAAAACCCTCAAGGTTGTGAGTCACTAGATCACAAATTAGCAGTACTATACATAATAACAACAACAACAGCAATAATAATAATGCCTGTATTTGTGGGAACTGGGCTTTGCAAGTTACTTGCAATTTTAAAAATGTGCACAAGTTGACACGTTGTTCAAAATGAATCAGCTTTTACATGCACTTTGCTTCAACAATGTATAACATGAAACATCTATGCCATCTGCTGGCATTAAAATGACCAACGCAAATCATTCTTACATTTTTTTACTGCAGAGTATCCTTTTCATTTGAACTTCAAATAACTTTGTGAATATGAAATGATTGCATCAATGAAATAAAACCCCATTTGTATTAACACATTTTTCCACTTTTATGTGAACCAGAGTATGAAAAACTATGGAAAAAAATGTTTTATTGTACATTTTATTTTATATGCATTAATCACAAGTTCCTTATTCAAGTTACACGATATATATATATATTTTTTTAATCGATTGACACCCCTTACGCTAAATGTTTCTAAGTTTGCTGAATGTTTTAATATTGTCATTGTATGTTCTCTTAGTAAATTTTGCAACCTATTTTTATTTACTCTTCTTCTTCTGAATGTTAACTGTGTTTGTTGATGCTTATGTGTTGTCTTTCCTTGTGCAAAGCACATTGAGTTGCCTTGGGTATGAAATGTACAATACAAATAAACTTGCCTTGCCTAATATTAAGAGCACATTTACAGTACGTCCACATCTGTATATACATTCCTATGTTAATTGAAGACTATATATATATATATATATATATATATCAGCAGATCATGAGACCCCAAAGTTTGAAAAAAAGTGTGAATAGGATATGATCCCGATTTGCACCTGGCCTTCTCCGACTTCCTCTTCTCTCCGCCCATCAGAACTCCGGGAACGATCCAGGTGAAAGGCTGCGGGCGAGGTGAGACAGGAAGGTACGCTCAGCGCTCGCCGTCTTCTGACATGAAGACGGTGCGACGGCGTTTACCTTGAGGAGCTTCTGGAAGGTGTCGAAGGTCTGCTGGGCCAGCTGAACGAGGACAACGCAATCGTCACGACAACAAGCGTCTCCCATTGGCCGGGTGCGGTCACATGACCAAATACGGACGGTCTCACCTCCCTGGTGGGGACGATGACGAGGGCCAGGGGACCGTCCGAGCGCCGCACTTTGGTCGTGAGGCCCTGCAGGCTCTGCACCAGCGGGACGGCGAACGCCAAAGTCTTACCTGGCGTGAGTGCAACACACACGTTAGCACGCACACGCACACATGCGTCGACACGCACTCACCTGAGCCCGTCTGGGATCGGATGATGGCGTCTCTTCCCGACAGAAGCGCCGGAATGCTCCGTTTCTGGACGCTGAAAGGCCACAACGTGAGCAAGCGAGCCAGATTGAAACATGTGCCTTCAAAGCACTGATCTATATATATGGCTGGATAGTCGATAGGCCAAGACTTTTGAAGTCACCATATTGCTCCTCCCAACAAACGTTTCTCCCCATACCATCCGATGTATTTACAGTATCCATATTGAACAACAGCATGATTTATGGCGTTTTTTAATTGAATACATAAATTAAATAAATAAATGAATTATATAAATTATTGAATTAAATAAAGGAAAAAAAATATTTTAATGTAGGAAAGTTGCTATAGAATTTATTAAACATAAGAGGACTTCAGACATTTGACAACTTGCCTTAAATACATGTATAAATTATATGCTTATTGATGTTTAGTATAGGAGGAAACTTGTGTGATATATATTTTATTAAAGAATTATAAGTGAAATTGAACAAAAGATGCCTCTGCCAAATCTAATATTGGGCTCGAAGGAACTGAGCGATAAGAGAAAAAGGGGGTCTTCAAAGCAGCACATACCACCCACGTATTATTATTAGGGATGTTCGATACCACTTTTTTTCAGACCGATACCGATACTCAGACCCTCAGTACTCACGGATACCGACTGCCGATACCAGTAGCACATTTTGACAAATATAAAAAAAAAAAAAATCACTAAAAGATATTTTTAAACAAATATATTTCCTTTAATTTTGACAAAAAAAACAGCACAGTCACTCTTCAATAGTTTTAACGCTCAAAATAAAACACAAAAATGCTCTTTTAGTTTAAGATTAACAATTTTGAAGTATTTCCAAACCAGTGAAGTTTTGGTGAAAAACTGCTGCAAGCTAGCGCCAGTCACAGGCAAGGAGGACTCACTTAACGTCTTCCCACTCTGCCATCGGTCGCTTGTACTCGTCTGCGTCACGAGTACTCGAGTACTTGAAAAAAGGCTGGTATCGGCCCGATACCGATACCTGGTATCGGTACTCGGCCATCCCTAATAATAATAATAATAATTATTATTATTATCCATCCATCCATCCATCCATTTTCTTGACCGCTTATTCCTCACAAGGGTCGCGGGGGTGCTGGTGCCTATCTCAGCTGGCTCTGGGCAGTAGGCGGGGGACACCCTGGACTGGTTGCCAGCCAACCGCAGATTATTATTATTATTATTATTATTATTATTATTAACCTTGTTAAAAAATAGTATCCGGGCACAAACCCACCCCACCCACCTCCGGCCTTCTACTAAGTGCCTCCGAGCTGTATATGTCTCATGTGTACGTCTAGCGGAGCAAGACGGCCGCCATTGTGACTTCAACGGCTTGCACGGACGGGCGCGTACGGGCTATTGGCTAGCCAGTCATTTATATACATATACACAGGTGAGTGGTTCAAAGTCACCTGGTGAGGGTGGAAACATTGAGAACTTTGTTCAGTGTCGCCACCTGGTGGATGAAAAAGAGCCAGTCAGGGCAGAGCTGACTAACTGCGAGCGCATGTGTGTGCGTGCGTGCGTGCGTGCATGTTACCAGGTGAGGGTGAAGGTTCAAGTCTGAGAAGGATTCTGAGGTGAAAATCTTCTCGGTTAGCGGACGAACTTCGGGCCTTTAACAACAGAAAAAAGCTGGTCAATATTTTAGGCACACATGCATTCATTCATTCACCAGCAAAAAACTGCTCCTCAAAATGACAACAGTTGCTCATCAAATCAGGCCACTGATTAATGAATGACTGAATTCACAATAATAATAATTAATAAAGAAAATTATAACCATGACCCTTGTGAGGAGCAAGCGGCTCAGAAAATGGATGGATGGAGATATATATACAATTATAAAAATAATAAATAAAACAAATAAGTGAAGAAATAATAGTGAATTTATGATGAATATTTTAGGCACACATTAATTCATTCACTGGCAAAGTATAAAACTTGCTCATCAAATTAGGGCATTTATTAATGAATGAATTAATAATAATAATAATAAATTAATTAAATATTAAAAAATAATTAATAATGAATGAATAATTAATATTTTAGGCACACATTCATTCATTCACTGGAAGAAAAAAAAAAACACTCCTCAAAATTACAACAGCTACTCATCAAATCAGGTCATTGATTAATGAATTAATTAATAAATTATTAAAACAAACAAAAAATAATAATAATGAATGAATACTGATATTTTAGGCACAATCATTCATTCATTCACCGAAAAAAACGTTCCTGAAAATGACAACAGCTGCTAATCAAATCAGGTCATTGATTAGACAAACTGCTTCTCAAATGCGGAAAAAAAAAAAAGAAAAAAAAGAAATCCCCAAATTTTGAGCCTTGAGAAGGCATACAAAGAGGACAAAGGAGTGTGGGGCGAGCTAACGACCTGTTGCAGATCACCTGTGGACTTGGGGGATCTCCGGGTTGTGTTTGAACAGAGATGAGGTCTTGATGGGTGCTGTGGCGTCCGCCCCACGCCGCATCTGCACACACACACATCAAAACATGACTCATGCGAGAGACGGGAAATGAAGGACGGCGCCGACGTTCGTCGCCTTGACCGGTTCACGGCCGACACTTCCCGTCAGCGGACTGCCGTACCTGCGGGCGTGCCGGAGGCGTGGCCTCTTGCGGCCGGGCCTTTTTGGAATGGCGCTGCCGCTCTTCGGAGGGAGGAAACTTCCTCTTGGCCGCTTTCGCTTCCTGAAGGGCAAACGCAACGTTTGGCGGCGTGCTTACTACATTCGCTCACTCACATTCCAAACGTATGATTGACAGATGAGCGCTCTTTCATATTTTGTTCTGAATTAATTTGATAACGTCATTATTTTTCATTGTCAATTAATACCTATACAAAGTATTTTTCTACTTTATGTCGACTGATGACATCACTTGACAACCAATCGTGGCTCACCTGTTCTCTGGGTTTGGTCAGTGAACAGAGCCATGATTGGTCGTGACCTACTTCCTCAGCACAGGTGATGTCATCATCAGTCGACAGCAAGTAGAAAAAATACTTTTTAAAAGGTATTAATAGTACATGAAAAATAATGAAGCGAACACATTAATTATAGACAAAATATTAACTTTTTCACTGCTGAAAACTGTTCAATGACACTAGTATCCCTTTAATAATAAAAAGTATCACATGTGTATATTTAACTTGTGTGTGTGTGAGATATTCCTCACCCATGAAGTTCTAGTCGAACAGGAAGTGATGTTGATGCACAGTTGATCTTCTGATGACGACATCCTCACTCCGTCCTAATGATGGTCAGAACTGGGAAAAACCAACTCGGATATATCCGACAATCCTCGAATGCAGCATAAAAGAGCACAAGTGACGTGAGAGCCGCGCGCTATCTGATCTGGTGATGCGTTCAAGAATCAACCACAATTTCGAGCTCGACTTGCAAGCAGTCAAATTAAACAAGCAATTTGTCTTGCGAGTCCGCCTCAGCCTCACTTCAAACTTGGACGTGCACTTCAGCAAACGTTTTAGACTCACGCCAAATCGATTGTGTTCGCTTTCGAGGCAGCTAATGCTAATGCTAGCGACATCCTCGCGCTAGCGAACAGCCGCTTCCGGCCAGTCGGCCTGATCACGCATATAAAGAGGCAAATAAAACTATCCAAAACTGAAGACGAACACAAAACACAAAAATTCACCGTGGAAAAAAAAAAAAAACACAGAGCGAAGACTCACGTGGGAAGACTTCCTTGTCTCCTTGTCACGTGATGAGGCCGCGCCCCCCTTGGTGTCTTCTTCGATGGTGTTGAACGGCGGTTTTCACGCGTTGCGTTGCATTAGCGCCACCTGTCGGTTCCTCGCGCGCTATGTTCCAAAACGTTCCATCCATCTTCTCTTCTCGAATTCGTGTTAATTTTTTTTGTCTCGAATGCCACCGGCGTGATTCAAATGAAGCCGAAAGACGATTTCATTGGTCAACCTCTTACAGACCCTTCCAGTGTGACGTCACGTTGAAGTGCGCCCCTAGCGGTGGAGGTCAGAGCGTCAATGCGAGTGAATAAGAAAACAATCAGTGTGAGCTAGAAAATAGGTCCAACAGTTGATAAATCAGCGATGCTATGACCAATGCTATGGTGAACTTGTGCGCAGCCGACTGATGCTTGAATAGCTCAATCAGAGATGAGATAATTCTTTCGGCTGCCGGCAGCGATTCTAAACCCCGCGAAAGACAATGAGGAGTAAAAGGCTAGCACGGTGGCTTGTGTGAAACTACGACACAACTTTTTTTTTTGTAGCTCGCGGCTTCAAACGACCGGTTTCAATGATTCTTGATGGCGTCGATGTCCTCCCATGTGTAGGCGCTCTTCTTCACGATGAGATCGTTTAAAATATTGTGATAAGTTACTTGGGGGATTGTTGTGGCTTCCTTTGACTCGGCCGATGGTGGAAGTTGATACGGATCTTTCCCTCCAACCAACTCCAGCTTTTGCCGATAGCGGCTAAGAACGGCTGGTTCTAGTGCGTCACGATAACTATGGACGTTTTTTGGTAGATTCGTCATGTTTAGACCAATCGCTCACCAAAAATGATGCTCTCTCCGTGTCTTTCTATGGATAGTTTGGCCCCCAAGAGGGTAAGTGGTTGCTAAGCATTCTGGGTAAAGTGACGTCAGCTGGAAGGGTCTATTCGAAGCGCCTTTCATTGCCGTTCAATGATGACGCCACAGCCTGAAGCGTCGTGAAGCTGCAATATATTTTTATTTATTTATTTTTTTACTCATCTAGAGGGTGCCCTTGGTTTAAAAATATGAAGGCGTTGCATTAGCCTTTACATAAATTTATAGTAATAATAAATTTCCATCTAGAGGAAGCAAAAATAATCACAGGCAGACACTAGTCGTTTATTGAGTTTTATTCGACACGAAGGCGTGTCATCCGATTGACATGTAACTTGCAAGAGCTCTAGAAAAAGATTTTATTCTTATCATTATTAACGAACGTCCCGCATATTCGCAGTAAGTCCACATGCGTGTATGTTGTGTTTTTGTGCGTCAAGTTGACGTGTGTACGTTCCACGATAGATTAGAAAACAGTATTGCTAGCTAACCCGAACTTATTCCCCGCCCAACATGGCGGCAGCTCGTGTGCGCCAATGCCATCGAGCTGGCATGTTAACCTGACCAAGTCAGCCGTGTTGTGACTTCACGTGTTTGCAAAAACTACAAAAAAGATGACGTCGTGAGTGGGTGGGTGGGTGCTGACGCATGTGTGACGTCATCAGACGACACGATGGTTAGAAAAGTGTTTTCCATGCACGCAGCGTTTATCCTTGGCCGTCTGTCCTAGCTGACTTTGGGTGGGCGGGGCACACCCCTAAATTCAAATCCATCAGTTAGAAAACATTGTCACACACAAAATATGAAAAAAAAATTCTTGTTACTCAATAAAAACGGCGAAGCGAAGAATTTCCCAAGAAATAAAAACAAATGACAATAAGCCCAATTGAAAAAGCTGAACAAATAGTTTGAGTGAAAACTTTCACGCCGACGTCACAATGTGCAACAAGTCACGTGACCACAAAAACAACTTTCAAACTATATGACAAGCTCACTGATGTCACGGCACTGACCTATATTTATGACTGGATAGCCCATCCATGCCAGTGCAAGCCATTGAAGTCACAGGGCGGCCATCTTGTTACTCCCACTACTGTACTATAAAGATGAGACATATACAGCTCGGAGGCAGTTAGTATAAGGCCAGAGGCAGGGGGGTGGGGTTTGTGACTATTTTTTAACAAGTTAAAAAACAAACAAACAAATAATTCTTTAATTAAAAAAATACACACGTTTCCTCCTATACTAAACAGCATGAAGCATATAATTTATAGGCAAGTTTTTAAGGCAAGTTGTCAAATGTCTGAAGTCCTCCTGTTTATGTTTAACAAATTTTAAACGTGATAAATGATGCTGTTTCTACAAAGTGCTGTCTCAAACGTTGTCCAATTTGGATACTGTAAATGTATACGATTGTATGGCGAGAAACGTTTCTTGGGAGGAGCAATATGGCAGCCTCTAGGGGTGTGAATTGTCACGCACCTGACGATTCGATTCGTATCCATTCCACTAATAGAACATTCTTCCACGCATAAGATGTGAACACTAACCCTAAGTAAGACATTTTGTTGAATATTTTTCCATCAAAAATGGATGTTAAAAATCGATTCAGCCGCCTATTGAATCGATTTGATAATTGCGTGCTGCAATATCACGATATATTCTCGAATCGATTTTTTTTAACCCCCCCAGCGGCCTCGCAATCTCAAAAGTCTTGGCCTATCGGCTATCCAGTCCTAAAAATAGATATATAGATCAGTGGCGGTGACATTACCAAAAGGTCCCGATGTCGCCATGAGGTCAAAACGCCGCCGACGACGCGAGTGCGTCACTGGATGATGTGGTAGAGCGTGACGTTGTAGAGCAGCTGGCGGCCGTTGTTCCAAGCGTAGAGGGCCCGGTCGCGCGGGTTATAGTCCAGCATGGAGATGTGGCCGTAGGCGTTGGCGAGCGGCACGTCGATGTACTCGTAGGTGGAAGTGTTGGTGGCGAAGGCGTAGTAGACCTTGGTGGCGCCCGAGTAGCCGTTGGTGACGTAGAGCGTGCCGCAGACCATGAAGGCCTCGCCGGCGCTGCGCTTGGGGTGGTTGGTGGTCCAGCTGCGCAGGACCCGCAGGCTGTCCGGGTCCAGCCGGCTCAGCACGATGTTTCCGGCGTTCTGGTTGGTGGCGTAGACGGCCCACAAGCCGCCCTCGTCCACCATCAGGTCGATGTCGGAGTGGCCGCCCCACGAGTAGTGGTACATGTTGTTGTAGCCGGCAAAGTCCAGCTGCCGCGAGCGGCTGATCAGCGACGACTTGAGGTCGAACTTGATCAGCGTGTGGCTCTGGAACTTGTTGAAGTAGAGCGAGCCGTTCAGGACCACCTGGCCTGTCCCCGACCACGGGTGCGGCAGCCGGTGGGACGTGAAGTTGTCCGTGCTCATGAAGGCCCGCAGGGACTCGTACTCGCGCACAAAGCGGTTGTTGTGGTAGCCGTCCATGTACCACACCTGACGCACGCACACACACGCACTGTGTCGGAATGCTAACAATTGGTCAACATCATGTCAAAGCTGGGACGATTCAACACGCTAACATAGCATGTACTTACGGAGACTCTTAGGTGACATGGTAAGGAAAAAAAAACAACTTTGAAGATTTTGTTCCCTCGCAATGATTGAGAGATAAAGCAAATTTTTTTTGCGAGGGAACGCAACCTTTGCGAGGGAACGCAAACTTTTTGTGAGGGTACGCGAACGTTTTTGCGAGGGAACGCAATCTTTGCGAGGGAACGCAAACTTTTTTTGCAAGGGAAAGCAATCTTTCTGTAATCTCGCAATCTTTGCGAGGGAACACAAACGTTTTTGCGAGGGAATGCAATCTTTGTGTTATGTGGCAGTCTTTGTGAAGGAACACAAACTTTTTGTGAGGGTACCCGAACGTTTTGTGTTATCTTTCAATCTTTGCGAGAGTACGCAAACGTTTTTGCGAGGGGACTCAATCTTTGCGTTATCTCGCAATCTTTGCAAGGGAATGCAAACGTTTTTGTGTGGTAACGCAATCTTTGTGTGATCTCGCAATCTTTGCGAGGGTAAGCAAACGTTTTTGCGAGGGGACTCAATCTTTGCGTTATCTCGCAATCTTTGCAAGGGAACACAAACTTTTTGTGAGGGTACCCGAACGTTTTGTGTTATCTTTCAATCTTTGCGAGAGTACGCAAACGTTTTTGCGAGGGAACGCAATCTTTGCGTTATCTCGCAATCTTTGCAAGGGAATGCAAACGTTTTTGTGTGGTAACGCAATCTTTGTGTGATCTCGCAATCTTTGCGAGGGTAAGCAAACGTTTTTGCGAGGGAACGCAATCTTTGCGTTATCTCGCAAACGTTTTTGCGAAGGAACGCAAACATTTTTGTGAGGGAACGCAATCTTTGTGTTATCTCGCTATCTTTGCGAGGGAATGCAAATTTTTTTTTTCCCCTCCCATGTCACCTTAGGGGTATGTGCTAGTATAGCTAACGCATGCTAACATCTTGTGCTAGCCATGAAAATCTCATGCTAACAACATTATCTCGAGTGAGGAATGCTGAATGAATCGGAAGTTCTTCGAATGATTGGCTCATTCCCGACCCCCAAACCATCACAAACGGATTTCCGTCATCAAGGTCGACTGTGAAGCGTTTTTGCTAGATGTCAATTGAATGGGGAAAAAAAATGGTAAAGTGTGCCTTACCCTGTCGTCTCCGGGGGGCGCCAGCGGGTCCGTCATCCAGGACCCGAACCTGGAGCCGGAAGTCTTGACGGTGACGGGCTCAGCTATTCTCGTCAACTTCCCGCAAGCTGGAAGGAAAAACGACAACGGGAAGCGGGTCAGAAGCGTTTGGTGGAGCTGGTTGTCGGCGCCGCTCGCCCGCCACCGCTCGGTCGCCCGCCTCACCGAGCCGCTGCATGCAAGCGCGCAGGCGCTCCTCCAGGCCGGCCACGCGCTCGTGCAGGTCCCTGTAGTCGACGGGGGTGGCGCGCTCGTGCAGCTGGGCCAGCGCGACCGTCACGTTGGCCGCCTCCTCCTTGAAGCGTCGCACCAGGAGGGCGTCGGCCTTGTACGCCTCCAGCAGCGGGATGAGCGGACGCAGCTCCTCCATCTTGGCCTTCATGTCCTGAACATGCGTCAAACACAAACCACGACGCGCGTGCGGTGGACAGCGGAGCGTCAAATCAGATTAACCAGATTTTGGCTAAAAAATATCGCTATATCGGTAGTCCTTTTCATCGCCCAATATCCTGTCATAAAACCATTAATCAATACTTTTAATACAGCTTTTTTCCCTTGTAAATGAATATTCCAAATACGCCCCAAGAGAAGTAAGTTAAGAATTGGACATCAAAACCATAACCCTAACCCATACCTCTTATTGAGGGAATGCTTTTCAGCATTCCCACATATGTTATTGTGATTTTTATTCTCCACACTTTTTTGTGCCATGTAACAACTCCCAAATAATACTTCCGATTTACACTGTTCAAATTTCAACTTGCTTCAAAAATTCATGCCTCCCTGGGTATATATTAGCAGTGGGAGAAAAAAATCGATATCGCAATATATTGTTGCACTCTCTGTTGCAATAAATTATCGATCTACTGACGGTAGATATCGATGTAATGTGTCCAGTTGTGCAGTGTTATGTTCTAAATGTTTATGCACTTTAATTTGTCTCACTTTACATTGTTTACAGTTAAAAGGCTAAGAGGCAGTGAGGCACTATGCAGAACAGACGTACATGTTTCTTTGTACATTGTACAAAGTTTTGGCATTGAATAAATGCATAATTAGACATTTTACTTTTTATGGGCATTTGTTGGCTTTTTTAGCCACATATTGTGATATATTACTAATTATTTCTGGCACTAAAAAGAAATCGTAGATATCGCGTATCGTGATATTATCGATATCGTGAGCCAAATAGTGTCACAGTATTGAATTGTGGTTTACCTGTATCCCCCCCCCCCCCCCCCCAGTATATATCGTCTGAGTCCATATTATTTACAGTATCTGCACAATTTAATGTTAAATATCAATTTTTCCCCATTCATTTTCAATGGGACAGACATTGAACTATTTCTAGGTGTCACTTTCCACCTCCACTTCCATACATATAACTTATCATTACCAGGTGTTTGATACTGCTCGTTGGCACAGTTGGTAAAGTGCATTGTCTAGTAACCACCAGGAGGTCATCATTTCTCAATGTACTTCATAAGCATTCCACATGCATTCAGCTTTCAGCATTCCCACGCAATTTCCCCAGAAATTGCACGTAGTCTAGTAATACGGGTAAAGTTGTTTTTATTTTAACTTCAGGATAAAATCTGCCACAGGAATGTAAATGTGTGATTTTTTTTTTCCACTTTATTTACATAGCGATGTGGTTGTAATTCATTCCAAATATTGTTGGAAGCATTCCCACATATGTTATTGTCATTTTTATTCTCCACACTTTATTTTGCTGCGTAACAACTCCCACATTATACTTCCAATTTACACTGTTCAAATTTCAACTACCTGCAATATATATCGTCTGATTCCACGTTACTTACAGTATTTGCTAAATTTAATGTTTAATATCAACTTTTCCCCATTCCTTTTCAATGGGACAGACATGGAACTTTGTCCAGTAACCAGGAGGTCATCATTTCATCATTTATCTCTCAATTTACTTCATAAGCATTTCACATGCATTCAAATCATAGCATTCAGCTTTCAGCATTCCCATGCAATTTCTCCAGAAATTGCACTTAGTCTAGTTATTTATGGTTTTGATCAGTTCGTGTTCCAATAAAACATACATGATACATGATGAATGTAACCCTATTAGATTCAATTATAAATGTAAATATTCCTATTTTTACTAATGCACCAAGTAAGAGAAAGAAGTTTGGACTATTTTGCAGCAATCAATGCTACTTCTGGGAATGTCTTCCATATCAAAGTCAATTTTGGTACTGCGTGAAATCCTTAACTGAATCGAAAGTCAAATGTGAATTGAATCGAATGGATTTTGGAAATTGGAATCGATAGCTAGCCCTACGAGTTGGAGTTTACATCTCGCTGATAGTTAAATCATCGACTTGACGTTATGATTGCAGCGTAGAATATAAGCTAGGCTAACGTAGCATTGCGTGTAGGCGTATTTGCAGGCGCGCTTACCTGATACTGTCTGGCCCTGCTGCTTTCATGGCCCGCCTCCACCCCCTTGAACTTGTCCTCCAGGTCTCTTAGCTCCGCCTCCATCTTCTCCACCACGCCGATGTCGTGGCGACTGCGCCGCTCCAAATCCTCGATGGAGCGACTCATGTTCTGCACCTGCCACGTTAGCGCCGTGCTAACTCTGCGAAGCGGGCGGGCACATGTGCGCACGCGCATGTGTTTGTTTTTCTCACCTTGTCCAGCAGGTGTCGCACTTGCTTGCTGCGAGCGTCCGGGGAGCAGACGGCGTTCTGCGGGGTGACCACCGTGCATACGCAGCCGCCCGCCGAGTCGGCGGCGGAGCTGAACACCTGCCAGCCGCCGTCCCCCCCCTCCGGACCATGGGGGGCCGCCGGACCCACCTGTGAGCGCGCGTGTGTGAAAGAAGGTTGACACACCTGTCCTCTCATAGTTTTGCAATTTTCATTTCAGCTCGTTTGAGTTTTAAATTGAGTTAGTTTGAATGAGTTTTCAGGGTGGTTCTGTTACATTTTGTGAGTTTTATTTCTTTCAGAAATGCTTAGTTTGAGTTAGTTTCAGTATTAGTTTTAGTTTTAAAAACTTGTGTGCAATATTTTAAAACCAGCATGGGAGCAACGTCATGCGAAGGTGCATTTCTATTGGCTGCTGCGAGATGATGTCACTTCTGTGTGACACATTTTCAATTGTCCATATTTCGGTTCATATCAAAATAATTCGACTTCAAATCACATTTCAAATCATCCCTAAAGGCTCATGCATTAAATGAATTACCAAAGATGAAAACGAAGCACATTTTTGTTATCATTAGTTACTTCTAGCTATTTTCATGAACATAAAATGTCATTTCAGTTAGTTTTTGCTTTTTAAAAAGCAGTTTTCTTTTTGATTTTGTTTACAAAATTGTTTTTTTGAGTTTTAGCATTTGTTTCAGTGAACTAAAATAACCTTGACTGCAGCAATAAGGTTGAACTTGACAGCAGGTGAAATTCTGCTTTGGATTGAAATTCTCTTGCAGCAAACTCGTTTCAAATGAAGACTTGGACGAAATGGAGCGCTCTCACTTTCATTTGGACTCCAAACGAGTATTTGGCTTTCCAAAAAAAAAAAAAAAAAAAAAAAAAGAGGCCACTCAGATGATACAGAACTATTTGAAGGCATTCTTCGTCTGCATGGTAATAGACACCACAAATAAATCATGACGTGAGAGTGGAAGGTTGGAATGACTTTCCGTTTGTTGATTTGAATTGCCGCCAGGGCAGGAGGGATCAAACCCAAGCTGCAACCATGCAGAGCACTACCTGTGAGCTTAAATTCTGGGCTGCCGACGCAGCTCAAGAGCGCATTTGAACAGTCGTTCAGGAAGTGTGATACGTAAAAAGCCAACCTACTTTTTTCTTGACATTTTTTTACAAACATACAAAAGTCTAGAGCGGTGCTTCATTTTAACTCATTCACTGCCAGCCATTTTAGAAAATAAAAACATTTTCAATACCCACGCGATATTACATTCAATAATTATATATAAGCCGAATTTACCAAATGACAGAATAGAATGGAACACTTTTTTGCCTTTTCACGTTCTTTTATAATTGACAGTAAAAAAATTTAGGTTTGCCAAAATACAGCCATTTCTCCCATGGACTCTGAAACATATAAAATGGGGCAATGATGTCATCTACCGATGGTTGGGCATCAGTAAAGTTGTTTCCAAGTTTGACATTTACAGTGGAGCATAATCAGATTCTCCCCCATCTATACCCATTCTAAAAAATATATAATTAACAAGTATACTTGTCAAAGGCAGTGAATGAGTTTTTAAAAATATGTGAACTTATTTCAAAGCGAGTTTTATGAATCTGTGGTGAGAGCGAATCTTCAATTCAACCCAGTTGGTTCCACACACAACCCATCGGCCTATGAGAAAAATGTATATCGCTGTAAAACCCACAATTGAAAAAACACATATGCTCATAAACATGGAAGATGCATTTTCCATGGAGAAAAGAACACATATTTGTGGGAAAAAATGTCATGAAAACGTGTGAGTGCTGAAATGCGAGTATGCAAATGAAAGATACGCTCCTTCAAATATCATATTATATCTACATTTATTTATTTATTACATATATAATATTCAGAATTATGATGTATTACAAAACTGGCTGTGGGGAAAATAAAGTCGAGATGTGCAATGAAGACGTTTGAAAAGAAGCACGCACACGTCTAAAAATAAACACGAGTGCACCAGCAGGAGCTGAAAAGGCTTTCATGATGCGCGTGCGTGTGTGGACGAACGTTTACGTTTTTGTAAAGGACGGACGGACGGACAGACAGACGGATATGTGTTCATCGTACCGGCGTGCAGGAGGCGGCGAGCAGCAGGACGAACAGAAGCCACTTGAGCGCATTTTCTTCACACTGCATCCTTCCTTCTTTCTTCTGCTCCTTTTCTTCTTCTTCAGCAACACATCCTACACGCTGTGCGCGTGCCATGACGTCATTGTCGGGCGGCAGCTTGGGGGCGGAGTCACCATCCGCGGTGCCGAGTGCGCGTGCGTGGGTGCGAGCGAGCGACAATACTTTTCTCATCAAACGCTGGCGACAGGGAAGCTTCACGCGCACCCGCACAGGAAGGAGGCCGTCTCCATGGCAACCGCTCCGTCCAGGAGGAGGGCCACACACACACGCACACACACACACACACCAACAAATGCGCGCGCGAACAGAAAGTGATTGTTTTGACATCTGACTGCCTTACCTTTGAAAGAAACTTAAAAACAAAAAAAAATTTGAAAGAAACTTCCTTGTCCTAAATCAAAACAGTTGGGTCAAAAATAACCCAGTTTGGACCAAAATAATCAAATGAGCCTTTTTTCCAACCCAGTTTGGGGAACTGGGTTTGATTTTGGAGCCAAAGTGTTGCATTAGCATTGTTAGCGTGATCCATAATGTTGGATTTGGGGAATGGCTTGTGATGTGCCACGTGACCTCACCGAGCATCAAACAAACTTTCACAATAAAAGTAAAACAACAACAAATAAATAAATAAATAAAAGCAAACGACAGTCCAGTTGTTTTACTTTGAAACATGTTCCATACAGGAAGAGAGTTAAAAAAAAAAAAAAAAAAAAAAAAAAAAGACGTTCACATCCAACACGAAGACAACAAGCAGTTGGGAGGGGGCGGGGCTTGCAGGGGAGTAGATTGGTCTAAAGTCACATGACTCAGGCGTTTTCAAAATGGAGCCTTTTTTTTATTATTTTTTTATTTCCAAAATGGTGATCCGACATCCTTCAAACTTCACAAACCGCCAAACAGGAGGCACGCATGTGCCATTGCGCGGTTACCATGGCAACCCGTGAGCATGGCAATGGTTACCAAGGCAACAGGGCCCGGAGGTGTCAGCTGAGGAGGGTGGCGGCGCCATCTGGCTGTCTTTTGCAGCCTCACTTCCTCTTTGCACGCCTCCTCGTTATCATCGTCTTCACACCAGACGACTCGTCTGCGTGAAGCCTGCGAACGCACGCACACACATTTGTAAACAAAATCTGTGTTGATGCTTATTCGGGTCCGAAAGAACCTCATTTGCGTCAAAAAGGGTTTGACTCACTTATTGAAGCCAAAAAGTTGAGCCAAAGCACTTTGAACCCGGGTGTGGTGTTTTGTGTTTACTTTACAAAATCCCTAAATAAAATCAGATCTATGTTGCCTAACATATATCAACCAGCCATTCCAAATCGTTTTGAATTTCCCCAACTTCCATTCCAAGAGACGCAGTTAGTTTTTCCATATTATAGATCGCTAACATTACATCAGTCCAATCCCCCACTTGAGGCACGAGATCACTTCGCCATCTCCTGGTTATCGCCTTTTTGCATGCCAGTAGCATAATTCTTAACATGTAATCATCCCTCCTTTTCAACTTCAAGTTTTCTATTTTTCCTAAATACATAATTTCAAAAACCAGTGGAACCTTTATTTTCAATAACCTTATGTATTTCTATCCAATACTGATTCATCCGAGGGCATCCCCAGATGTGGAAGTGATCCGCCCTCGCTTCCCCACAAACTCTCCAACATTCAGTTACTCCATTTTTTCTCTGTGCTGGAGTTGCAAAGTATCTTACAGTATTTTTCCAGTTGTACTCCCTCCAAAAATGTGAGTATGTGATTTTCCACTGGTATTTGTTTACGTCTTTCCAATCCCGCACAGAGAGCTCAATGTTAGCTTCCCTTTCCCATCTTTCTTTAACATATTCCGTGTTGTTCCGTTTTAAATCTTATAGAATCCCATATAATTTTGAAATCACTTTCTGTACATGTGATCCATATGCATTCATTACAAGTTTGATTACACTAGGCCACGAAGACTCTAAATTAACATTTCTAATTTCTTGTCCCAAATAACGCCGTAACTGCAGGTATCTGTAAAAATCTTGGTTTTGCAGATGATGTGAATCTTTCAACTTTTGGAAACTCAAAACTTCATGATTCATCATAGCCTGCCAGTGCATCTTCGGGCCCCTTTCCCACCTCTCAAACCCATTATCCATTCTATTGGGTGCAAAGTCTTCATCATAGGAAATCCATCTCAAGAATCGACAATATTTTACTAAGTTGTATTTCTTAATGATATTTGACCAGGTTTTAACAGCTACCTCCAGCCATGGATTTATATTTTGTTTCCAGGTTTTACATAAATTTTCATCAAATATAAAAGCCTGGATTGGAGGCCTCTATAAGTGATTTTCTTCTATTTCTTTCCATCTTGCTAAGTAGTCTGGATTACACAAATTCAACAAGACTCTCAATTGTCCTGCCTGAAAGTAACTTTTCAAGCAGGGTAATGCAAGACCACCACACCCTTTTGATAACTGCAATGTTCTGTACTTTATTCTAGATTTAGCCCCCTGCCATAGGAATCGGGATATAATTTTATCTCAGTCTCTAAATTCCTTTTCAGGTAATATGGGAAGATTTTGGAACAAGTATAGCAGGGGTGGCGAGATCCGGTCCTCGAGGGCCGCATTCCTGCTGGTTTTGGATATTTCTATTCTTCAACACAGCTGATTCATGATCAGCTCATCAGCAAGCTCTGCAGAATCCTGATAACGAGCCTGTTAATTGGAATCAGCTGCACTTCGAGTAGGGAAATCTATAAAACCTGCAGGACTCCGGCCCTCGAGGACCGCAGTTTGCCACCCCTGAAGTATAGCATTCGGGGCAGCACATTGATTTTAATGACCTCCACCCTCGAGGACAAACTTAACTCATTCACTCCCAGCCATTTTCACAGAAGCAATCCCGTTCGCTCCCAGTCACTGAATTTTGACTGATTTTGCAAGGCCCACAGAATATTTTGTTCAATGGCTATAAAAGCATGGAACCTATCAAAAGAAAGATTAAAGTCTCTTCTTTCATCAGGAAAAAAAATATGTTTCTATCTGTTTCTGTTTTGCAGCAATTAGCATTAGAAGAGAGCTAAGTTTCATCAGTTTTCACAAATCTATTTAAAATTCTAAGTAATTGAGCTTTTTTTCTAGATGCCCCTGGTTGATCTTCTTTGCTCTGCTGCCACCTGCTGGCCGTTTGTGTAATAACTACCATTTCTGCAACCGTTCTTTGCAGTTGAGAGGCTGCATCAAAGCCTTCTGTATGCTCTAGCATAAAAACAAAACAAACAAAAATCGTATAAATACGTCTTTGGGACACTTAAAACATAAAAAAAAAACTTATTTAGACGTTATTGGGAGCAAATGAGTTACGGTATTAAATTCCATTTAGCCAAATCATTTTTTATCTTTAAAATAATTGTATTACAATTTGCAGACTTTAATTTTCCAAGCTCTTTTGGCAAAATTATACCCAAATACTTCATAGATGTCATATTCCAATTTACATTACAAATCTGTCTTATATGTTGACTGGGATCATAGTTAAACGTCATGACTTGTGTTTTTTGCACATTAACCTTATACATGACATCACTTCCTCGAATTTTGTGTTTTTTTCTTTTTTCCAAACCAACCCATTTTTTTTGGCCGTCTCATCCCAAATGACGCAAATTTTTGGGGTTTGAAGTTTGTGCGGAGCCATTTTGGACCCAAAGTGGTTTGTTTCTTTTGGAGCGGGCCATTTTGACAGTGGATTGTGTGCGCGTGCGTGTATGTGTTGACCTTTGGCCTGGATGAAGATCTGTATGTAGGAGGTGGGCACGTATCCTTCCTGGCGGGCGTTCCTGCGCACGCGCGTCCACCCATCGCCTTTGTCCTCCTCCACCACGCTGAGAAGTTCGCCCTCACACATGGACAGCGTGCCCTCGTTCTGACCTGCAGGACGCAAAAAAAAATCAATCAATCAATCAGCTCGCTGATCACTCCACAAATCAACAGAAACTGCTGCAGCCATTTAGTCTTTTTGACTTTCACGTTGCCGTTTTTTGTGCTGTTTTGAATCTCCGTCCCTCATCCAGTTAGTTTCTTGTGCTCTGGACAATTTTCACAAAAGCATTGGCGTATATTTCATGCCACTACGGCATCATCACCATCGTCATGCCGGTGACGACGGGCTATACCTCGGAAGGGGTAGAGCGACTTGCAGGTTCCGATGCTGGCCAGCGGCTCGTCGTTGTCGTCATTGTCGTCAAAGTCGTCATCGAAGTCGGAGCTTCGGGACTTGCGGAAGTGGACCTCGGCTCCGCCGCCGTCTTCCGTGTAGCTGCCGTCCGGACTGCCGGTGGCGACGGCCACCAAACAAAAAGTGCCGCAGCCGGCCGGGAGGAGGATGAAACAGAACGGAACGGCGACGAGGTGTGAGACAAGAAAGGCAGCGAGAAAGATGAGGATGAAGGCGAGGAACGAAAGGAAGGAGGGAAAACAAAGGCAAAGAAGAGAAGGTGGAGGAAGACAAACAAGTTGAAGAAAAAGAAGAGGAAGCAGTGGAGAGAGGATGACCATGGCAATCTTTTTCAACAGGACACAAATTCAACAGTTTCAACATTCCAATGGACCCTTCCAGCTGACATTGCTGCTTAGCTCTGGCTCCGCCTCCTGGAGGGCAAGCCTCCCATCACAAATGACTGGAGAGAGCTCAATTTTGGTTACAGGTGGGAGTTTGTTGGAGGGCAAGTGGTTTGTTGTTTTTGCTTGAAACAGTACGTCCATCAATACTTTTATGGTGTCAATTGTCATTCATGAAATGGTTTGTGTCCGGATTTACTCATCTTGCTGTATATGGAAGTCTTCGAGCTAGCTTAGCTTGTTAGCTGCTAACAAACAGAACACACATTTACAACACATTCCTCAGCAGTGATTATCCATCCATCCATCTTCACACCGGATTCTCACAAGGGTCATGGGTGGTGCTGGAGTCTATCCCAGCTGGCTCTGGGCAGCATGTGGGGGACACCCTGGACTGGTTGCCAGCCAATCACAGAGACGAACAACCATCCACACACACACGCACACCTAGGGACAATTTGGAGCACCCAATTAACCTGCCATGCATGTCTTTGGAATGTGGGAGGAGACCGGAGTACCCGGAGAAGACCCACGCGTGCACGGGGAGAACATACAAACTCCACCCAGGAAGGCCGGAACCCGAACCCGGTTCGAGTCCTCAGTACCGGGAGGCGGACGTGCTAACCACTCACCCACCGTGCTGCCCCAGTAGAGATTAAGCCCGAGTTAAAGTTAACAATCTGGCCACTCCGATCAATTCGTGCGTGCATGAGGATGGGAAAATGCACGTAGGTGACAGGTGACAACACAAAAGCCACCACAAACACACACAAGAAAGAAAGAAAGAAAGAAAGAAAGAAAGAAAGACTGTGGTTGACCTTTCTCTGCTGTCGGGACTTGTGACGTTGACCTGTTTCAAAGTTCCCGGCGTGGACGACATCTCGCTCGCAAAGTGTGAAGGCGGAGGACACGCGTTGGCGCCTTGCTCCGCCTCCGATAGCCACGCCTGAAACACACACACGTGCGTCAGCAAGCAGAAAAGAAAAAAAAGAAAAAGCACTGACATCATCACCTGAGCAAGGTTATTTTCGTAAACTAAAAGCAAAACTCAAAAATACATTTCATTAACAAAATCAAATAAAAAGGAAAATACTTTTCAAAAAAACAAAAACTAGCTGAAACTGCATTTGATGTTTACAAAACTAACTTAAAACTAAATATAATGATGTTTTAGTCTTTGGTAATAAATTGAATGCATTTGGTGTATTTTGATATTACCCGCTACATGAAGCGACATCATCGAGTAGCAGCCAATCAAAAAGCACCAAAAGATGATCTCGCTCCCATGCTGCTTTTTTTTTTTTTAAATATTGCGCACAAGTCATACACATTTAAAAAAATAAATACATAAAAATACTGACACCAAGTAAAACTAAGCATTTATTAAAGAACTGAAACTAATAAAAACTAACCTGAAACCATCCTAAAAACTAATTAAATCTAACTACATTTATTTATTTAAATTTGTTTTTTAAATATTGCATAGAAGTAATAAACATTTACAAGACTGAAACTAATAAACTAAACTAAAATTAAGCATATATTAAACTAAAACTAACAGAACCCTCCTGAAAATGAATTAAAACTACGAATTGGACGATTGTTTTAGCCGATGTTTGAAGGCCAATAATCGGCCGATTATAATCAGCGGCCAATTAATCGGTCAGGCCTGCCCTAATAAATTTTATGCTTAATGATGTTTAGTACAGGAGGAAACTAGTATAATTTTTATGAAAGAATTCTAACTGTAATTCAGCAAAAGATTCCTCTGCCAAATCTAATATTGGGCTCGCAGGAACTGAGCGAGAAAAGAAAAAGAGCAAAGCAGAACATACCATCCACTTATTATTTTTTTAACTTGTTAAAAAATAGTGACTACCCCTGCATAGCCCCCCCCACCCCGCCTCCGGCCTCATACTAAAACTGCCTCCGAGCTGTATATGTCTCACGTGTACGTATAGTCTATAATTCATACAGTAGTCTGCTTGCGAGTTGGGAGTAACAAGATGGCCGCCTTGTGACTTCAACGGCCTGCATGGGCGCGTACAGGCTATCGCCTATCCGGTCATTCTTACAGGTCAGTGGCACGGCGCATACAAAACGCATCCACCTGGTTGCTCCGAAGCTCCTCCTCCAGCCTGCGCAGGCTCCGCCTGACTTCGTCCAATCGCGGCTCCAGGGCGGCGCCGTCTCCCAGGCTCGGGTTCTGGCGGTACACCGCCTTCATCTTCACCAACGCCTCCCTGCAAGGACAGCGGGCCAAATGCTAAGCTAGCAAGTTGCTCTGGGCTAACGCTAAGCTAACGCTAAGCTAACGCTAAGCTAACGAGGGTCACCTTTGCTCCCGCTCACGCAGGATCTCTTCTTCGATGTGCTCAATTCGGTTCTCCAGTTTTTTGCGCCGTTGCTCGACGGGGAGATGGCTGCAGTCGGCGGGGGCGGAGCCCTGAAAGCACGCCGCACGTCCATGACATCACAGTTCGGCAGCCGGCTGGCCACGCCCATCTGACTCCTACTCACCAGTTTGAGTGACAGCTGTCCGTCAAAGGGAGGCGGTGAAGACAAAAAGATATTTGGAAGTTACCGATGCAAAAGCAAACGCTTCATATTTGTTTGCACCGATCGAGTGCTGCCACTACTCAATATTTGAAGAATCCATTCATCGTTCGATTATTCAATCAACTAATTGCATTTATTGTAATTTTGCATTAATGCGTATTACAAAAACATTTTCCCCATTTACTGTTTATTTACCAGGAATTGGTGCGTTTATTTCCTACTTTACCCGATTCATTTTCGTTCTTCAGTTTAACCCAATAAATTGGGACGGTTCAGTTTTGCCCCAATGCAATTAAGCTAAAAAGTTGGCTCAAATCAATAATCCACGCAAAAACATGATTGCTTTATTGGTTCTAAATTTAGTTGGACTTTTTGGGTTAATTAAATAAGTGCAATATTTGGGAAGGTCCCTTTTTCAACTCATTTCATTTGTGTTATTCAATTAATCAAAAAAAATGTGTGTTAAAAAGCAACCCAATTTTGGGGGTTTCTTTGTGGATTATTTAATTAATTGGATCCGACTTTTTGGGGAAAATAGCTGCAAAATTTGTGACGGCTCCTTTTCTGACACGATTCAGTTTTGTTCTTCAATAAACCCAATAAATTGGGTCGGCTCATTTTTGCCCCAATGCAATTATGCTAAAAAGTTGGCTCAAACCCACACAAAAAAATTGATTGCTTTGCTGGTTCTAACTTTAATTGAACCCAACGTTTTGGGTGAAACAGCTGCAAATTTGTGTCGGTCCCTTTTTCGACTCATTTCATTTGTGTCAATTAATCAAAAAAAAATAATTGGGTCAAAAAAACAACCCAATTTTGGGGGGGTTTCTTTGTGGGTTATTTTATTAATTGGCCTTGACGGTTTGGGTGAAGTAGCTGCAATATTTGGGACGGTTCCTTAATTCAACTGGGTTATTCAATTAAGCCAAAAAGTTGGCTCAAATGAAGAACCCATGCAAAAAAATGATTGCTGGTTATAACTTTAATTGAACACAACGTTTTCAATCAATCAATCAATCAATCAATCAATCAATCAATCAATCAGGGTTAGGGTTAGGGATTTGTTAGTTGGTTATTGAAATGAATTGGACCCGACTTTTTTTTAAATTTGGGATGGTTCCTTTCGTAACCCGATTAATTTTTCGCTCTTCAATTAACTCAAATTGGGTCAGTTCATTTTTGCCCCAATGCAATTCAGCTAAAAAGTTGGATCAAATGAATAATCCACAGAACAAACCCAAAACATCGAGTTGCTTTGTGGGTTCTTCATTTCATTGGACCTGACGGTTTGGGTTCAATAATTGCAAAATTTGGGACGGGTCTTTTTTCACCCAAATTCAACTGGGTTATTCAATTAAACCAAAAAGCTGGATCAAATGGATCACCCACGCAAAAAAAAAAATTGGATTGCTGGTTATAACTTTAATTGGACCCAACTTTTTGGGTGAAATAGTTGCAAAATTTGGGACGCAATTAATTTTCGTTTTGCAATTAACCCAATAAATTGGGTCGGTTCATTTTTGCCCCAATGCAATTAAGCCAAAAAGTTGGGTCAAATGAATAACCTGTTCAAAAAATTGCTTTGCCGGTTATAACTTTAATTGGACCCAACTTTTTAGGAGAAATAGTCGCAAAATTTGAGAATGGTTTCTTTTCTGACCCGATTCATTTTTGTTTTTCAATTAAGCCAATAAATTGGGTCGGTTCATTTTTGCTCCAATGCAATTAAGTGAAAAAGTTGGGTCAAATGAATAACCTGCGCAAAAAATGGATTGCTTTGCCGGTTATAACTTGAATTGAACCCAGCTTTTTGGGTTCAATAAGTGCAACATTTGGGTTGGACCCGATTCAACGATGCTATTAAAAGCGTGAGATGATGCGCAAAGCGGAAGGTGTGAAGGAATGTGCGGGTACTCCTCTCTTGAGGCTGCGCAGGCACTGCTTCCTGCTGCGGGATCCGGAGGTCACCAGGTCGTTGAGGCGCCGCGCGATGGGCTCCCTGCCGGCCGGGGGAGGGGAGCGCGGACTGCCGGCGCCGTCCCCGGGCGACGGCGAGGCGGGCGGCGGCGGCGGCGGCTGGCGAGGCGACGACAGCAGATTCAGCAGCTGCGCAAAGGTCAGAGGTGACGGGGAGCGCAAGCGGCCGGCGGGCCGACGCGTTCAAAGGCCTACTTTATTCTTGCGCAGGAAAGGCCAGAGCTTGCGGCCGTGCCGGCGGCCGTCGGCGCGCTCGTCCAAGTAGCTGGACTCGGAGACGCTGCGCCTCATGGAGGCGGCCAAGTCCTCCGGGTCAACGTCGCCCGGTGGATCGAAGCCCGACTTGTACGCGCGCACCACCGAGCGCGTGTCCTGAAAGGCACAACAATCGGAACTGTCGCTCGGCACAAAAAAATAAAAATAATAAAATAATAATAATAATAATAATAATCGGTCGCTCGCTCGCTCGCGCTCACCGTGCGGGCCTGGATGCTTTCAGCGGCGGCCATCATGGCGTCCAAACATCGACTGACCACCGGAAGCGAATTCTTCTCCGCCTCGGCCGACGAGCGCATGGCCGACGCCACGCGCTCGATGCGACGCTCCTCCATTTCCTGGATGCGCTGAAACACGTGGTCATTTTTTTAAATTTTCTTTTTACTTAGAGCCTTTGGACGAAAATTCTTTCAAGTTTTAGTCATCATTTAGCCATCTGGTTGAATTTGAGTTTGAATCCAATTTTAGGCGACTAAATTGACAGTTCTTTTCTCCAACCGCATTTGATTCCTTCTGATTGGATTGTGTCAATTTTCCTCACTTGTGTTGTTTTCATTTTCCTTTGAGCCAAAGACCAAATTGTCAGGCCATTTTAGTTTTTGTTATTGTACCTGCCATCAGAGCCAGCTTTAAAATTGAATACATTTAATTGAGTTTTGTTGTTTTGAGTGTTAACCAATTTTGGTTATGTGCGTGTTGTATGGGGACGCTAATGATCGACGCAATTCTGGTAAGACGATGGAAAGGCATCCTGAACACTTTGAACTGTTTTGAGCTGTTGGAAGATTTTCTATTTTACTCCTCTCTTTGTACATGCGGACAACAAGGTAACATATTTGCAAGCATTTGCACTCTTTCTGTTAGTATGACGATGCCTTTTGGAAGTAGTGTCCTACTGTTAGCACACTAGCGCTAGTCCATTTGCATGCTATCATCGCTAGCATGTTAGCAGGCTGATTTAGGGCATGTTTACAGGCCTATATGGCAAATGGAAGTTATTATTTTTGATTGTTTATATCTTGATGTTGTTCTCTGTGAGAATTATTTTTTGTTATTTCGTTCATTATTAATATGGTGTTTTCTGTATTTTGTACAGTTCTCACGGCATGCTGAACCGCAACAAATGTCTGCTGTAACAAGAACCACTTGGACTAGTCATTGCTGACTGGAGGGGCGTAACTACGACGGCGTATTCGGGCCACGTAGAAATATTCATTTATTTATTTTTAGAGGGCGGGGTCAATATGACGAGAAAAAAAAGTGGCAAATTTGCCCCTTTTAATATGACGAGAATATGACAAGAAAAAAAGTGGCAAATTTGCTACTTTTTTTTTCTCACCGCACGGCTGTTTGTGTCGGCAGAAAGGAAACGCATATGTCACGCTACACATGTCACAGTTTGCAAAATATCTACGGAGGAAGCAGTCCTTAAAATGTACTTTTCGGTCGGGTTTTCAAACAAGGAGATATTAATTGCTTTAGCAGAGATTAACAATATCATAGTTGCCAGTTTATAAAGTGGCAAATTTGCCACTTTTTTTCTCATCATATTAAAAAGTGGCAAATTTGCCACTTTTTTCTCGTCATATTAAAAAGTGGCAAATTTGCCACTTTTTTCTCATCATATTGCCCCCCCCCAAAAAAATAAATAAAAAATATTTGTATGTGGCCCTAATACGCCGTCGTACGTAAAATTTGTTTTGACCTAAAGAACAAAACAAAACAAAAAGTTAATAATTGCTTGAGATTAATTTTACAGCTGCACTGAGCTGTTTTTTTTCCGTTCCTTCTGATTATTGTATCAATTTCATCACTGTTAATTTCATTTTCATTTTCATTTTAGTCAGTCACCAAATTGTCAGTCAATTTCAGTTTTTGTTATCGTCCAAAAGGCTTCTATTTTAGTTTTTGTTTTATTTTCGTCTGGAAAAAAATTTGCATGACGAAAAATATTCTGAAAATTTTGGCGATGAAATGATCACTGGCTGAAATGTGAAAGTGGCGGAGGCGGACCCCAGCGCTTGTGTTTTGTTTGTTGTTGTCACCTGGTAGATAACGGGCACCATGGTGTGGTAGTGCTGTTGCTGGTCCTGGTTGAACTGCTTGAGGGTGCTCAAGTATTCCTTCTTGGACTCTTGGGCCGTTTGCTGTTTTTGTTGCGCCGCCTGACGGGCCTGGAAAAAAAAAAAAAAAAGGCAACGGTGCACTTGTGTACATACAGCGGCACCAAAAGCCCGATGGGGATTTGCCGGACGGGAAATCTTACCTTCAAGGAGCAGCGCTGATGCGATCAAACAAACACACACAGAACACAAAATGACGCACGGGACTTGAATGCGACACATTTTGTCAACAAGCTTCAAGTTGAGACATCTTCAGCAGAAGAAAACAAACAAGCAAACTTTGGTTGACGTTCAAACGACATTTTGGCACTCGCCGTCGAAGGTGCTCAGAGCTCAGGTAACGACCAATCACGGCTCACCATGCCGCCTTGGCAAACGGAAACCACGATCGTCGCTCGTCATCTGCAGTTGGCAGCAAAAAGCTATCGTTGAAAACGGTGACAAAATATGGAATTCTTGCTGCTGAAAATGACTGAACGCAAGCAATGACAAACAACGATTGATCAGCAAGCATGTGCGACCAATGACAAAGAAAGGGCAAAATTGTGGATTTCTTCCAACCTTGAAAATTCAAATCCAGATTTGAAAATCCAATCGTGTCTTTCATGTTTGGTATTTCCAAACTTCATCCTCACTGATGGTGAATTTGAAACCAACGATTCCACTGCCATCCATCAATCACGTGTGTATTACTTTCACATCGACTCAGCAATAAAGCTCTTGCAATGAATAACGTCAAGAGATATTCTTCACAAGTGAAAGCTCGTCACGTACTTTTAACTCACCAATTACAAATTACACAAATGTAAATGTAATTGCTGCATATTGACTTCTCAAAGCCACTGACCTGTATATATGACTGGCTAGCCCATTCAAACCCATGCAAGCCGTTGAAGTCACAGGGCGGCCATCTTGCTCCTCCTATCTCGCCAGCAGACTACTGTATCAACTATACGTACACATGAGACATGTACAGCTCGGAGGCAGTTTTAATATGAGGCCGGAGGCGGGGTGGGGGGGTTGTGCCGGGGTACTAACTAGTTTTTCACAAGTTAAAAACATTAACTATTGGACGCTATTTGCTGCTTTCAAGACCCCCTTTTTCTTTTATCGCTCAGTTAGAATTCTTTTATTAAAAAAAAAAAAAAAAAAAAAAAAGTTTCCTCCTGTAAACATCATGAAGCACATCATTTCTACATGTATTTAAGGCAAGTTGTCAAATGTCTGAAGTTCTTGTTTATGTTTAACAAATTGAAAAGATGATAAATGATGCTGGTTCTACTAAGTAGTGTCTCAAATGTTCTCCAATTTGGATCCTGTAAATGTATAGGATAGTATGGCGAGAAAGGTTTCTTGGGAGGAGCAATATGGCCGCCTGGCCACCTCAAAAGTCTTGGCCTATCGGCTATCCAGTCATATGTATTTAGATCAGTATTTGAAGCCTTGAGGTGTACACAACACATTTGCGTTTCCCGGTTTGTGGTTTGTGGATTTGAAAATGTCAGTCCAAGACGATGGGAATGAATCGGATCCAATCCAACAGAGTTTTGAAAGGAAAAATTAAAAAAAGTTGCTTTAGTGTCAAGTGACTCTTTCAATTAATGTATTGTGATGATGTTGATGTTTTTCAATCAATGCAAGAGGATTGTACTTTTCTTGTTTTGATTGCGGGGTACATCAAATTGAAAATGAAGATTTTCTGGGGTGTGACGTCCGACATCGCTTGTGGCAGCTCATCGGAAGCCGAGAAAAATTGTTTTCATACCGGTTGTTAATAAAAACGTGAGTTGGTGACAGTTTTGGACGTGCTTGCGCGTGTGCGACGGCACCTTCTCGGCGTCGCCGTTGTTGTCCACGTCCATCCGCTGGCACATCTGCTGCGCTCGCTCCGCCTCCTTGCTGTCGCGCTCAAAACGACGTTTGCTCTGCAAGGCAAACAAAACGACATCATCGCAAACATCGCAAACTTCAAATTGCCACGTGGACATTCAAATGGACAAAAAATAAATAAAATCATTCTTGACAGGATTTCAAAACAAAACAAAAAACAAACGAACATTTTGGGTGAGTGTGAAAGCCGCTTGTGATGACGATCAATTTGGACTCCAAATAATGAGCGAGCAATTTGAGAAGGAAATGCTTTCGATGCGATGAAATTCCTTTTGAAATACAATTCTGGAGAAAGGTCAATGCGGGTTTCGGATCCAATTTCAAATGAAATCAGACTCTACAGGAAAAAAAAGTCAAGAGTTTTGGTGCCCCCAAATTGAAACGCTGCATTCCATCACCACATTTGATCCAATTTTTTTTTTATTGCTATCTCTGATCCCGTGAAATGAAACCAGGGCTTTTATATTTTTTTCATCTTTAGGTGCTTCGTCATCAATGGCGGCCCTATAGATTATTGACCCTCCTGATGACCAATTGATCGGCGTTGAAACGCTATCGTGGAGACGACGTGGCGTAGGGGTGTTAAAACCCCCCCAAAACAATTTGGCAATAGATCGCGCAATTCTCAAATCGATTCAATAGGATTTTTAAACACCCATTTTTGATGGAAAAATATTCACCAAAACGTCTTAGGGTTCACACCTTAAGCATGAAAGAATGTTATATTCATGGAAGATGAAGCCTTCATATTTTATTTCAATGCTGTTCAAAGATGGGAAAAGATTACAACCTGTTTAAGACTGAAGTTTCAGATAAATACATTTGCATACAAATCTTACACTGTACAACTTTACTGATTAGTATTTTCTAAATTTGAATACAAAAATAAATAAATCGCAACAATCAACTTATAAATTCATATCGGGATAAATCGGTATTGAATCGAATCGTGACCTATGAATCATGATATGAATCAAATCTTCAGGCACAAGGCTATTCACACCCCTAAGTCGTGGCAGATGGCGGAGAATTTGCAAATTTCCAAAATGGACGAGCTGAACGTCAGACTGAGAAACTTTGAGCAAAACTACAGACTTGTTGTCTTTTCCACACTGACGCCATTTTTGATTAGCGTCATCACACACCTGACACCACTCACTCATATTCAATGGCTACATTCAGTTTTATTGAATCAATTTGATAAATGAAACTGACTGTTAACTACACGTTCAATCAATGACGCCGTCATAGTGCGATTGGGCACAACACTCTGGCGTTAGCGTTAGCGGCTAGCTAGCAGCAAGCTAACTTGCTTTGCATTGCGCTTTTGCCTCTTTTTCATTCTTCAAAGAAAACAAACAAGATAAGCCTCATATGACTTTAGAAAGCTTTTACCCATAAAAAAAAACAAAAAAAACAAAAAAAACAAACAAAAACAAAACAAAGAAAGAAACATCCATACAACTCATTTTAGGAACTCGACTTGATGGGCAGGTGCAGATGGTCCATCAATACATGAACTGATTGACTGGCAGCCATTTTGGCTGAAGCAACCCCCTTCACTCCCGGCTGGATTTGGACTCATTTTGTAAGGCCTGCAGAATATTGTCTACTATTGCCATCAAAATATGGAAGCTACAAAAAGAAAGATTCAAGTATTTTCTTTCATCAGGAAAAAAAAAAGGATATTTCTTTCTGTTTCCATGTTTCAGCAATTAGCATTAGAATATAGACAAGTTTCATGATAATTCATGTTCCTGGTGAAAACGCTGGCAAAAAGAGCTTGTTGCAACATGGCCCTGGTTGATCTCATACTCTGCCGACACCTGCTGGCCGTTTTGGTAGTGACGACCATTTCTTCAACTGTTCTTTGCAGTTGAGAGGCTGCATCAAAGACTTCTGTATGCTCTAGCATTAAAAAAAAAAAAAAAAAAAAAAATTCTTTTTTGACACTGAACACATTTAAAATTGAAGGTATTTATACGGGGCGGCACGGTGGCCGAGTGGTTAGCACGTCCGCCTCCCAGTTCTGAGGACTCCGGTTCGAGTCCAGGCTCTGGCCTTCCTGGGTGGAGTTTGCATGTTCTCCCCATGCCTGCATGGGTCTTCTCCGGGTACTCCGGTCTCCTCCCACATTCCAAAGACATGCATGGCAGGTTAATTGGGCGCTCCGAATTGTCCCTAGGTGTGCTTGTGAGTGTGGATGGTTGTTCGTCTCTGTGTGCCCTGCGATTGGCTGGCAACCAGTCCAGGGTGTCCCCTGCCTACTGCCCAGAGCCAGCTGAGATAGGCGCCAGCACCCCCCGCGACCCTTGTGAGGAATAAGCGGTCAAGAAAATGGATGGTATTTATTATATTTTTGGGAGCAAATGAGTTAAGAAGGTGTCACTTTCCTTTTCCTTTATTATTATTGTTATTTGATCCGTGATTCAAATCCGCGAAGCAGCTCGAAAACAATTTGAAGTGAAAACAATTCTATCAAAAGTTGAAACTATTGATGATAAATGAAAACGATGGACAGACGGATGGATGGACGGACGGACAAATATGAAGGAGACTTGCTGTCGACTCACAGACTCGAGTTGCTTCCAGGAGTTTTCTATGTGCTGCTGGGCGCGGCGGCCATCTTGGAAATGCTGGTGGGGGAAACGAAGTTCAAGTTTTTGAGTCTCGCTCGCGCGTGCGCGCGCAATCGTACCGACTTCCTCTCGGCCTTGATCTCGTGCGTGAAGCGGGCCAGGTCGGCGGCAACGTGCGAGCCCAGCTGCTCGGCCACTTCCTCCCGCTGCGCCGCCAGCTCGCACAGCTGCTGCAGGGTGGCGCTGAAGGCCGCGCACCACGTGTACCTGGAGGCGACATAAACAAACAAACGCTCCAATCGCGTGATCATCCCAAGACGTTTCAATCAGGTGTGTCAAAGGAGGGGGAAGCTGCAAATACAGCAGGGAAGGAAGGGCAACTTTCATCTGTGCTGATGGGGGGGGGGCTACATATAGGACCACCCACCAAGGTTATTTTACTAAACTAAAACTCATGAAAAAACTCAAATGCAAAAAACTATTTCATTAAAGGGATACTTTATTTATGTAGCCATTTTTGGCAGTCAATATTTTACCAATAATAAATTTGATATTTTCATAATTTTTCATGTACAATTAGTACCTTTCAAAACACATTTTGCAACTCGCTGTCGACTGAAAATGACATCACAAGGGCTCAGGTAACCAATCACAGCTCAGCTTTTGAATGTCACATGACCAAACCTAGAAAACAGGAGAGCTGTGATTGGTTACCTGAGCCCTTGTGATGTCATTTTCAGTCGACAACAAGTTGCAAAATGTGTTTTTGAAGGTACTAATTGTACGTGAAAAATAATGAAAGTATCAAATTAATTATAGACAAAATATTAACTTTTTATTGCTATAATGGGCTAAATAAGTGAAGTATCCCTTTAACAAAATAAAAACAAAAATGCTTTTTCAAAAACTAAAACTACATTTTATGTTCCCAAAACTAACTATGATATATAGCAAAAATGTAAGGTTTTGGTATTTGGTCATGAATTGAATGTTGCACTGGAGCCAGTTGAAGTCATGCATGCAACTAAGACATGTCTGCCGTCTAGTGATGTTTGGTGATATTACAACTCCAGTTTGCAGTTGGCCACCTGTCAAATGGCAGATTCACACATTTTGTTCTTCTTTTTGACATTTTTGATTTCAGATTTTGGACCAGGAGGAAGACGTGAATGTTTAGAAGTATTCTTGTAGATTTTATTTTGTATTTGTTTTTAAAAATTGAATAGCCCAATTTTACAGAAAATATCTTTGGCCTCTATTTCATGGTAAATGGGAATTAGCGTTTTGTTTTTTGTTTTTTTTTTAAAGAAGAAAAAAAAAATCATTTTTTTCCCCCAATGTTTGCATCATTTTGTTTTGGAATGAAATGAGGCACTAGTTGGTTGCATCATCCCTGACGTACGTGCAGAGAAGGACGGAAGTTTCGAGCGACGTACCTGTTGTCATCTTCTCGGCTCCTCTTGGGAAGGAACTTCTTGGACAGGCTCCTTGCAAGCGTGCCGACACAAAAGGTGAGTGCGCCGCTGGCGGACGTCGCCCGGGGAAGGAAGCGTTCGCTCACTTACCTGATCTGCTTGGCGTAGTTGAGTTCGATGTCGGCTCGCTCTTTGACAAACTTGGTGTACCTGTCCAAGAAGTCGATGCCCCAGCCCGTGTACTTCTCCACATTGTCAAACTGATCCTGCAGACGCAAGTCAAGTCAAATCAAGTCAAGTCAAAGCAAACGGACACTGTGCACGTTAACGTCGATGGGTTCGGGTTAGAATAAAAAAATAGACTTCCACATCCACATATTGACTCACTTCACAAACACATTACTTATTATTCATCTGACAAATGACGTAGATTTGAAACATAGAAGGGCCACAACATGCCTCGTGAACATTAAACTGCACTCAAAAAGTAGCCACCAGAGGGGGCTACAACCGCACAAATGGAAATCAACCGGACTCAAATCAACAGATTTGCTGCTTTTATTATCGTGACATGACGACGACAATATATTGTCCATCCTCACAAGGGTCGCGGGGGGTGCTGGCGCCTATCTCAGCTGGCTCTGGGCAGCAGGCGGGGGACACCCTGGACTGGTTGCCAGCCAATCGCAGGGCACACAGAGACGAACAACCATCCACACTCACAAGCACACCTAGGGACAATTTGAAGCACTCAATCAACCTGCCATGCATGTTTTTGGAATGTGGGAGGAGACCGGAGTACCCGGAGAAGACCCACGCGGGCACGGGGAGAACATGCAAACTCCACCCAGGAAGGTCCAAGCCTGGACTCGAACCGGAGTCCTCAGAACTGGGAGGCGGAAGTGCTACAATATATTGTGACACTTTTAATATCACGATATTGTCCTCATCGTTATATATATATATATATATATATATATATATATATATATATATATATCACACAAAATATATGTTTTTTTTAAACTTCATGTCTTGTTGAAGTCACTCCTCGTCAAAGGAATCAAAATTACTTGCAAAAAAAAAAAAAAAAAAAAAGGCATTAAAATGATGAAGGATGGTTAACTGATTGAAGTGAATTCAACGCAAATTATTGAACTAGAAATCTTTCGAGCTGCTGAATGCACAAAATGGAATTTTGAGTTGCTACTGTCACGTGTGGCCAAAAAAACGAAAGTGCACACTTCCTTCTTCATGACGTCACATGTGGAGACAGAGGACAGGAAACCGGAACCCGAGTCCAGTCTGAAAACTTGCGGGACTGAGTCGCCACTATGAACAGCAAAGGTTCTTCAACTGAGAATTGCAAATGCTCACTGACAATTGTCAACATATTTGGGGGCGACACTGAGCAGCTTTCAAAAGCAAGCAAGAAAAAAAAAAGAAAAAAAATTATAAAAAAAAAAAAGAAAAAAAAAAATCTTGTTCTTTTGTCTTAACTTGGCTCTTGAAAAAAAGGTTGACTGGCCCCTGCTAGCTTAATTTAGCTTAGGGTCCGCGAAAGTGTCCAGCTCAAAAGGCGTGGCTTTGAAAAGCCTTGGCCCCGCCTCCAAAAGAAAAACAGACAAATTGGCCTTGTTGAACGGTTATTTTTGCAACATTTTTTTTTTACCAATGGGAATGCGTGGGGCCACACGTGCTCCGCCTCAATCTCGTCAGGCCAAATGCGTCGTTTTCAGTGCACCACCGGTCAACAGGAAATTGCAAGGAAGCAATGTGGGAGGAACTTTGTGACATTTTTGCTCTACTATCTAGCTTGTACACAAAAAAACAAAAACAACAACCAACCACATTAGCCATGCACCTGTTCGCTTCATGCTAACACATCAAAAATGTCATTGTCAGGCTAAAAGGTTAGCATGGAGGAACAGCACAACACAATACAATGCAATACTCACAAACAAAACAAACACAAAAAAAAGGACTGGGTTGAGTGGTATTTGTGTCTTTTTGCTTTCAGTACATTAGCTCAAAAGATTGCCGCCCCCCCCCCCCCCCCCAAAAAAAAATACATAAAAAAATAAGTATCGTGCTGCCCCTCGCACCCCAGACAGCACAGGAGATGGTCCTAATCAACTTGATTCATTCATCAAGAAGACAAAAACCTGGACCACAGGCTCCACATGGACCTCAGACTTGGACCAGGACCCGAGCGAACTCTTGCACCTGATCCCAGACATCGCATGGAGACCTGCACCTCACAAGCAATTGACTAGGGCACAAAAACCCGACACGTCTTCCAAACCAGACCAGGACCAGAAACAATTGCCTTCACCTAAAACCAGATCTGGGCCAGCACCCGACAACTTGTTAGCTTTCACGTTCCACTGCGAAGACGAGAATCTGACCGGACTAATTAACATCTGGACGAGGAGGCACTGGTCGAGCGAATGAGTGACGTCATCGATCACGTGCCTCGCCTTGACGCGTCCATACCTCACGATTGCAACGTGCCGACGCGCGTGCACGAGAGCGTGTTGCTGCTGCACAACGGAAACGAGCGGCCGGACGCCCGCCCGCGAGCACGACCAAGTCGCAGGTGCAGGTGCAGGTAGGCAGGTGCAGGTGCGTGCGTGCCAGCGTCCCGGCCGGCGTACGTACCCACAGCTCCGCGCCCCAGTTGACGCTCATGTCGCCTCCTCTTCCTCTTCTCGCCGCCGCGCGTGACCGACCGTCGGCGTGCGCGTGCGCAGTGGCGACAGCCAAAGGAGCAGCGGAGCACGCGGTCACGCGCCTGCCTTTGTTGTCTCCGAGGGGACGCCGGCCCAAACGGCCGAGCATGCGCAGTGGCCGCCTCATTGTGCTGGAGGAGACGCGCGCGCACGCCAATCGGGAGCGAGCGAGGTCCATTCGCCCGCATTTCCACAGCTACAATATATATATATATATATATATATATATATATATATATATATATATATATATATATATATATATACAATAAAAAGACAAAAAGAAGACTGTTATGATGACTTGAAAGTTGGAAGGCAGTCCAAATCAATAAAAGCTCTCATGTGGCGCCACATGGTTAAATATGTTTTGTTTTGTTTTTCCCGGATTGACTTCATTCACATCTTTTGGCCAATTTGTTGGCAAGCAACAAATTGGCAACTTGGAAGTGAAAGTGCATCGCGTCTTTCTTTTCCCTTGGGAAGTTTGGACGCATCATTTGAAGGAAGCCGATTGCATGTTTTTTGTCTTTTAGTTATGGGGGCGGGGTTTACGGACATTCCAAACAACCATTCCCCCACACAGTATTCGAAATATGAATCTGCTTCCAATACATCAGGACACAACAAAGGACAATAAATAGTAACCTTTTAAAGTGACAATTAAAAAAAAAAAAAAAAAAAGAAAATATATTACTATTTTGTGCAACCCCCTGGCAATTTTTAATTTGCCACCTTTGGGAAAAAATGGAATTGAATTAGCTTGTGTATGTGCGTTTGTTTTTGTTTTTTTGGTAAATGTGCAATTCGTTGAATAAAGCATGGAAGAAAAGTTTTGCATTTCGCAAAACATCTTGCCTTTTTTTTCTTGATTTTTGGATATCAGAAATCAAAGTTATTAGCTGGAAAACTGAAACTAGAAGGCCAAGTCGTGTTTCAAGATTTGCAGTCAAGCGAGGAAAAAATAAAAATAAAAAAATAAATCAAACATTTTGCTTTGCCCAACTTCTGAACGCAAACGTCATCACATTGAATCGTGTTGGAATGTTTTGTGATGAGGCATGCCACACTTGGGCGGTTGCAGGAGAAAAAAACCCCCAAAAAAACCTTGCAAACAGTCTTGCCATTTAAGGAAAGTAACTATTGTATTTGGCTGTCCTAAAAGTTGCTAAATTACATAATTGCTTAATTGTACGTAATAGTAATGGCCGCCGTAGGAAAGCAATAATTTGTGGGAGAGGCAAAATGGGTTAAAAAAAAACAAACAAAAAAAAAAAAACAGAAAAAAGGTCGCTAGATTTGTCGCTGGTCACTTGTGAGGAAAAAAAAAATCAAAAATCAAATCAGACGGCAGATTTGTGGAGAAAGTTCCCAAATGGCATCCTGCTTGTGAAAAGGTCATGCATGCAGTGCACACTTAGACCAACAGGTGGAGACAGATTACAACAATCCCCTTCTTTATTCAATGCAACTTTATTTACAAGTTAGGTATTTTTTTTTCCTTTTTCTGCTCCCTTGTGTCTGTTGTAGCAATGTGGCGCGGTCCGCTTTCACATCCTGGATGAAGAACCACACCGGCGGTTTTCCATTTGCACTTCATTCAATAGCGAAAGAAAAACTGTGTGGGTGACGAGTGTTGGGAGGGGCGGAGTCGGGAGGGGTCGTCTTCAGGTGCGACGTCCGCAGCACGCCACCACCTAATTGACCTTCATCAATCAGTCATGAAGGTCGCTGATGAAGATGCCGATGTAGATGATGACGCATGTGTGCTCCTCATTAGCGCTCGCTCAAATCCTTCAGGGAGCGTTTAACATTTTACACAATAATGATGATGATGATGATGATGATGATTATGGTGGTGGTGGTGAGGAAGATTCCAGACCACCTGACGAGGCTTCCACACAAACACCACTCAAGCCGCAAATGTGGGCCGGGCAAAAACAGTCGCCAAGCTTGGCTCCAAAACAAACCCGGACATACGTGAGTACACGATGTGGATTCCAAAACAAGTCGAGACATTTGACATACTCCAAAAACAAAAATAAAGACAACCAGGGGTCACAAATGGAGTCATCCTCCACCTGGGTCAACATTTGAGCTTTGAGTCAACAAACGGTTTGTTCAGCATAAAACAACTCCGGAATATTGCTCAGATCCTTGACTTGAAAAAAAAAAATATATATATATATATATATTGCATCATTTTGTATCAAACCAGCCAGAAAGCAAATGGACGTCTAAATAAAGTAGATGTCTTCATTTTTCATCCATCATTGTCTTACTTTGGACCTTTCACCTCTTTTGAGAGTGGACATCAAACAATCCAAGAAATGGCGTCCAATTTCTTGCATTGTTTGAGCCAAGCGTTTGAATCAGGTGTGCGCGTATGCGGTTTCACATGCGGCAGGTGTCGTGGAAGGCCTCCAGGGTGCGAAAGTCCCTCCAGGTGGGAGGAAGTCCGTCCTGCAGGAAGCGACCGCATCGCTGGCACGGAGACTGGAACAGCTTCAGGTAACTCCGAAGCCAAGTCTGCACGTACGCATACACACACACACCCACACACACACACCCACACACACACCCACACACACACATCAGAAATGTGCACGTCGATCAAGATGATTTGAGTCAACTCATACGAACGAAAAAATGAAAATTCAAACAACTATTTCATTAACTAAATCAAATAAAAACGAAATTGCTTTTAAAAAAACCCAAAAACTAACTGAAACGACATTTGACGTTTACAAAAGTAACTAATGATTGCAAAACTGTCCTTGCTTTTCATCTTTGGTAATGAATTGAAAGCATGAGCCTTTGGGGATGATTTGAAATGTGACAAAGTCGATTGATTTCAATATGAAGCGGAATAAAGCCGTTTGGACGCGTGTCCCATGGAAGTGACGTCATCCAGCAGCAGCCAATAGAAAAGCACCAAAAGATGATGTCACTCCCATGCTAGTTTTTTAAATATTGCGCACAAGTAATACACACTTATTTTAAAACTCAAACTAATATTGAAACTAACTAAAACTAAGCATTTATTAAATAACTAAAATTACTAAAAAGTAACAGAACCACCCTGACTAATTCAAGGGATACTATTTTGTCTATAATTAATTTAATAACTTCATTATTTTTTCAAGTACAATTTCTACCTTTATACAGTAAATTTCCCACTTGCTGTCGACTGATGATGACATCACCTGTGCTGAGTAGGTAGTACTAGTGACCAATTATGGCTCACCAGTTTTCTGGCTCAGTTTATTGACTAAACCCAGCAAACATGTGAGCCATGATTGACCGTTACCTTACTTCCTCAGCACAGGTGATGTCATCATCAGTCGACATCAAGTTCAAAAATTGATTTTTTTTAATATGAAAAATAAAGTGATCAAATTCATTGTGGACAAAATCTGAACTTGTCACTGTTGAAAATTGTTGAATGAGTCAAGTTTCACTTTAAAACGAGCAAAATGTAAAAAAATGAAATCAAAACGAAGTGAAATGAAAAATTTGTAGATTGAGCATTTTGTTGTCTGACCATGAATGAGCGCACGACGACGTCGGGCATCTGCGGCAGTTGGTAGTGCAGCAGGGCGGTGGTGGCGTGGTCCGTTACCTGGCGATCAGCAATCGGCAATCAGCAATCGCCACTCAGCAGCCGCCACAGTCCGCTCCCAACTCACCTTCTGGAACACCTGATGCTGTGACTTGCTCCAGATGTCCAACTGAGAGGGGCGGGGGGGACACGGACAACGTTACCGCGGCAACCGACACCATGTGCGCACGGGCACGCCACGCTGCTCACCTTGCCGTCGCGGTCGTAAACGTTCTCGTTGAAGGCGCGCACCAGCGTGCGGTCAATGAACAGCGAACGCATCACCACGATGGCCTTCAGCACTTTGCCCAAAGTCACCTGACAGGAAGTCACACGTCACTTTAACGCCACAACGGAAGCATCTATGTCTATACATCTATACAAATATATATACACACACACACACACACACACATGTATATATGTGGCCGGGAAAAGGGTCCACATGTGCAAAAAAAATTGAGATATTGATATATTTGAATTCTGCACTTACTTCCCTTTAAAATGATATATAATACATGGACATCGCTGAAAATTTGACAAAGTTACAACAGTTTTAATGTTGGAAAGTTGAAATTCCTAGTTTTGGGAAAAAGGGCTTTAAAGATTTGGTACTTGCATCTTTCAAATGTCCATAGCAACCAGTAAATTTGGAAAAAGATATAAACCTGAAATTTTCAGGAACTGTTCAAATATCAGTGGAAAGTCAATTCCAATAGCAGGCAAGGTCATCATCCGAGATGTTAACCCTTTAAACGTTTTGGAAGTTTGACCTTTCAAGAGATGAAAAATCAGCCTCAACTTTGAAGATCACATTTGGCTGTAGGGGTGTTAAAAAAAAATCGATTCGGCGATATATCGCGATACTACATCGCGCGATTCTCGAATCGATTCAATAATCGGCCGAATCGATTTTTTTTTTTTTTTGGATTTTTTTTATTTATTTTTTTTAGGATTCACACCTTGAGCATGGAAGAATGTTATATGAACGGAACATTAAGCCTTAATATTTTATTTTAATGCTGTTCAAACATGAAACAGATTACAACCTCTATAAGACATAAGAAATATCAAAAATTTCAGATAAATAAATAATACATTTTCATATAAATCTTACACTGTACAAGCTTACTGATTAGTATTTTCTAAATTTGAATGAAAAAAAATCGCAACAACGACTTATAAATTCGTATCGGGATTAATCGGTATCGAATCGAATCGTGACCTGTGAATCGTGATATGAATCGAATCGTCAGGTACTAGGCAATTCACACCCCTATTCGGCTGACAATTCATTTTCTGAAGCATCAGCCAAAGTTTGGTTATTTTATCGTTGCTCCTTGTGGTATTTTCTTGCATAAATGAGGTCCTGTGAAAAGTGCTTTATTGATAACATCATGGATGTGATGTGATGTTTCAAATGCTTTTGAAAATGAATAAAATGAAAATGTTTTTGATTTTTTTTTTCCCCACCACCCCAACGCAAGTAATAGAGTGACACTAAATTATTCTATTTCCAAGTCACTCTGTGACTCTTTTGAGAGGACCATTTTTCATCTTCAAGTTAAATATTTCATAGCTCATTTTTATGTTCATGTCATCCCATTTAAAAGAGCATAAAGTGAAAATGTGTGGCGACATTTGCGACGTAGGCAGGAAGACTTTTTTTTTTGTTTTGACGCATCGAAGCAGCGTGTCCGCCGTCGTATGAAATACACAACATCAACAAGCGATCAAACCATTACATTAGTATTTACGATGCATTATTACATTAGTCTACATTGCATACAAGGCACTGGCGCACGTCACAACTTTTAATTCCCGACGTGGTCTGAGTAAAGGAGCAGATTGCTCGCCAGTAACCGGACCCATGACAACATAGCTTCTGCTCCATTAGGTTGAATGACTGTTCACGTTCGTGCTGAATTGTGTTTCGACCTTTTTTGGTTGCTACATCCATCCATCCATCTGTTAGCAGATTCACTTATCCTCACAATATTTCTATAACTCAGTAATGAATTACATCTGAGGCTAGGAAAGTTGGGTTGATTTTAAAAAGGTGCGCAAGAGGTCGTGCTTGCTAGCAGCTCAGCTAAAAACACGCCCCCTAGCTACGAGGCATACTGTCTAATAATTCCTTATTTTCTTACACTTTGATTACAATTTTGACTTTTGTGCTGCTTGGAAATGAAACTAGAGACCTCAAGGACGCTATTTGTGGAGAAATCTCAAAATGGACAAAAAATGTCCAACTGTCTAATATCGGCCATATCTCGAGATAGAGCCTGCCGACATGCGGACCCTTTTGATGGAGCGGGTCACATATAATGATAGGATAGCTGAAAGGCCAAGACTTCTGAGGTCACAAGGCCGCCATATTGCTCCTCCCAAGAAACATTTCTCGTCATACCATCCAATATATTTTTTACAGGATCGAACATTCGAGACAGTACTTAGTAGAAACAGCATAGCTGTTTTAAACTTAATAAACATACACAAGAAACTTATATTTTTTTTTCTGAAAGAATTGTAAGTGTAATTGAACAAAAGATGCCTCTTCCAAATCTAATATTGGAGTTAAAGAACTGAGTGATAAAAGAAAAAGGGGCCTTCAAGGCAGCACATACCATCTGTCAACTTATTATTATTATTATTATTATTTTTACTTGTTAAAAAATAGTGAGCACCCTGCCTCCAGCCTTCTACTAAGTGCCTCCGAGCTGATGTGTACATATAGCGTATAGTTGATACAGTAGTCTGCTGGTGAGGTGGGAGGAGCAAGATGGCTGCCCTGTGACTTCAACGGCTTGCACGGGTGTGTATGGGCTAACAGCTATCCAGTCATTTATACAGGTGAGTGGTGCGCACGTACCAACAGGACGGCGGACGTTCCGTTGGGGCGGAAGAGTTCAATGCTCATGTCGGGAAACATTCGGTCGATGCGAGAAATGACGTCGTCCACATACCTGGGTAAGGAAAAACAACAACAACAACAAAAAAACATTTGCCATGAATCAAATGGACGATTGCAACTTTTATTTCAAGAAAATCTCCAACAAGCTCATCCAATCAAACCCATTTGGATGGCAATTGGACCCTTCCAATTGGTCCGTTTGACAACATGTTTCTGCAACTGTCCAATTGAAGACGATTGACAACACGCAATTGGCTCCACTAGCATTTGTCGGTTGACCTACTAAAGGATTGGTCGCCGGGCTTCCCGTCCGCCATCGCCATTGGCCGGGGACGTGCAAATTTCACCGGGCGTTCCCGATCCGTCCTTTCAATCATTTGATTCATTTTATAAACTGTGACAACATTTTTTTTGTGTAACATTGCAAAAGTAAATAAATCAGTATTAATATTTCTGAGAAATTGTGTGCTTCAAAAAGTCGAAACATAAAATCTATTTTCAAATGTTAAAATTGAAGCTATAATCCACATTTGTCATAGAAACGTATGCAAAAGTGAGTCAGTTGCTGGACAGATAAATGTCTTCCATAAGTCAAAATAAGCTGATGCGTCTTCTTCTTTGCCTGAAGACTTGCATCCATTTCTCCGCCACTCTTATGAGGCACTCCCCCTAGTGGCCCGCCAAGTCATCGCTCAATATGTCATCAACAATGGAGCCGTTCTAGTGGCTGTATATTAACTACAAATATCGCCATACTTGTCTATCGGGAGACAAAGTATGAGGATTTATGGCGAAATCGATGATATTGTCAGATTCCTACTCACTGTGGGGGGAGGACGAGGGTGCTGGGCTGGACTTTGGGCCGGCGCTTGGCGGAGGCTCCCATCTGATTGGCCGAGCGCTTGAGCGACTGCTGGTTGAGCAAACTGGAGGCCAGGCCAGCGTGGTACTGCAGCTGCCAACAGCAAAACAACCATCCGTCCGCCGGGTAAGCTGGCGGGTGTGTCCATTAGCGCGTTAGCGTTAATGGCGACGGCGGTCCCACCTTGTTGGACCACTTGTAGGCCTGCAGCAGCTGCGAGTAGAGCGGTGTCTTGTCCTGGACCGGGTCCAGGCTGAGGAGGCCGCTGTTGTGCAGGGGATGCGACTCGGACGGACGGCCCACCAAACCGCTCAGACGCTCCAGCTCGCTGATGGCAACAATCAAACAGTTACAGGCCAACGACCACAACAGAGACAAAACACAACAAAACTTTATGGCTAAGAAAGACAAGCTAACTTGCAGTCGTCACAACACCGAGCGACGGCAACTCCGAGCATCCACAATGTCGTCAATTCGTCATTAAAGGAAGACTCGACCCATTCAGTCATTTTCAGCAATAAGAGGTTCCGATTTGGTCCAGAATGAATGCGATGATGTCATTCGTTTTCATGTACAACAAAAAAGCAATTTGCCATTGGCTGTCAACTGAAGATGACGTCACGCATGCTCAGGAAGCAGGTAACGACCAATCATGGCTCACCTGGGTCTGGTCATGTGACCTCAGCAAACCGCGTCATGATTGGTCATTACCTGCTTCCTGAGCACGTGTGAGCTCTTAAAGGGACACTTTACTGATTCAACAATTTTCAGCAGGAAAAAGTGAATATTTTGTATAGAATGAATGTGGTAACTTCGTTATTTTTCATGTACAATAAATACCTTTCAAAAGCATTTGTTCTACTTGCTGTCGACTGATGATAACATCACCTGTGCTGGAGTAGTAGGTAACGACAATCATGGCTCAGTTTACTGACCAAACCCAGAAAACAGGTGAGCCATGATTGGCCGTTACCTACTACTCCAGCATAGGTGATGTCATCATCAGTTGACAGTAAGTAGAAAAAACGACTTTTGAAAGGTATTCATTGTACATGAAAAATAATGACATTATGAAATTCATTCTAGACAAAATCTGAACTTTTTCCTGCTGAAAATGTTGAATCCCTTCGATTGATTTGAGAACTTCCTCAGTCAATGTCACGTCTTGTTTACAACTCGTAAGTGACCACAACAAACGTGAAACATATTTGAAGACAAAAAACAAAGGTGCAGTGCGCTATTTGAACCGTGATGATTGCATTTAAAATTTGACATCAAATCTACCCCGTCAAACATTTGATGATGAAAACATTTCAAATGAATGGAGGGCGTTTGTTTTGTTTGAAACTGTGTCACATCTTTTCTTTTCTTGCCTTGTGAGCTGACGACCAAACTATAGAAGGACGTCAATTAGTCACTTTTATTTGTGGTAAATTTAATGAAAATTTTGTATTGTTTTATGAACATTTTTTTGTTTTTTTGTTATGTTGTAAAGTGTGGTAATGAAGAGAAAGACAGTCAATAATAATAATTGCTAATTATCAAAGTTTTCCATTCATAAATGTCAATTTGGAACTCACAAAGCAGCATTTCTTTTTAGTATTTTAAAAGGACTTTGAGTTGTTATTTACAATTAGTGGCTGCCAGAACAGAAAGGCGGAGAAGAGCTTGAATGCACATATCCATTGGATGGCTAAAACGTAACATTGCATTTCCCTTCATATATTTTTGCCTTTGTACTTGTGACGAGTTGTATCTTCCTAGCATTTGTGTTTGCTGTTTTCGTACTATTTTTATGACTTGTGTGATGTTTACTATTGAATGTGCAATGTGTTTAAAAACAAAACAAAAAAAGCAAAAAACAAATACGACCGCACGACCACACGAGCAGGCACACGTATCGGCGCAGAATTTATACTTTGTTACTTAATTGACGGCAAAATAAGGGTTTGTGAAGTGTGACTGACTTGAGGTCCCTGTTGACCGCCTGCAGGTTGTCCTGGAAGGCGGCGATAAATTGCTTCTCGCGGCCTTCGAGCGTCTGGCGGTTCTTCATGCCGTCCTTGAGCGACTCGAAGACGCGGCTGACGCTGGAGCGCAGCGCCTGAATGCCGCTGATGGCGTGAGAAAAGGCGTCCAGGTTGACTCCCACGCTCACCACGTCCGCCATCTTGTCGTCCGTCGTCTTCCCCCGTCGCTCGCCGATGACGTTACCGGATGACGTCAAGCGCCGATGCTGCATTCACGAACTTCACGTTTTCGTCCCACACGAGGAAACAACACTTTCAAACACTTTTGTGTACTACTTCCATACCATACTCTGTACAATATACTGTACAATGCAATTCACTAAGCTTATATACAAGTCAAGAAACATTGGGTAAGTAACATAACTGACACGAATGTAATGACAGTCGACTGCGGCCGCCCCGCAAATAGCGCAAATCCGCGTAAAACTTACGCACATTGAAGTACATTGGAAGAGGGAAAAAAAGCCCAACTTTTTAAACAAGCCCCCGAAAATTTTTACAAAACCACTGATAATCATTCAATTTTCTACGAAAAATAGGGAGAAATTGTGTTTTGTGTAGGGCTGCTGTTCCTTAATGCGCCCCACCGGCCGAGCATTTTATTTATTTATTTTTTATGTCACAGGTTTTGCATTAATGTCGCCTTTTATTCCCCACAAAATATTGTTCATTGCTATTCATCCATGTACGGTATATATATTTATTCAATATTATACATTTTACAAACACATGACATTGGCATGAATTAGGTTTTAAAACGTTTGTTTTTCATTGGCCGGCTTTCCTCTGACGGTTGTTGTCCATGCTAGGCTAGCCTAGTTGTGGTCTGGCAAGCTTGGAAAACTTCATCTTACGACCAACAAGGGAGATTAGTATTAAGCACTTTTGGGAGTGAGTGATTTTGAATGAAATTGCTAATAAAGTGACAAGCCAGCTGATGCTAATCAGTGTTTCCCACACCAACTTAATACTTGGGCGGGCCACCCAAGTAAACTGGCCACCATCCAAGAAGTTTTCAATAAAAAAATAATAATAATAATAAAAAAATAAAATATATATATATATATATATATATATATATATATATATATATATAAAGAGAGAAAAAAACATGCCACGAACAGGTATACCGCATGTAACGTTAGTTTGCTGTCACTTTGTGGATCGTGGGGCTAATCTGTGCTGATGATGACTATGATGATGAAGTCAAAGGAGGCAGGGCTGTGGGGAGCGAAAGCCTCGAAAGAAGAAGAAGTCTAAAGAGGATGAGACAGAAGGAGATTAGAGGAGGAGGAGGAGTGTTGGGAGAAAAGGAGATCTGCCAGCAACAAGAAGAAGGAAGGAAGGAGGAAAGAAGAAAAGGAAAGGAAAGGACGAAGGCATCGGGACTTTTTGCGCTCACCTATCCGAAGTGAAAAAGAAAAAAGGTGAGTGAGTACAGTCAATGTTGTGAGTGGACGGGTGTTGCGCCCCCTCCTGGCCACTTACAGGCTACATGAACAACTACATGAACTCGTTGAGCAATTGTTGCACTTGGTTGGTTGGCAAATGTACGAGCTGGCGCCTGTCGTGTACAAGTACACACGGAACATACGACATGCGTCCCTCACACGTTAATAAGTTAGCCAATAGCAGCACAATAGAGGCATTAACACGTGTTTTCCTCATTAGCAAGTAGCAACATGATTGAGGAGCAAAAAAGCAGATGAGTAATGAAAATAATGTGCTGGTGTTGAGTGGTAGAAGGGAAGAAACTTTTCACATATCCTGGTAAAAAATAAGGAACTTAATTGACTCAACTAGACAAACATACTGTGACTGTGGCCAACTGTGGCGGATGAAGCTTTTGGGAATGCTATTGTTTATTTTGCTGAAGCACCCCCAAAAATGGGCTAAATACGCATCTGGATGACAGTGTGTGTGTGTGAGTGTGTGTGTATGTGACACCTGACGGTCTGGTCCGGTCCTCACACAAAGTTGCACTCGTCTACCTGATGTTGTCTGACAGACAGGCGGTCCGGCACTCAGCTGAGCTGCCACGGGTGGGCAGGTAACTAGGGATGTAAAGAAAAGCGCAATATTGTGATATTAAAACTGCCAGAATATTGTCGTCGTCATGTTCACGATATTTAAAAGCTACACATCTGTTAAAAAGTCAGGTCGATTTCCATTTGTGCAGTTCTAGCACCCTCTCGTGGCTAGTTTTTTAGTACAATTTAATTTTCATTAGGGATTTTTGGCCCTTCTACGGGTATGTTTTTCCATTATGGATGTTTTGGCCCTTCTATGTTTTAAAATCTACACTAATTGTCAGATGAAGGGGAATGTAATATGCCTGTGAAGCAAGTCAATATGTGGAGGAACTCCATGTGTGCGTGCATTAACAACATAACATAATAATAACATAATAAAAATAAAACATAATAATAATAATAACACAACATTGATGTTATGTACAAAAGCACAATATAGTGCTTTTTTTTTTTTAGTATGAGCGCTTTTTTTTTTACAATGTTGTGACCTTTTTTAAATATCGCCAACCCCCCACAATATCGTGATAATTATCGTATCGTGAGCTTCATATCGTGATAGTATCGTATCGTGACTTTTGGATATCGTTACATATCTACAGGTAACCGACGAGTAAGCTCAACTTCTAGCTCGCCAAACGCCATGCCGGAAGACGCCACCGCCTGGCACGGCTGCTGAGCCTGCGAAGACACCCCCCCCCCACCATGGATCACCTCAAGCCCCTCCCACTACTGCTCCTCTTGGCGACGTCCGGTCGATGTCAATTTGACACCTGTCGCCGGGAGGCTGGGCCCGGATGGGAGGTCGCCGCCTGCCAGCCGCCAGCCGCCAACATGAAAGAAGTCATGCAGATCCGAGTGGATCCGCCGGGAGTCACCTGCGGGAACCCCCCGGAACGGTTCTGCACTCTGGTATCAATGTGTCCACACCTTATCCAATCGTCGGCTCTCAACTCAATGACTGCCTCTCGGACGTTTTGTTTTCCAAGCAGCATTTGGATTGAGCCACAAAATATTCTCATCTGTGGCGACGTGCCTCAGCGCACAACCTCCCAAACTGGGAGTCGATGTTCTGTCAAATTTGAGACTTGAGATCACTTTGTGCTAAAACAAGCCAAAGAGGATAAAGTCGATCCCCTCATGGCTGACATTTGAGCAACATGTCAGATTCTAGTGTTCATTTTCGTCAACCAAAACTAAACAAAAAAATCGTTTCATCAATACACATTTTTCATCCGACTAAAACTAGACTAAATCCTTCATTAACAAATAAGTGTGACTAAATCAGCCTGCATTTTCGTCGATTAATGAAGACGAGACAAAAATGTACTTCGCTTAATAAAAACTGTACTAAAATCTATCGAAATTTTAGTCCATGAACAAAAAAAAAATATGAAAATGGTATGATTTTATAAAATCTTGTCTATGCTAATCTGTCACTGTTTTCATCAAAAAGATGAGAGAAAAATTTGATGTGAAATAGTTTTAGATCAGAAATGTTCAACATAATCTGCTGTCAAAAAAAAATGCAGGGGTTAAATGGTTTTCCTGACTAAAACTAAACGAAAACGTTGACATTTTTGTTGACTAAAACTAGACAAATAAAATGATGTTTTCTTGGACTCAAATAAAGACTAAAATGCTCGATTTATAGTCGACTAAAATGGACTAAATAAAAACAGAATGAGGTTGACTCACGGCCAATTCACACTGGCTGCAGAACGGACGCGGTATGTTTTCCGTACGGTGGCCATAAGGACGCCGCAAGGATAGAACGCATTCAAGTCTGCATGTCAATTCACACCGTCTGCAGTGAGGAACGGATGCGTTGGATGCAGAAGGTTTCTGCAAGCATTCTATTTTTCACGGAAGCTGCATGCGGATTTTCATGAAGCTGAAGAAATGACACGAGCCGGACAGGAAGTCGTCTCGCATCAAAGGTAAATCTGGCGTATTTCAAAATAAAACCGTTTTCAAACTTTTTTTTTGGGGGGGGGGGCTAGCTCACCACATATCATGACATGAGTCGAACATTTAAGACAAAACCGAATAAATGAAACATGACAAAATAACTCTATTTAAACACAAAACGTACTTACCCATGGTAGAAGTCCCAGAAATTCTGTCCAAAAAGCATATCAAAATGGCAACAGGCAAGCGTGGCTATTGTTTACAAAATAAGACTCTATATACCGTAATTTACGGACTATAAGCCACACCTGATTAAAAGCTGCACCCAGTACATTTGAAAAGGAAAAGGCATTTTGTACACACATAAGCCGCACCCGACTATAAGCCGCATGTGCCCACATTGAAACCTGAGATATTTACAAAGAAAGACGGTACACAGAAAGAGTTTTCATAATATACCTTAGCTTTTCTTTCCAAACAGTGCCTGTGACGCGGCAGTAACACAGCAGCAATACGGTAGTAACTAAGAGGGCTGCTTAAAAAAATTCTGTTCGAGCTCCCCTGGCGGCCGTTAGAAAAAAAATGTATAAATTAGCCGCATCATTGCATAAGCCGCAGGGTTGAAAGCGTGTGAAAAAAGTGTCGGCTTATCGTCTGGCAATTATGGTACATGCTTGTTATCGCATGAACTCAACTTCTTCATGGTGAACCCCGCGTGATCTTGTGGTCTGGCAGGTGCACATTTCCGGAAACGCAACGCACGCGGTGTAATTTGCAGTTTGTGTGGAAGCCTTATGGACAATGCACCGCGTCCTTTCCGCAGTCAGTGTGAATTGGGTGTTAGATCTGAAATGTTCAATAGAATCTGTTGACAAAAAAGTGCAGGGGTTAAATGGTTGTCCTGACTAAAACTAGTGAAATAAAATTATGTTTTCTTCGACTAAAATAAAGACGAAAATGCTCCATTTATAGTCGACTAAAAATTGACTAAATAAAAACGGGATGAGATTGACAAACTGTGGTAAAAACTAACAAGTATGATTGAACCTGGACTAAAATTGAGACCAAATTTAAAAAACAAGATCAGATTCCATGTGACAAAGGAAAACTCCACGGCAGTCAATGAGTTGGCGGTCCGGATGATTTCACGTCCGTCATGATGTCACATCACTTCCTCAAATGACGACACACTCGTTTGTGTCTTCATGTCCACCTGTCTCACATCTTGACAATTTGCTTCCACACGCCCGCGGCGTCACCGTGTAGGAGAACCCATACCTGTGCAGCGACGAGTGTGACGCATCCAGTCCGGACCTGTCTCACCCGCCCCAGTTGATGGGCGACCGGGAGAGGGGCGGGCTCATCACGTATTGGCAGACGGTCACGTGGTCCAAGTACCCCGAGCCGCTCTTGGCCAACATCACGCTGTCCTGGAACAAAAGTCTGGAGGTGGTGGACGACCTGGTGGTCAGCTTCGAATACGGGCGCCCCACCAGCATGGTACTGGAGAAGTCCACCGACAAAGGTGAGTGAGACGCTGGCGTACGGCGCTCGCGGCGAGTCACCCGCTCCTCGTATCTCCCGCATCAGGACTGACATGGCAGCCGTACCAGTTCTACGCTGACGACTGCATGGAGACCTTTGGCATGCCGCCCAAGCGAGTGTCCGACTTGGCGCCCAGCAACGTGACCAGGGTCATCTGCACCGAGCGCTACTCCAGATGGGTGGGCGCCAAGGTGACCTTGGGACACACACCGCATCAATACGAAAGTCTGTAGCGTAGCTCATCAACGTTACTGTGGTCCAGTGCGGTGCAGAAATTAAAAACCTGCTCATGCTAACCCCCGCGAGGAGCAGAGGCGCTAACATACTACTATGCTACCCATCCGCCAGGAGGAGAAGACGGTGGTGTTTGAGGTGGGAGCCCGCTTGCGAGTGTTCGCTGGCCCCAAGCTCCTGAACATGGACGCCTTGTACACGCGTCTGCAGAGCAGCAAAGCTCTGCGCGACTTCTTCACCTTCACCAACCTTCGCCTCCGACTCCTGCGACCGGCCCTCGGCGGGACCTACGTCCAGAGAGACAATCTGCTCAAGTACTTCTACGCCATATCCAACATTGACGTGCCCGCCAGGTACGTGTGCTCGCGTTTGTCTCGCCCAAGTGCATTCGTTCTTGGGACGGGGGTGGGGGTGGAGCCAGCAACAGAGGGGAGACTATCAAAAGAAACATTAGCTAACCCCCAGACCGCATAAACCCGCACCCGGGACTTTGGTCCCTTTGCTCCATTGTTTATTCACTGAGCTTCCTGTTCAGGGTAGATCTTTGCATAATTTGGATACTTTTCCAAGAATGCAAACGGGGGCGGAGAAATATTTGTGGCCACGTCGAAAATCCCAGCCTTCAGTCAAACCATCGTATGTGCGTGTGCGTTGCAGGTGTCAATGTAACCTGCACGCGTCTGGCTGTACGTTGCGCGACGGCACGCTGACATGCGACTGCCAACACAACACGAGCGGACAAGACTGCCAACGCTGCGTCGTCGGTTTCCGGGCCCGCGACTGGATGCCGGGAAGCTTCCTGCCGCTGCCAGCCGGCACTGCCAACGCTTGTGGGTCTCAACTTTTTAGTTCTTTTATTTGGTTTGTTCGCTGTATTTCCAGCATTCTGAGTTAATCCACCGTCTTTGATTTTTTTAGGTGAAGCAGCAGAAACAACTACCAGTAAGTGTCTGTCTGTCCGTCCATCTATGTTTGAATGCAGCGAAGCAGAAAGGCAGTTGGCATGTGCATTGTGGAAGAAAAGCTCATCAGTTTTCTTAAATCAGCAACAGGTGGTGTGTGTGTGTGTTTAATCTGTTTGAGAGCAGGGAGATGTCAATCTTAATCTCAATCTTAATCTTAATCTCACACCTCCATGTACAGACGACTTTAGTGACATGAGCTTTGAGGTTCTGAAAGAGATTTCAGAACCGCTTTCTTGGAGGATCCAGATCATGTTTGAGGTTCCGGGTCATGTAACACATTCAAGAATTGAGTTGCTCCTTTTTAAAAAGGGCAATATTGTGACTTGACTAAATTTGACAATTACTTATTTTTAGTATGTTTGGGTGTTTGTGTGTGTGTGTGTAAGTGCTGAGTTGTAGAGAAGCTCAAAGAGGACTAAAAAGCGGTCCATGTTCTTCTCTGACAGCGGCTGATGACTGTGACGGAAGTTGGTCTTCAACGTGCGGAATGACGGACACGAGCCCGACTTCCACTCGTGACGCCATTTCCACTTTAGTCCCGCTGACTTTTGATCCGTCTCCTGACATGAGTAGTTACCGGACTATTTCAACACCTGCAACTGCGACTCTTTTGGACACGACTGCTGCTTTTCCCACCCGCAGTTTGACTTTTGACACTTCTCCTGACGTGAGTAGATTGTGGACTGCTTCCACTGTTGCAACGATGACTTGGATGGAAACAACGGACATTTTGTCTTCGTCAACTGCTGCCTGGTCTTCTAGTTCTACTTGGACTTCAGGTGCTTCTGCCGTTGACATTGCTGGCTCTGACAGATCAGCAACTGAGAGCTTTACGATCGACAGTTCTACAAGTGAGGCGGTGGCGACTGCAACACAGGACAAATCTATGAGGTCTTCTTCAACTCTTCTGGACTCTGTGGGTCCAAAATGGGGAAGCGCTGACTCAGCGTCAGCGGGCGATGCCAGCGTTTCCCCGGTGGCTCCCTCTGTTAACCCCTCTGGTGCCGGTCGGCGTTTAGACGCAAGCGGTCCGATGGCGCCGAGTGCCACCAGGGCCACCTCAAACATTGATAACACTGACATTCAGGTGTCTATTTCTGACCCAGTGACTCCGCCCCCTGACAAGACAGACTTTGTGCCTATGTGGGCGTCCACCAGCAGCTTCTCACCATCAAGCTCAAGTTCCTGGCTGTCAGAAGTAAATCCATCTGTCGGCACAAACCTCTCTGGAGATACTCCACCTCCTCAGACTTCTTCTCCTGCTGGAGATCCTGGATTTAATTCTAATGGATCTCCTCCTGATGAGTTGCTCTCCATTCAAGCCTTTGGTGGACTTGTCCCTGATCTTTCTCCTGAAATTGTGCCACCCACTCCCAATGGACTTGTTCCTGACAGACCTTCTGATGTGCCCTCCACTGATGGACCTGCTCTTAAAAAAAAACTATTTGAGATAACGACCCCTGATGTAGCCTCTCTCGATTTTCCTCTCGAAACAGAGTCCACCAAGATAAATGATCCACCTGCCGACGTAGCTTCACCTGACAGACCACTTGTCAAGCAACCTGAAGATGGAACTCCCTTTGAACGAGAAAGTCTGGATCCGATTCCACCGTCTGACAGATCAGCTCCAGACGCATCAGTCCCTGAACAAGCTCCTGTGGATGAAGCACCAACTGATGGAACACAGATCAAAAGAGTTCCCCCCAAATCACCTCCCGATGCATCCTTTTCTGATGGATTTCCTCCTGACAGTCCCTCTCCTTCGTTGGGTGAAGTTCTTCCTCCTGAGGTGCGCTATGTTCCTCCTTCACAAGTTGGAGAAATTGCACAGGACAAACAGTCATCAGATTGGTCAGAGCCTGCTGGGGACTTGGCCCCAGTGGACTTCACCTTCCCTTTCCCAGAAGACCAGGATTCCACTGCACAAGGAACAGAAGACTCCAGTCTGGATTCTGGATCAGATTATGTTGATCCAAATCCCACTGGTGCTGAAACACCACTTGGAATAGGAAGTTCCACATCAGATTCTGGATCAGATTCTGTTGATCCAGATTCTACTGGCGCTAAAACACTACCTGGAATAGGAAGTTCCACTTCAAATTCTGGATTGTATTCAGTTGACCAGGATTTCACTGGACCTGAAACTCCTCCTGAAACGGAAGATTCAAATCCATATACTGGATTGGATTCAGTAGATCTGGAATACACTGACCCTGGAGTTGAAAATTTAAATCCCAATTCTGGATTCGATTTAACGGACCAGGATTCCACTGGACCCAAAACACCATCTGCAACCGAAGGTCTCAATCCTGATTCTGGATTGGATTTAACCGACCAGGATTCCATTAGACTCGAGACACCATCTACAACACCAGATTTTAATCCTGATTCTGGACTGGATTTAACCAATCAGGATACCACTCAGAGAAGAACAGAAGATGCCAGCACAGATTCTGGATTGAATTCAGTTGATCAGGATTTGACTGGTCCTGTAACACCTCCTGAAACAGATCCAAGCAATCCGGACTCTGGATCAGATTCAGTTGAGCGTCGTTTGGATTCCGAATCAGTCCAAACAGGAGAACCGCAACCACAGTCTTTGGATTCGGGTAGCCCTAAAATTCCTGAGCCGGACACAAGACCCAATTCTCCTGATAGAGTCGACGAAGCACGAGAGGACACTTCTTTGGCGACCAAGCAAGAAGAACAAGAGTCCAACAAATGGAGCAAAGAGAAAAAAGCCAAGGAAGAAGGTGACACGATTAGATAGATAGATAGATAGATAGATAGATAGATAGATAGATAGATAGATAGATAGATAGGAAATGTGAAAGAAGCTGAAATCTGTTTGATTGACAGCTGCAGAAGGTTTGAAGGAAGGAGAGAAGAAAGAGGAGACGCCAACGAAAGCTTTTGAAGGCAAGAAAGACACAAAAGAAGAGAAAGAGAAGAAAGGAGAGAAAGAGGAAAAAGGCTATGAAAAAAAAGGTAACCAAAGAGTATTATTTTAGCGTTAGCATTAGTAGCAAGAGTATTCCGGATACTTTTCCACAATTTTTTTTGTGTTGTGTCTGTGAAGCGACTCAGAAGATTTTGATTCCTGGCAGTGGGACAAGCAGCCAACTTTCCAAAATTGCCTATGTGACTTTCCAGGGTAAGACCGCCCCTGATGCTGCTGATCCTGCCTCACAATTGACCTCTAGCTCATCCCTTTTCAGTATTTGGTCCCTCCCTGGTGACCCTGAGTCCTCCCACATAAAAAAACCCTCATCGGATCACGACATGTGGTGATCCGGTCACCCTGCGATTGCCAACGAGCTGTGTTAGCATGTTAGCATTGGCCACAGGTATGCTAGTGTGTGTTTCTGTTGTTTCTGTACGCGTCAGAGTGCGAGTGTAACGGCCACTCAAACCGCTGCAGCTTCATGGACTTCCTCAACGTGGTGACATGCGTCAGCTGCAAACACAACACCAGAGGGCACCGCTGCCAACACTGCCGACTCGGCTACTATCGCGACAACAACCTGCCGCTACATCATCAGGACATTTGTGTGGGTCAGTCAGTCGCACACATGCACGAACGAATGCACCATGGTGCTTGCGTTACAATTTGTGATTGGGCAGACCTGAAGAGCTTATGTTTGGAAATACGAATAACAGGGTTAAGGTTAACCCTCACCCAAGACTTGGACTTGGGGTGGATCCAGCTGACACTTGTTGTTGTTGTTGTGGTCAGAGTGCGAGTGCGACGTCACAGGCAGCCGCTCTCGGCACTGCGCCGCCTCGGGGGCGTGTCAGTGCAGGGAGGGCGCCACCGGGAGGCGCTGCGACCAATGTCTGCCCGGATACACCTGGCGAGAGGGCGGGGACGGCTGCACAGGTAGGTGGCGCTCGGGGAGGGGCCCGATGATGGAGGGAGGTCCGGACTAACCAGCTTGGCCGTCGTCACCTAGCCACCGTGTGCGACGAGGCTCGCCCGTGTCAGAACGGCGGCACGTGTGACGACTTCCTGCGTTGCCAATGCACCGACAAGTTCACAGGTAAGCGCGCCACTCGCTCTGTCATCATCTCAAAGGTCAGGTGAGGCACACCCGTCATGATCATGATAATGATAATGATGCCACAGCTTTTTTTCGCAAGCGCGCCAATAGGGGTGATCTGGAATGATGTCACATTTTCCTCATAAATATGCACGAGTTGGACAAAATAACACAGTAGGACATATGTGTACACATTTGGGAAGAGAACGACATCCCAGGTGTGAAATTTCAACATGCTTCAATCCACAAACACACTTTAGAACAGCTGACATGCGGAGACCTCAAAATGGCAGGAAAAAAGCAGTTTTAAGGAGAAAGGTAAGATTTATTGTATGATCAGCTGGCACTACGGTGCCGTCTAATTGACTGCTAATATCGTTTTGCTCGCTAATTTTCACATGGTCGGAGGCATAGGTCACCTAATAAAACATCCAATATGCTTCTATAGCATAAGCAGAAGTGACCGCAGGCCTTCGTCGCTAAACTCAAGGTCTTTTTGGTGTATTTACACCATGACGTATAGTAGCTAGCATGTAGCAGCTAGCAAGGCTTGTGCCGAGATAACAGACAATGAACATACCTGCAGTCGTTCATATTGGCTCTGGATTTTCAGCTGCTGGCCCATTTCCACTGTCGAAATGTAGAGAGGTGTCTTGGGTGACATTTTTTTTTTTTTTTTTTTTTGCGTAAATAACTGTGGTTTAATTGCACAGGCTTGAACCTAGTGTAGACATTCCTGCGCATCTCGAATTTAAGGTGCATTGTGGGTAAGCGAAACTACCAAACCCTCATTGAAAATGAATTGGATCCGATGGAATCGGCTCTGATAGAAACGTTTCAACGGCTGGAAAGTTGCTGTTTTTTATTAACATGCATAGCATGTGGTTTACTGACATCGGGGAAGTTGACTTGCAAGCTTTATAGTGTACAGTTAGGCACCACTCTAATCTTCGCCATTCAAATTGATAGTAGTTGGTAGCCTCGTTTTTTTCCCTCGCGCATGCGCAAACTTAATGCGCACTTCGCTTATTATTGTTGAAGGTTTCTATTTCCTGGCATAACATATAAAACAAATGTGTCAATTGTTATTGGGGTCCAGTTTTCAAAGGAACCCTGACTGTAATAACAAGTTGGCTCCATAATGATTTATTTGCTTGTTACTAACATTTCTACGAGATTTGTTTGTTCCAAAATCATTTCCAGTTGAACACATTTTGTAGACATTTGATTTGGACGTACGCCGCCATTGTTGTTTATGTCACAATGCGTTTAGTGACGTAAAATGGCGGCTGGCTCTCTGCCGAGTGAGCGATACCAAATGGCTATTCAGAAAGCGAGGTTAGCAAGCCTCGTATATCGTTGCTAAAGAAATAAGATGTGAAGGGGAGAGTCACCCGTCCGTTCACGCAGCGCTCTCCTCAGCCACCATTCAAGAGTTTTGATCGGCCCTTTAGCAACGCTATGAGGCTCACTAACTTCGCTTCCTTTATAGCCAGCAGACAGCCAGCCATCATTCTATGTCATCAAATGTGTGTCGCGGTGTAAACAAGAATGGCGGCGTACGTCCAAATCAAGTTCCTACAAAATGTATTCAACGGAAAATGATTTTTTGAAAAACAAATCTCATGTTGGTAAAAAGCAAATAAATCATCAAATTTGGATTCCTTTTCAAACATTTGAACGTTGAGCACGTCGGATCGCGTGTGCTGATGATGTCGCGTGTGCGCACGCAGGCGTGTACTGCGAGCAGCGCGTGTGTCCCAAGAAGGGTGGTTGCCTTGACGACGACACAAGCGCCGCCTCACCGCCGATGACTTCACGACTCCGCTTCCTGCTAATCTTCGGCCTGATCGCCGCCGCCTTCTGACCCGCAACAGGAAGTCAAATTGGGGGACGGCCCGATGATGTCATCAACCCGCAACGCAATGTAACCGAGCGTCCGGGTGACGACGTTGTGCCTGATCGAGTTGAACAACCTCAAAGAAATGCGTTCCTGAATGTCATACCTCAACATATGTGCAATTGTTTACTTTGACTTGCGAGCAAACTTTGAGATCCGAGCTCTTGTTGGTAGCAGCGCAACAAGCAGCAAAAAGTGAACAATTGTTACAATTAAAAAAAATCTGTCTATCTGCTATTTGCTTTAAGCTGTTTCACGTCCAATGAACGTTTATTTGAAAATGAAACAAGAAGGAGAATGACACTTTTCAAACAAACAAGACCACTAGCTAAATGCTAACACACAATGTATTGACGGCTAACGAAACTAGCATGGATGTTGTGGTGTTATCATAATAACTGTTGACAAACATTGTGCATGCAGTCGAAGGAGACTCATGGGTCCAGGCATATATTCTTGATCCTCCCTCCTTTATTGTTGCACTTTGTGTCCGGCATACTCATGAGGACGGATTGTTGATGTGTGACGGAGCCGAGAGACAATCAGGCACTCACCTGCATCCATCTTGCAACGAGTCGTCGGACTGAACTGGCAGCTCTTCTGACTTGCATGTGCAAAGCTTTTCTTTCTTTTTTTGTTGTCATAAATGTCATGAGCGCACTCCAGACTCGCTCAATGCCGGACCTGCTGACAACAAATATGACGTTCAATATCAAATTTGTCTCCTAAATGTCAACAGACATTTCTCTTTTCTATTTTTACTTCAATGAAACAGAAATATTTGGACTTGGAAAATAATATGCATAAAAAATAATTTCAAAAAAAAATTAAAAATAAAACAAAACACCACACCTGCCTTCGCTATTGACAATTGCAAACATTTTGGATATTTCCAAAATGCAAATCTTCATTTGCACGGCCTATTGTATTACCTAAAGCAGGCAGATTGTTATTGTCAATTTCCACATTTCATCACATTTTGTATTTTGAAAGCAAAAAAAAATCCTCAAGAACCTTTCAAGCAAACTTTCAAGCCGATCGGAGATTGCATGAAAAGCTTTGTTCAAATACAACACACATTCACACACACGCGCTCACATTTATTTTTTAACTGTGGACAGTACATTAATATATGATTTAAGCTCGATCAATTAAAAAAAAAAAAAAAGGGAGATGGGGAAAAGAATGACTAAATGTAGCCTTATGTATATGGAATTAATTTACCCAAAAGCAATATAAGATTGACCACATGGGGAAGCACAAAATTTTCATTTTCAAAACCAAATATATCTTCTGGGCTCAATCATTACACGATGACTGAGTACAAATACTGAAATACTTTTTACTTTTTACAAATACTCTTTAAAAATTGCTTTAACAAATTGAAATCAAAAGCCAAACATTAAGCAAACATTATTCATCATCATAGTAAACTTACAAGTAATACGCAATAATCTCACACTAACAGTAAAGGAAAACAAAATAAATAGAATAACAAAAAATGGCAGGGGTCTTAAACAAAGAAACATTAAAACCACCAAAATGAGAAGACAATATTAAGGTCCATCATGTTTAGGCCCGGGCTTGTTGAGGACCCAAATGCAGGAAGCAGGCTTGCGGGTGTTAGCAACAACAAGAACAACAAAAAAGGATTTCTACTCTCCGATGTGGCTACAACGCATAACATATTTCCAATGGCATAAACAAAGAGGCAAGCGAGAGACACCACGGAACAATTTGTCCGTTAACAAAAAGACCGAAAATCATATACAGCGTTCCCTCGTTTTCCGCTGGGGTTAGGTTCCAAAAAATACCCGCAATAAATGAAATCCGCGAAGTAGTTAGCTTTATGTTTTACAACTCTTATAAATGTTTTAAGGCTCTAAAATCCCCGACCGCACAATTTATACACTTTTCTCATTGAGGCATTTACATGTTCTCACATTTCTCTCGTTCAAACTTTGACAATGTTCAAACCTTCATAAATTTTATAAAATGGGTATATTACTGTAAAAAAATATGCAAAATTGCACTTAAAAAAAAAATCCGCGATAGAGCGAGACCACGAAAAGTGAACCGCGTTATAGCGAGGGAAGACTGTACAATATACTAGACTAACCCGAGACGAATGACAGAGACTCAGTGACGGAAACGAAAGATCCAACAACGACTAGCGGGAAGGAGGGAAGTAAATAGGAGCAGACTAATTAGACAATGGCAAACACCTGGACATGACACAAGGGGCAGAGGGTGCTGATTGGAAGACAAGCCAACTGGGATGATGAGTTCAATGACAACAAGGAGACATGAAACGAAGACCAAACCAAAATCCAACCAAACAAAACAAGACCCAAATCATAACAAGGTCTTGACAGCCTTCTTATTTTTGGAAGGAGACATGGACTGTAAATATATGTTTATCTCTTTCAAAAACAGAAAAAAAAAAGGTTTTGACTTGACAAATGGACATTTATGAATATAAAAAAAAAAAAATCAGTATCAAAAGATAATTCACCAAGAGTGTTCAACGTATACGTACTCTTCTTGTTTCTTGTCAACTTTAAATAATTAATATACAAATTAAATTCCACCAGAATTATATGAAACTTAGGAAGGGATTTGGAAATTCTTGTTTCATGCAAATAAAATCGTTTTTAACTGCTGGAAGCCGTTGCGTCATCACCGGCGGACGCTCCGCTCCGCTCAGACCGACCGACGTCATCAGAGCCCGACCAGCAGCAAGCAGGATGCGCGTGTGGCGGACCTTGACGACCTTGTCGTTGGGAGCCGCACTGGGCGCCTCGGCGAGCCACCTGTGGGGGCATCGGGGCGGCGAGCAGCAGCAGGAGGGGGCGCTCGGCCCGCTGGCCCGGATGCCGCTGGTTCCGGTACCGAGCGTCCACGCCTCCGAATTGACGGTGCGTACCCGTGCCGACGTCGGAAGGGACTGCCTTTCACTGAACACGTTTTTTTTGTTTTTGTTTTCAAACTAATCAAAGGAAATAAGATACTAGTGCAAAAGTGATCGATTTGTCAAAGTTGATGACGTCAAGAGCGTCGACGTTTAAAAGGTGCATTGCGGACATTCTGAAATGTTCCATATGTCCAAGTTCAGCGCGCACGAGTTTCTTGGGGGTGTGGAGGGTGACGTCATAGTTGTGCTCCCACACATGATAGTCGTCAGCTCAGGGCTCCAGGTGGAGGAGTGGAACCGTCACTTGCCTTCGGTGCCGGTTGGCGCGGGTTCACTCCTCCGCCTGGGAGACCCCATGTGGCTTACATAACGTCAGCGTGTGTGAGTGTGTGGTTAAAAAAAAAAAAAAAAAAAAAGTCGTGCCAGCTCAAACGACACAAACCGACAAGACCGGCACAACACATCGCCGCGTGCTGTACTGCCACGAGCACAAGCGGGACAAGCGGCTGTCAATCAGTCACGGTGACGCAATCACAAATGTCAGCTGATGACGTATGCCAGCTGATGACATGTGCTGCATTCGAGGATGGTCGGAAATATCTGAGTTGAAACTTCCGACCTCAAAGCGTTCGAAGTGAAAGTAAACAACCAAAATGGCAGATAGTGATAAATTGTTTTTTATTTTGGTCCTATAAACTCAATTTGACCTCCAGAAAACTTACCTTTTTGCAATTTTGTTTCATTTATTGTTTTAATCTTATTTCATAAACATTCCATACAGTTAAGTAGTTTACGTATAATTTCATGCAGGGATATAGGTCGCTTGCACATGTCGTCACTTCCGCCTCGGATTTCTCGTAGTCGCCATGCTGGGTGGCCTCCATTTACGTAGCGATTCGGTCTAACACGTATCTATCACGTTTGTTTTCTGCGTTTAAAATGGTACATTGTTGCTGCATCGTTGGCTGTTCGAACAAAGCCAAGGGGGAAAATGGTCGGTCTTTTTTCCGAATTCCGAAAATAATTAGGAACCAGGGCCTGGAGACAGAGGAGTGCGGACTCCGGAGGGAAGTCGTTACTTTGGGCTCGTGTGTGCAGCGATCACTTTGTGAGCGGTAAGCTTGTTTACCTTTATTTAATGCATGAGGATTAATAACGTTTCGACCGCCCATATATGGGCAAGTTGCTTATGTTTTGGATTCATGAGCAAGCAAGTTCGGTAGTACAAGCTGGCTAGCGGACGTTAGCCGAAAGCTAACATCGAACATTTTCACCCAAGTAGTGCCAGTGCAAAGTGTTTACTGCTGAAATTGGATTGATTAGTCTTGGGCTTTTAATGCCGATAACATGTTTTTTGGTGGCAAAATGTAAACTTGGAAAAAAAAAGAGACAGAAGGGGCTGATGCAAGAAAACAGACCCCCGGGGGTGATGCAAGAAAACAGACCCCCGGTAGCCTACACATCATGCTAAAGAACTTATTCACGGCCACCCTACTGCGGTAAAATAACCAGTCTTTCCATATTTTATTTGTTTATATATTTGTTTATTTTAACAGGTCGCCCTGCGCCCGTTTTTCTGTCCAATCATCCCGACTGGGCTCCAACATTAAAGTTGGGTCCCAAGTTACAACATCTATGTCTCAGCCCAGTCGGTGCCAAGATATGAACGTGCACAGGAGAGACAAGCAAAGAAAAGACGACTCGAAGTGGCAGAGATTGTTGCAGTTATGCAGCCAGATGGCTCCAGTAACCTGTACCCTCAAGTACTGCTGACATCATTGACTCTGGTATGCCACTCAGAATTCATTACATGATATATTGTATGCATGAGTGAATGTATGTGTTTGTTTGTGTGTGTACACGCACCTTATATTTTAGAGACATTTGGAAGTGTTTATAGAAATAAGTATTTTCCTGTAGCAATGTTCATACATTAAAAAATGCAACAAAATGTGTACATTTCTTTTACAAAAAACTATAAAAAAAACAAAAACAAAACAAAAAAACTATACTACTTTACTATATTAAACCTATTACTGGTACCGTATTTTTTTTTTATTTTTTCTTTATTTTTTTCTTTAGGGATCTCATGCCACACCGACTTGATTGCCAATGACATGATGGAAACGAAGGCGAGCATCAAAGCATTGGAGGAGGACAACATGCGACTGTTTGTTTGGCGCTAATAAAGGCAGCGATTATACAAATTCTATTGTTGGGTTTGTTTACAAAGCTATACATAAGACAAATGACAGGATTTGACTCAATGTGCAATATGGTCCCTCTTAAAGTAATGGCATAAATCTCTATTATTTCTAAAAGCACAAAAAATGAAGTGAATAATGATTAGATGTAGTAATTTCAGGGATAAAATTGAACTGTTTATTAATGTATTTATTTTAGCACAGGTGCCTACCATCCTGATGACGGTATGATGTAATGTTGATGGGGTACGCAATGACTTTCATTATACTATGTACAGAGGAAAAAGTTGCTCTCTTTTAAATTTGTTTAATGTAAGACAAGTACCAGTACTGTGTTACAGTTTTCCCAATAATCCTTGTTTCACACTTGTCACAAAACCACTGTCCTTTTGGCAGTCTAGATTGGCACACTTCAAGTGATATCATTTGATTTTACAATCTGCTGCAGCACAAAAAACTACTTTATTCCGCATCTTTGAAGTACATGAGCAAGTGGTAGGTGACAGCGGCTGAGCAGGAACACTGGAAGTCCACTGCTGATCTAGTAAATGCTCTCCCGAGCAGTTCAGGTAAGGAGGGGATTTTGGGAAAAAAACCCTCTGGCTTTTCCAACTGGCCAAAACGAGCGATCTGGGTGGACTCGCTCAATCACACTTTGTCCACACCACAAAGTCGCAGAAGTCCGTCCAGTTAAACTCATCTGTGCCTGAATCTGAAAATAGTACAAACATTGTAATGAAAATATGAAACATAGAATTAAATAAGAAACTACAAAAAGTAAAGCCATACATACCTGGTAATACTATTGGTGTTGTTGTGACAAGTGATGGGAATTGTTGCCATCTGGCACCAGACAGAAATTGGGTGTTGTGACAGCCTCCTTAACCGTGAGATCATAAGAAAAGCTGTCAGTATGCTCAGTAGTTACCATGAACACGTTTTATTGTACTGGAAACTGAAACTAAAAATACGTCCTCTGAGAGTGGTTAACCTTAACCATTTAGAATAAGTTGATTAAGTAACATGTAACTAGTGAAAGGGTAGCATTAAATTTAATTAAGCCACGGGGAGGCTGTGCATAGTTACTTTTTATTCTTATACGCTCTGCCATATTTGCCTGTTATAAAATTGTTAGAAAAACCACATCAGGTAAACCTAGCTGTGCATGTAAACACAATGATAACAGGAAGCCTGAGAACAAATCAACATTTTTGTGTGCAGAATTACCAACACCATGTGGTTTACTTACGTGCAACAGCAATCGTTTCTTCTGATGCGATGTTAAAGTTTACACTGTAGCCTCCAGGGATTTGTTGGCGTGTTATGGAGCATGTTGTCAACACGAGGTAGGGAAAGATGTCCAGAGATGTCACATTTGGCCAGCAAGCTTTCTCCGTCAAAAAAAAAAATCACCCTTGGTCAGGACGTAATTAGGATCAATCCCGCCACACAGAGACACCTTCTGCCTGTATCGTTGTTTTTGATCTTCCGGTAAATCGTGAAAATACTGCGAAAATTACATCAGGTTGATAAGCTTACCGTGTAACTCGCGAGTGTACCTTGTGAACCGGCGGACACCCAATATGGCACCCGAAGGAAAAACTCCCATGATGCATTACGATGTGCAAGCGACCTATAGCGGCAATACTGTCACGTACGTTGTGTTACATGAAGTTATGGTGAATATTTATGAATGAAGAAAGCTATCTAGTTTTATACTCGAGTAAATTGTGTTTTGCTATTCAGAGTGACGTCACATTGTAGTCCGCCGGTGAAGTCGGGGTCCTTAGTTTTTTCCGACTTCGAGAGTGGAATTTCCGAGTTCCCGGACGCACTTCCTGGTTTGAACTCGGATATTTCCGACTTCCGACCATCCTCGAATGCAGCAGTAGTTCTGGGGAAAGGATATGAAAGTGTAGCAGCTTCCGTTGCTTCTTTTTATTCTCCCCATTTCAACATTTCTTATTTCACACATTGCAATCGACAACCAGGATTTTCAATTCAAAATCAATTTTCAATTCAAAATGACTTGACAATGATTTCTGCTTCAATTTATAGATGAGCAAAATAATTGGCATGATCTACTCCAGCCTGACTTGCTAATGCTAATTAGCGCGCTACTCGCCGGCACTTTTATCTTATAAAAAAATCGGCTATTTATACAAAAATGCTTCAAGAAGGTTTACAGAGAACTAGAAGCATCTTCACATGATTCACCGGCATTTCCTACGCTGCAAAAAAAAAAAAAAAAAAAAAAAAATTGGCATAAGTTATTGGCATAACTTGATCGTGACTTTTTCCTTCTACTCTCCAACGTGGCTACAACGTAAGTGTTGTGAGGGAGTCTATTGGAATGCGCGGAACCACACTGCCCCTAAGTGGCCAAAGCGGGTACAACATGAACAGCGCTCACAAAGGCACACACACAAACAAGGGCAATATATCAAATCATTTAAATCAAATCCATTTTGGGACATTTAAAATTAAAATTGATTCTTAATTGTACTAATTGATTTTTTTTGGCACACCCCTCAAGGAAACGTCAGCTCAGACTTCAAGAAAAATGAAAAAACAAACGATTGCTTGAAACAGAGGTTGCATTTGCGCTTCAGGCCAGAGGTGGCAGTCGCGAGTTAAACTCCATAAAGCATCTTTTTGAATCATCTGGTGACGACGTCTCTATGTTGAAACCTGGATGAAGAAGTTTGTTTGTTCGTTTGTTGCAGGTGGGCCGGCGTTCGACGGGCGCGGTGACCAAATACGGCTTGCCGTCGCTGTCCAACGTGTGCGCGAGAGAATCGTACGTGAGCTCGTACGACCCGCGAACGCGGACGCCCGCGTGGGTCATCGAGAGGCTCGGCGACGACACGCTGCTCGGGGCGGCCGACAGGAAGCGATGCGACTTCAAGGCGGACGACAGGTGCAGCTTGTCTCGTCCGCGTGCGTCTCGTGCGTGCGTGCCCACGCCTCTCAGCGTGCGCGTTTGTGTGCAGCGTGCACGTGTTTCACCGCGCCACTAACGCCGACTACAAGGGGAGTGGCCTGGACAGGGGTCACATGGCGGCGGCAGCCAATCACAAGTGGAGCCAGAAGGCCATGGACGACACCTTCTACTTGACTAACGTGGCCCCTCAGGTGCGCTTGCTCGCCTCACTTTCATCGCGTGCACACCTAAACGCGCGTACGCGTGTGTGTGCGCAGAACCCTCACTTGAACCAGAATGCGTGGAACAATCTGGAGAAGTTGTGTCGCTCGCTCACCAAACGCTACGCCAACGTCTACGTCTGCACGGGACCCCTCTACCTGCCCAGGTGAGAGCGTGTCCAGACCACATGACCATGATATCACACGAGCGTACGACTGTCAAGCAAGCTCAAGGTGGCGCTCTCTCTTGCGTGTCTTTCAGGCAGGAAGCCGATGGCAAACTTTACGTACGCTACCAAGTGGTGGGTGGGAACCACGTGGCCGTGCCCACGCACTTCTTCAAGGTCAGCCGGCATCTTGCTGCCATCTTGGATGTGTAACGCATGGCGAGTTGGGACCAGAATGCAAAGAAAGGATTTCGTCAATTTCGTTGGCCACCAGGTGGCAGTATAGCAGAGTGGTGTCCAACTGCAGCTTTTGATTGTTTCTCTTCTGCAACACACCTGAGCAGCAAACTCTGAATACACCTGATAACGATCCCTGTTGATTGAAAACAGGTGTGTTGGAGCAGGGAAACATCCGAAACCTGTAAGACTCCAGGCCGGTTCTCCAGGACAGATTTTGGACACCACTGGTAGAACATCAACACAAACGTCGCCGACCACAAGGCCACTTCCAACACGTCTTCAATCGGCAATTTGTTCATTCGGGACGACTTCCAAGTCCTCATAGCGTTTGGTTTTTGAAAAATCATTCCTCAAAGCTCATCACTTTGCTAATATCAAAACAATCATGACAGGCACGTTTATGACACATTCAATATGGCCGCCAACGTCCCTTCTGTTTTCACGTCTGGCGTTGCTGCTGACGCGACGTGTGTGACCACAGGTGTTGATTTTGGAGCGCGGCGGCGGCCAGGACGGCGTGGAACTGCGCTCGTACGTCCTCCCCAACCAGCCCGTGGACGACAAGATCCCTCTGGAGCGCTTCCTGGTCCCCATCGAAAGCATCGAGAGGGCGGCGGGACTCCTCTTCGTCCCCAACATCCTCCGGGCCGGAGGCGGCGCCGTCGTCAGCGCAGTCACCGGCAAATGAAAATCAAACGGCGTTGAGGAGGAAAGACGCTCAGCATGATGCACATGACAAGTCGGCTGCAAATCATGCAAAAATCAAACGTTTACGCTGCAGCCATCCAACAATGGACAACTCGAAGCTCGTCTCCGATTGGAACCGATTGCGTCGGCAGGCGAACGTTGACATCCAGACTTGGAAGCATTTTTCATTTCAAGCACTTCCAACAGCAAGTTTGGTTCAAGCTTTTTGAAGAAGCTTCCTTTAATTTATTAGCTTGTTCTTTTGAAATATGGGGATTTGTCAAATGAAACATTACAAAAGAAATTGAAATAAAGCATTTCAGATTAACCCAACAGCTCATATCTGATTTTGACAAAGATCAATATGTTGTTTTAGAAAAGTTGACATTTTTGTTTTCAAAATAGAATGTTTATTTTTACAAAGGGATGTTTGATATCACTTTTTTTCCCAGACCATACTTGTGAGACTGGTTACACAGGCACATAAAATCCACCCCCCAATAAATCACATCATTTTAAAGAAAACATAAATCACAAAATCGTATTTTTCCTTCCAATGACATGAAATGAATTGCAATTTTCTAACCTCAAGTTTCGACTTCCTGATTGTAAAACGTCCACGAGATGACGGCTGTCACGAGTACTGATACATTCAAATAAGGCTGGTATTGTCACTGATACCGGGTATTGGTACTGGCCCATCACTAGTTTTTATTGTACTTGGTTAAGTAAGTAAGCCTTACTTGACTTGTATAGCGCTTTTCACAGACACAAAACGGCACACGCATGCACCAGTGGACGGCTGTTACATGCATGCAAATTGGGGTCCAGTGTCTTGCTCAAGGACACTTTGACACGGTCACCAGGCGTGAGGATCAAACCCACAACCTCACGGATGGGAAACGACTACTCTACCACTGAGCCATGACACCACCAAAGGAATACATTTGTTCGTTGTCTTTTAACTGTAACGAGATCCTATCCAGTTACGAGTTGGCACCTCCACTGTTTTTCTCCTTCCATGTTTGTTAGCTCGATTGACAAGCAACAATCTGTTCGCAAGTGGGAACAAGTGCAACTAGGGCTGGGCGATATGGCCAAAAAATAAAATCTCGATTTTTGCAGTCTTTCAGGACGATTACGATTTTAACCTAATAAATCCAACAAACGTTTACTTAAAGGTTTCATTTATTCAAAAATAATTCCTGTGCAAAATGTTCAGACGCCAGTAACGTATACTGATTCTAAATTGGTTTCAACATAAGCTTAACATATATAGTTTGTGCTTAAATGCCACAATTAAGTAGTTGGTAGTTATTGTAAACATGTCTTGTAAACCACCCATCCAGCATTCTGCCACTTGTGAACAATTACAACACATAAAAGCATTTGAATGTAACAGAACATAAGAACAACAGCTTTCAATCATCCGGAAGACAAAATTCTATTTCACGATTTAGCAAAATTTTCAACGATTCGATTTGTTAAAATGACGATGTATCGAATTAATTTGATTTATTGCCCAGCCCTAACTATGTGCTAGGAATCAAATCAAGTATAGAACAATTGATTATTTTAGCTTGCGGCAAAAGTGATTTTCAACAGTGAGCAAAGGTCAAACTTACTTTCAGGTGAGGTGACTTTTGACTGTCAGAAGATCGTCGTCCTCTGCCTTGCGCTCTTCTTAGTTTGCAGCCTGCTGTCGGAAATCAATCAATCATTTCCAAATCAAGTCTTGAGGTGCAATTCTTGCTCTCTGTCTGCCACTAAAGCGGATTACGACATTCCGTGGTCTATGGCGCCAACTAGTGTACAGGAGGGAGAGAGCAGCAACAGGTGCGGTTGATTTTCAACATCGGCTGCTTGAAGCTCGATGAAACCATTTGATAAGTCTGCCGAGTGTTGACACCTATCCTAAAAATCAAAACGGAGACTTTGTCCCAGTTGTATGGAAAAGTGCGTACGGCGGCCAACCCTCGCTGCCGGACCGGCCAGGTGACGACAAGCTTCACGCAAAACTCAAGATCGGACGTCCTTCCTCAACAAAATACAAAAGTCTGCATGCTTTTGTATGACAAAAAACATGTTTCAGATATTTTGTTTTGAAAAGGACACATGATGAACACGACACGTTATGACTGGCTGACAAGGAAGAGGCGGAGTTTACAGGCGCACATTCAAACAAGCTGGGCTAATTGTCGCCATCTGTGGCGAGAGCCTCCCATTGGCTGTCCGGCTGAGCATCGTCTGCGGGTAGGTGAACTTCTTCAGGTGTGGGCGGGCTTAAAGGCACGCGTTGCCATCGGCGTCTGCCGGGCCCGGTGTTATCCATTTCCAGCAAGTCGCCGTCTTCTCCCGGCGCAAAGATGTCCAAGAGGGCGTAAGCGGCCTTCGCCACTACCTGCTCCGCCTCCTCCTTCGCATGCTCGTCGCAGCGCTGCAGCCGCTCGGCGAGCCGCGGCGCCACGCGCTCCTGCAGGAAGTCGATGATCTCTGCGGCCGACAAGAGGGGTCAACTCGCGAACAGCGGCGGGAAAAGAGACGGTGGCTGTCGACGATACCGACCTCCGTAGCTGAGTCGAGTCCAGTTGGGCACGTTGCACACTTTGAGTCTTCGGAAAATCTGCTGGCTATGAAGCGAAGTCACGCCGCTGCGAGCGACAGACGGCCGGCACGTCACAATCTCCAAGCGCAACTTGCAAATTGCAACTTACCCCACGCTGGCGGCGACCGTCTCCCAATCCACGTCACCGGCATCCTCCACGTTCATCCCGTACAACCTGGAAATCACCACAAGAGCGTCGACCTTCCCCTTGGCTACAAGCGCCAACAACCGTCACACATCCATCCATCCATCCGTCCATGCCGCTTACGTGTTGATCAGGTCCAGTCTGGTTTTCAGGCTCTTCCATCCTTTCCTTGAGCTTTTCTTGGACAGTCGGCACTTGAGGATCGTGAACCTGACAAGCAACAGACGAAAGCGACTTCCACGTCAGACAATTGAGACAACATGGAGACGTGCAGGACAACATCTCCAAGACAAGACAATCACTATCGTCCCACAGCTGTGTTCACAAGTTGACACGCCCACCAGCAATTTTTCGAAAATGGCGACCAGCCTTCAAGACAACAAAAGTGAGCAGGTTGGAATGGGATCCAAATTGAGAGGAGGTGGATGAGGTGGCACTGATATGATATCCGTCTGTCCAGCTATCCATCCGTCTGTGCATCCATCTGTCATCCATGCATCATCCGTGCATCCATCCATGCATGCATCCATCCGTCTGTCTGTGCATCCATCATCCATCCATCCCTGCATCCATCCGTCCATGCATCCAGTTGTACATCCATCTATCCAGCCGTCCATGTGTCCATCAATCCATCAGTCCATCTATTCGTCTGTACATCCATCTATCCATCCGTCCATCTGTACATCCATCCATCAGTCCGTGCATCCATCCGCCCAGCCATCCATGCATTTGTGCATCCATCTGTCCATTCAACCAGCTGTGCATCCATCCAGATGTCCATCCATCCGTCCATCGACCCATCCGTCTGTCTTTCCATCCATCTAATCATGCATCCATCCATCCATGCATCCAGCTGTACATCCGTCCATGTTTCCATCCATCCATGCGTCCATCCATCCATCCACCCATCCATCCATGGATCATCCATCTGTCCATCCATACAGCCATCCGTCCAGATGTCCATCCATCGACCCATCCGTCCGTCTTTTCATCCAGCCAATCGCGCAGCCATCATCCATCCATTCGTGCATCCATCCATCCGCCCATGCTTCATCTCCTGCTTATCCAGCATTGTGTCACGGAGCAACCCAGTCTTTCCTCTCCCCAGCCACTTGATCCGGTGTTCCCAGGCCAGCTGAGAGACAGCCAGCGTGTCCGTGGGTTGTCCACCAACGATAACTGATGTCGTCCAGCTGAAGAAGCTGACACGGACATGTGGTACAAAATGGATGGATGGATGGGATTCCAATGAAACTAAATGGCATCTTGAAAGAAAATAATGAATGTCTATCCTTCGTAATGGCTTGACAAGCCACGCCCACTTTCTTCAAGGCAAGAAATGAAGCAGTTGTCAAAAATGGAATGACTCACCACTTGATGCGACACTGAGTCCATGATCGGGTGCGCACGTGCTGGCTGATGTCCGTCCAGGGCAAACGTGCGCAAAGCTGCTGCAGGTTCAAAAGGCCGTCCTCGCAAGCGGTCGAGCTTTGCAGCGACACCGCCTCCAGGTGAGCCTTGACTGCCTCCTTCAACCTGTCCTCCTCCTCTGCCGTCCAAATGCCTTGACCCGACGCTGGCCAAGTCGGGACAGAAAACGTCAACGTGGGGACAAAGGAAAAAAAGGTTTTGCCATTTCACATCAAACAATCAACAATCTGACTTGGGTGACGCAGATTCAAAGTCGTGCTGTCTTCCTCTCCCAAATGTTTACAAGAGCCTGTACCTCTGTCCTCCTATCCATTCGCTTTTCCTCCATTTTAAAATATTGCAACCAATGAGGACATAATCATAACTAATAAATAATGTAAATACTGTCCAAGTGTACATGTACGCTTGCAGTAAAAGAACTGTATGCTCGCAGTTAGGCTAATGGCGGCTGTGCAACACACCTCCAAATTCAAACAACCAATCAGACAAACCAAACAGGAGTAATTTTTTTACTCTGTCCGGCGTGTCCGCATCCATCTCACGGAAGTTTGCAACATACGCTGCGCTGCAGCATAAAAAGTCCGTGTGAAACATAGACAGTGACGGCACAAACATGGTTCCGGGCGGAGCGTCGACTTACATTTTTCCAGTCGACCTATTTTTAAAGTTGACCTAATCGCCTTGGTCGACTCCCCCCCCCCCCCCCCCGAATTTGCTCGCAGTGTGACGTCAAGTCATCATTCGAGTGCGCTAGCGACCCACCCACTCCACTCGGGAAAAATGGCTGAACGAGGACGACAAGCCTGTGTCGTGTGCAAAGTTGCTCACATTTCAGACCAGTTGATCATTATACAACAATTTTCGAAACCCTCCTGGCTTGCTCGCCAACAATTCTGGAAGCAAGCTGCATTGTTCAGTTTAACTCATCAGGCTGTTTGAGGCTGATGGACAAGCGTCAAAAGGTGATTCAAAAAGTGATACGAGTGATGGAAATAAAAAGCCAACAACAGGAATGAGGCGACAGCACTGCAGGTGAGACAAGCTGAGGAGTCCGCGGACAAACGTTGACTCACCGATGTGGGCAAATCGTTTCTGTAAGGCGTATTTGCTGCGGCCCATCTTCTTGGCGATGCTCTTCCAATCATTCCCGTGGAGCTTCTGTAACTTGACCAGCTGCGCAACCTCCTCGTCGGAGAACCTCACACACGACACGGCAACATCAAGCACACCATCGACAACGTGCTCACCTTGACATATGAGCCGCTCGCACGCTGCACAAAAGGGATCGCTACCCCTCCACCAAGCAAAGGAGATGAACAAGTACAAATGGAGCCAAATTGAACCAATGGAAAAACAAAATCAGATACTTCATGAATTCATTGACTGGTCGCCATTTTCACAGAAGAATCCCGTTTTCTCCCGGCTGTTTGACTGGATTTGGACTCATTTTGCAAGGCCCACACAATATTGTGTCCTATTACTATCAAAACATGGAACCTACCAGAAGAAGGATTAACGTCACTTCTTTCATCTTTCTTCTTCTTAAAAAAAAATACATTTATATCTTTTTCCGTTTAGCAGCAATTAGCATTAAAATATAAATAAGTTTCATCATTATTTACAAATCTGCTTCAAACAGCTGGTTGCAACATGTCCCTGGTTGATCTCCTTTGCTCTGCTGCCACCTGCTGGCTGTTTGTGGAGTAACTACAAATTCTTCAACTGTTCTTTGCAGTTGAGAGGCTGCATCAAAGCCTTCTTTATGCTCGAGCATAAAAAAAAAAAAATATATATATATATATATAAATATGTCTTTGTGACACTTAAAACATTTAAAACGGAAGGTATTTATATGTTTTTGAGAGCAAATGAGTTAAAGCTACTATATGGAGGATTTCCCCCAAAAATATTTCAACAATAACCTTTTTATTTGACCATTTATGACTAAAACGTATTCTAATTAGTAGATCAACATCTTAGCTGTTCATAATGGCTACTCCTACAAGCCTCTGGCCAACATTTATCAGAAAGCATCCGGTCCGATCCCTTCGAATTTTACGCCCTCTGTCTGCAGATGTGACATCATGCGCCTTCTCGTTCATTGTTTCCTGAAGTCGCAAAGATGGAACTAGTATAGATTTTCGCTGTAATTGAGTCTACTCAGAAGAGACCACCATCTGCATCTAGCGTGCCCAAAAAAACCAATGTCAAGTGCCACGAAAAAAATCTTAACTTGATATTGACCGATATTGCATCTTCTTCATGGGATTTTACGGCAGTAGGGACGTCCCAATCAAATTTTTTGGAATCCGCATCTGATGCACAAATTAATGATTTGCATTCTACTTTTTGTAGAATATACAATGTTAAAGAAAGCTGGGGTTTTTTCCAGTCTTTCTTTGCAGGGTCGGACGAGATTAGCGGCACGGCACTGCCGACGATTCCGACAAGGGAGGACGATTTGAGATGGCGCGAGTGTTTTGCGTTACGAGCGGGCTCTTATCTCAAGTGTGCCAGAGTTGATCATCTTACTGTCCCATGTGGTTCATGTGGTCCAGCTTGAAGGCCCGGATCAAAACCACCTTGCACGGCCTGGGGATTCCCTCGGCTGCAGGACAGGACCATCGACAAACACAAGTTAGCATTTTGAGCACGCGTGTGCGCGAATGTGCGCGCGACCCACCGATGGCCTCCATGAAGTGGTGTTGCCTTTTGAGCTTCTTGATGTCGGCCTCCAGGTCGCTGTAGCGCTGCGGGAAGAGAAGCTGCTCGGCGGAGGCGATGCCCGTCACGGCCAGGAAGTGCGCCAGGTTGTCGCGGAGCCGCCGATTCTCCTCCTGGGTGAAGCGTCCCGAGCGGATGCGCAGGCCTGCGCGCGCAGCCGTGGGAAGAGGCGGAGCTTAGCACAACAGCGACCCTCACAGACAGGACATGAAGCTTTTCAAAACAACCACTCCAAACCATCAAGAATTTACAAGCTCATTTTCAGTTGGACTTTGATCTCATTTGGTCAACTGACTGCTTCTTATCGACTGTGCGCTTGCTTCTAGCGTTACTTTTTATAGTTGCACTTTGAAATGTATTTGAAGTGCCTTATAAATAAAACAAAGAGATGACGAGACTGGTCAAAATGGCGCTGGGGGTATGCCTTTCTTTCTTTTTTTTTTTCCATCCCCCTATTGCAGGGGTGGCGAGATCCGGTCCTCGAGGGCCGCAGTCCTGCTGGTTTTGGATATTTCCCTTCTTCAACACAGCTGATTCATGATCAGCTCATCAGCAAGCTCTGCAGAAACCTGCTAACGAGCCTGTTAATTGGAATCAGCTGCACTTCGAGTAGGGAAACCTACAAAACCTGCAGGACACCGGCCCTCGGGGACCGCAGTTTGCCACCCCTGCCCTATTGGCTAGAATGACACTGATATTTGCATTTTTTATGTTTCTGCACGCTGACTGACGGAATAGAGGACAACAACTTTCCCGTGGTGTGTTGCTTTCAAACGAATTGGGACGGGGACGTCCCAAATCAGATTTCTTTCTGGGATCAAGCGCGAGTGCCGCTGCCGCCGCTACCTTGCTGTTTGAAGAGTCGGAAGCGGTCCAAGTCGTAGCGAAGATGTTTCCTGATCTCATCCGCGCTTCTCTTCCTCACGTTGGGAATAAACTCTTCCAACTCCGCCACCAAAAGCGAGTCAAGCCTTGAAAACAAACACACACACGCAGAACGGAAGAACGTTAGCATGGGACAAGATGACAATTGCTTGCGTCAAAGTAAGAATAACCGTTTCTTCCTATCAAGTTGGGCCAGCCCAAAAATAAAATCTCCATTTCATTTTTGACGACAAATTGAATGAAGTATCCATGGTTATAGTTTTCAGGGTGGTTCTGTTAGTTTTAATTAGTTTTAGTTATTTCATAAATACTTAGTTATACTTAGTTTCAGTATTAGGATTTAGTTTAAAAAAAAATGTGTATAACTTGTGCATAATATTATTTAAAAACCAGCATGGGAACAACGCCATGTGAAGGTGCTTTTCTATTGGCTGCTGCCAGATGACATCACTTCTGTGTGACACACTTTAAAACATCCTTATTCCGATTCACATCAAAATAAATCGACTTAAAATCATCACCAAAGGCTCAAGCATTAAATTAATTATCAAAGACAAAAACCAAGGATAGTTTTGCTATAATTAGTTTTGTAAACATAAAATGTAGTTTCAGTTAGTTTTCTCTCTTTTTTTTTGTAACATTTTTTTTTCATTTTATTTCATTCAAATTGTTTTTTTAATTTTAGTTTTTTCCTTCGTTTTAGTACAGTCTTGGTAAGAGGACGTACTTCCAAAGAATAACGGCCTCTTTGCAATAGGAACATAGTGTGTACTTGGAGCAGCATTTGGTGTCTTGCGTGCGTTGCTTGCTGTGTACTTTGTACTGGAACAGGGCTTGGGCCGCGACTGACGATGTTTCAGCAGATCGCACGGAGAAGAAGGCCAACAGAGAAACCTTGATCGTTACCCCCCCCCCAAACAAACAAACAAAATTTGATGTGAGAGTGTGGGGAACGAGCGAAATGGGCAATCTGAGCAGATTGCATCATTTCATGTCCGTCAACATGCAAAGCCTGCTTGGACGGAGGCAGGGCCTGACCAACCGATTACTTGTGCCATTGCGGCCTCACGGCTTATTTTGGCATTTGATCGTTCCTTCTCAAGAAGCATTCTCAGTCGGAAGTTTCACCTCCAGTAGATCTCCAAAAGTTGGGAAGCTCACGCACCAGCCCCCGACGTACAAAAAAAGGAGCCAAACACGAACAGGAAGTCGGCCATTTTCATTCTCTTTCTATCGAGGTCATATTTAAACAAATTCATCATACAAATTAAAAGTCAACAGAAAACTTTCATCGAAACAGGTTGAAAAGCGATTGAAAACTTTTTGTTTGGACACGGGCTGTTGCTGTGGCGATGCGTGCGCTGTTTGCAAAAAAAAAAAAAAAAAAAAACACGTTTTTGAGGGCTTTTTTTTTTTTTTTTTTTTTTTAAATTGCTGCTCGGGTGACCGTTAGTTTGAGTTACTTTTGTAAGCCTCAGTAAAGTTCTCTCAGCTCCTTTTCGGTTTTTCAAAAGCATTTCCATTTTGATTTTGAAAATCTTTCTCAATTTTGCTTTGGAGTTATTTTGTTTGTTTGCGTGAACTAAAGTAACCTTTGCTTGTCCCGCGTCAACACATAAGCAAGCAAGTAATTTGCAAACAACTCACGGCTCATCATGGCTTGCTGTCCGTGTTTCCACGGCTTCGGCCGTTGCCCCGTCGGGGGTCGTCGCCACGGCCACGCTCTCTTCTGCCTCGTGATCAATTTCGGCTGCAACGGCCACGACCGACGTACCCGTGCTCCTCTTCTTGTTTTCTGTTGGCACCGTTGCCATGGTAACCCCATCCTCCATTCTCCTCTTCTTCTTCTTCACTTGGATGCCAAGAGGAAGGATGCTATCTACTTCTTCTTCTTCTACCACTTTCTTCTTCTTCTTGGTGCAGCCATCGGCAACAAGGACGTTTTCTTGCTCTTTGTGGCCCTTTTCCTTCTTTTTCTTCTTCTTCTTGTTGGTGGCCTCATCAGCAGAAAGCGTGTTTTCTTCTGGTCTTTTCTTCTTCTTGGTCCTCTGCTTATCATCAGGAAGTACGCCATTGTCTTTTTCTTCCGGCCTTTTCCACTTCTTTTGGCTGCGCTGATCGGCAGGAAAAACGCCGTCGGCTTCTTCTATGGCCTCTTTTTTGGTGCAGCCGGTGGCAGGAAGGAGGACACTCTCTTCCTCCATCTTTTCTTCTGCGTTCTTGTCCACCTTCTCCCGGTCGCTGAGGCTCACAGCCGGAGCGACTTTCCCGTCTCGGATTCTCTTCTTCTGCTTCAGTTTGCTCGCAGGCACATCAGCAGGACTCCTGTTGCCTTCATCTCCTCCTCCTCGCTCCTTTTTCTTCAGAGTGTGCTTGTCAGCAGGAAGGAGGCCACTTTCTTCACTGGATCTCTTCTTCTTGGGCTTGTGAGCGTGGCCCTCAGCAGGAAGGAGGAGGCTGTCCTCGTCTTCCGGTTCTGTGTTCTCCTTCTGTTTGTGAGCCAGCACATCAGCAGGAAGAAAGCTGCAGTCATCTTCGGTACCTTTCTTCTTCATCATGTTGAGCGTTACAGCGTGGGAAAGGCTGACTTGTCTTTTGGTGAAAAGGATGCAAACAAAGCAAGGAGAGCAATTCTCTTGTTGTGTTCTTCCTCTGTGAGAATTGCAAACGGAGCTCACTCAAGAGAAAGTCATCATTTTGCCTTGTACACACATTTAAAGACGGCAGTAGTTATTTTGCCGTGAGCAGCTCCTTTCCTGTTAGCATTATTTTGCCGTGAACAGCCTTGCATCGGAGCCGGGCGAATCGGTTATTTTGCTATGCGTCGGCGAAGCCTGACCCTCCGAGCAGGGTTATCAGGCAGCAGGACACAATTTGCGTTTTCGTCTTTTCAACTGCAGCATTTGTGTCTTCTACATCTTTCAATCGGTTCAATTCTTCAACAAACACGTCAAACAAAACGGCGGGACGCAAGAAAGTTCAAAAGTTCAAAAAGAAAAATGTTCAGGGTGGGCTATTCCACGAGCTCGTACAAATTTACTGGCGCAGAATTTGTACTTGTAGTTCTCGCGCAATTCACGGCAAAAATAACGCTAGGTGGCGAGTTGCCAGACATGGCAACATTAAAACGAAGCTCCACTAATGAAGTCTCGTAAGTGAAATACAGCTTGCTACCTGAATTTTGGTCGACTGGCACGTTGCGATTTTCTCGTCTTGAAGAAAACTTTTCACGTTTGTGTTTCGCTCGTGGGTAGCAGAGAACGGAGGTTTCGTCGACCGTTTACTTTCTGTTTCCGGGTCAGGGACGACTACTTCCTGTTGGTCGCACGAGTCACTGTTTTTTTTTTTTTTTTTTTTTTTAATTGCAAACAACAGATAACAACTTTTTCAATTCATCAAAAGATAATTAATACAATAAAAATAGTGTTGAAAAAAATCACTCAAAATAACCCGAACAAATACAGATCAAAGAAAGTAAATATATGCAAAAAAAGGAAACGGTGTCTCACGACGTGTCGAAGATATTGCACCAACGGAGCCGCCATATTGGTCGGGGCAAGGCTGCAGCCTTTTTTTTTTTTTTTTTAAACTGGCAATATATTTCTTGACTTGACAAATCAGTAACAAATCCTTTGTCAATATAAGAAAACACGAGAACCAACAGACAACATAAATAAATTATTGACATACTTCAAATAAATATGTGATATTATATGTAGTGCTGTCAAACGATTAAAATTTTTAATCTGATTAATCACACTTTTAAATCTTGATTAATCACGATTAATCAGCTAAATTACTTGCGTATTTGCGTAATATAAAATAACTACAAAATACCGTAATATTTTGACATTAACGCATTTTATTATCTGAATGTCATTTGCAAACATTGATTAAATGCATGTACGCAATTGCATGCATGCGTGTATTGCGCAAAACGTAACAGCATCATATCAATTGGGTGCAATTCAGCAATTAATTAAACGCAAATTACTTTTGTTTTATCTAAAGTCCCGTCGGGGTGTTTTTGTTTACAAATTTAATACAGGCAATGTAACAACCATTATCACACATAAACTAAAAAAAAAAGTGACTTTTGTGAATATGAAATATCTGTAACAAGACTAACAATATTGTATATTTCTGTACCTTTGTATACAAAATAAGTGAACGTGTTTATAGCCTCAATCTTTATAGTATGAGCAGTCTTTTGAGAATTTATTTCTATACATTTTCCCTGATACTAAACGAGAGTTGGAAGTAAACATGGTGAAGCTGCATTTAGCTGTTATGCTGCACACAAATTAAATAAGCTCCCAACAGAAGTGAAGCCAGCACCGAGTGGTAATGCTTTTAAATCCAGGTTAAAAACTTTGCTTTTTTTTACATACCTTTGATTAAGGTCTTTTAAACATTTTTTTAAAATCATGTTTTTTCTTTTCTTTTCATTAATCATTGAAAAAAAAAATCCTTACGCTAAATGTTTTTAAAGTTTGCTGTCTTAACATTATCAATGTATGTTCTTTTAGTAAATGTTGTAACCTACTTTTGTTTTCTCTTCTTTGCTTCTGAATGTTGTTAACTGTTGATGTTTACGTGTTGTCCTTCCTTGTGTATGAAACGTGCTATACAAGTCATCTTGCCTTGCCTAAAGGTTCGTTTACACAGAAGATGAGTTACACTTTCTTGATCAGATGTACAGAATGTGCAGTATATCTATCTATCTATCTATCTATCTATCTATCTATCTATCTATCTATCTATCTATCTATCTATCTATCTATCTATCTATCTATCTATCTATCTATCTATCTGTCTATCTATCGCCTAATTTGACAAATCTTGAGCCATATGAATGAATTGGATGGATGTTTTATTTTAAGCAAATGCGGTTTGAGAACAGCAGTTTTATTCCAACTTGTGCTTGTACTTAAGTTATGTTGAGTTCCTGTTCTTTAACACTGCACTTTTTGTTTCTGAGTGCTTCAGAATCCACGCGGCCATTTGCCAAACGTGGACAAATGGTCAGACAAACACATTAAGCACATTCTGCACGACTTGTTTTTTTTCTGTTTGCAGATAAAGGTTGGCTTAAAAGGCTTGAATTCAAGTTTGCACTTGAGACAAAACTCATCTGCAGCCTCCCCTACAAGGACTCATTCGCTCGCTTTATCTCCTCTGCACTTACATGCACACAAAGGCATGCATGCATGCACACACAACACACACCCTTTGCAGAACTGTTTGCTCGAGCTGTGCCATACTTCAGATTTTGCTAGCCATCGATACCAAGTAAATACTGGTGCCAATATTGCCAGATACCGATACCAAGTACTTTTAGGTTCATAAAATATTTAAATCATTTGTCCTATTAAATAACTTTTTGTTCCTTTATTTTTTTCTACAAATTAGACTTTCTTGTTAGGTTCTTAAACATGCCATAATATACATATTTTTAGTCCCTGTTACTTTTGTGCTTTCAAAGAAACGTCAGCCACTGAAGTTCCTCTAGTCGAGTCACATGACATAAACTGTACTTACATGTTGTGCTACACCAAACTTAGCTCAAATAGTAGTTGGAAAAGTTCAATGGAAGCCTAGTATGACTCGATGATGGCATTCACTGTCAAAATCATTGTTACCGCCAGTGCTGCCACAAAGAGATTGCGCAAGGGACCAATGAGAAACCAAAATGAATCAATAAAAGTCAAATATCGATAGTAGTGCTCTGGTATCGATCCGATACCGATACTCACATTAGTATCGATTCTATCGATACTTGGATCGATCTGCACAGCCCTACTGTTTGCACAGCCCTACTGTTTGGCATCATGTTACAGAAATAAAAACATTGAGTTGGGAGGAAATAGTTGTGAAAGCAGTGTAAACACACGTTTATTTCAAGCTTGATGCATGTGTGTGCGCGCGAGCACGTTTATCAGCCTGAAGGTCATCAGAGTCACGCAGTTATCTGTTCCCATTCCAGTTGTTGCCCATATTTGGTCACGGCGCTCTGCCCAGCGGCGACTATAAGAAGACGGTCCGTTGGCTCCCCCGCCACTCGCCGACATGGCCCCCAAGAAAGTGGAAGCCAAGAAGCCCGCCGAGGCCAAGAAGGTCGCCGAGGCCAAGAAGGACGAGAGCGCCAACGCTGCCGCGCCGCCGCCCAAAGCCCCGCCGTCCGAGGCCCAAGCGTGCGAGGTGGACCTGAAGAGCGTGGTGGTGGAGTTCAGCGGCGAGCAGGTGGAGGAGTTCCGCGACGCCTTCGCACTGTTCGACGAGACGGCGGCGGGCGAGCTGAAGATCACGTACGCGCAGTGCGGCGACGTGATGCGCGCGCTGGGTCACAACCCCACCAACAGCGACGTCCTCAAGCTGCTGGGCCGGCCCAAGGCCGAGGAGATGCGCGCCAAGCTGCTGGACTTTGACGCCTTCCTGCCCATGCTGCAGCACGTAGCCCGCGCCAAGGACCACGGCAACTTCGAGGACTTTGTGGAGGGCCTGCGGGTCTTCGATAAGGAGGGCAACGGCACCGTCATGGGGGCCGAGCTGCGCCACGTCCTGTCCACACTGGGGGAGAAAATGACGGAAGACGAGGTGGACCGGCTCATGGCCGGCCAAGAGGACGCCAACGGCCACGTCAACTACACCGACTTCGTCAAGCACATCATGGCGGGATGAAGGCCGACCGACGCTTCTCTTGTCGTGAATCCAATGTCGTGTCGAAAGAATGAAACGTGTCCAATAAAGACAACATTCGCTTTGGTCTGGTGCTTTTATTTCTTGCTGATGGTCTGTCCCGTGCTCTTCATTCTCATAAACAAAAAAACAAAAAAACACAGCACCTGCAGACAGCTGACCATGTGACGCTGTCATCCAAATCATCAATCAATCAATCCAAACTTGTTTGGCCAATCGCAGAAGTCACAGGATCTTTGATCAATTGGATTCTTTGGGAACAGTCACAAGACCTTTCACCAATCACAGTCCCTTTGATCAATCAAAACATCCAGCATAAGTCTTTTGGATTCATCAGAAGATCTTTGATTGGTCAGAAGCTGGCGGATGTACGTCGCAAATCCGTGTATCATTTATTCAAACAAAACAGAAAGTACAAAAACAAAACAACTTGTTTACTCAATATTTGTTTCAAAAACCAAAATGAAGAGAATGACTCGTTTTCCGATTTTGTACACAAATAGAAGATGGCAAACACGGACAACGGATGATTTGGGACGGTGACCCGGAAGCCCTTTCTTTTTTGGTTGTTTTAACTGACTCGTTGCTCGTTTTTGACGGTAGTCTTCTGGCGTCAGAAGTACCCTCTTAGGTCACAGGGCGGCCATCTTACCACTCCCATCTCGTGAGCAGATATGTATAGGTACAAATTAGACATATACAGCTCCTACGCTCTTATGCTGCATTCGAAGATGGTCGGAAGTCGGAAATATCCGAGGTCAAACCAGGAAGTGCGTCCGGGAACGCCCCCTTGAACTCAGAAATTCCACTCGCGAAGTCGGAAAAAAACAAGGACCCCGACTTCACCGGCGGACTACAATGTGACGTCACTCTGAATAGCAAAACACAATTTACTCGTGTATAAAACTAGATAGCTTTCTTCATTCATAAACATTCACCATAACTTCATGTAACGCAACGTACGTGACAGTATTGCCGCTATATCCCTGCATGAAATTATACGGTGAACTACTTAATTGTATGGAATGCTTCTGAAATTAGATTAAAACAATAAATGAAGCAAAATTGCAAAAAGGTAAGTTTCCTGGCGGTCAAATTGAGTTTTGAGGACCAAAATGAAAAACAATTTATCACCATCCTCCATTTTGGTAGTTTACTTTCACCTCGAACGCTTTGAGGTCGGAACTGGGAAGGTTCAACTCGGATTTTTCCGACTTCCGACCATCCTCAAATGCAGCATTATATAGGGCCGGGGGGCGGGCGTTGAATTGCTGCATGGCTGGGTGGAAATTCTTTTTTTTAACAACTGGACGGTATGTGCTGCTGTGAAGACAATCTTTTTCTTTTAGCACTTAGCCAGTAATATATACAAAAGTGCACGACCATGAGTCACATTAAAAAACAAAATATCGCTTCTGGGTCACACAACTTGCATCAAGTGCAAATATCCAAACTGGATGAAACGTCCCAAATCGCCCGTTGTCTGTGTTTCCCATCTTCTATTTGTGCACAAAATCGGAAAACGTTCTCCATTTTCTTCATTTTGGTTTTTGGAACGAATATTGAAAAAACAAGTCTTTTTTTGTTTTTGTTTTTTTGTTTTTTTGTTTGTACTTCCCATTTTGTTTGGAAAAACGACTGAATGAACGATACACGGATGCACGTCACAAAATATGATCTTGCGGCTTCCTCACACGATGACGACCTTTCCGGTCGGGTTCCGATCAAATGCTTCAGCAGAAGTCGCTCGGCTGTGATCGGCCGGCCCCGCATCCTGATTGGCCAGCTGGGCGTAGAGGCGAGACCTGAGGAATCGCGGGTAGCTGTCGGCCTCCATCAACTCGAAGATGCGATCTTGCGCCAGCTGGAGGGAGTCGGTCCCCGCGCCCAGACGCAAGCTGCGCTGCATCAACTCCCGCACCTTTGAATCCACGCTGACCTGGAGGACGGTTTGAAAGCGTCACGTGACTGAGTGGGAAATATCTTCGAGTGTCAGCGTCTACCTCCTACCTCCTCGAAGTCCTCATAGATTTTGTCGGCCGTCTTGCCGAGGGGGCGTGTCTGCTTGAATGTCTCCACAGCCAACCAGAAGTCCAGATTCTCCTCGCTGTACTCCGACCTCAGGAAGTGGCGGAATACGGCCAGGCCATCTGACCAATGAGGAGAAAGATGGAACGACGTAGGCCGGCCCCTCCCTCCCTTTAACGGCTGACCAAGACTTACATCGATTGGCCAAGAGAGCCTGGAGACTCTCGGACCACATCAGCACCTCCCTCGCAGACGGCCTGGAAAAGGGAAAGGAACAATCCACAAGACTAAAAAGCACAGACAACCCAACGACCAACAACTTCCCCTCACTGCAGCACAACCACAAACTTGTTGAGAAAATCCCCAATCACACCAAGAATTTTCCCGCAAGACGACAAGTCAGAGCGTCAAAGACCTCTGGAAGCATCGCAAGTTTTCTGGAAGTTGGTCAATGCGCAGCAATCAAAAGCGTCAGCCAGCTGAGTGGAGAACTTGACCCGATCACAAGGCGATCCATATTTGTAAACAGTGCGCGTGCGCATCTTGATTATCATGCAGTTGCGAGCTTGGTTTACTGGAGCGTTTTTTCTTTCGGCGTGCCCGACAGTTTGGTGGCTGGCTCAATTTTACGTTCGCTTGAACTAGTGTTTATTTTGTCAACAAAAACTAAACAAAAATCATCTCGTCAACAGACATTTTTCGCTGGACTAAAACTAGACTAAACAAAAATAAAACCCTCATTAATAAACAATAAGTGGGACTAAATCAGGATGCATTTTTGTCGACTAATGAAGACGAGACGAAAATGGGAATGGAATGTAAAAACTGGACTCAAATCTATGAACATTTTAGTTCCTGAACAAAAACGAGATGAAAATGATATGATCTTGTCAAATCTTGTGTCAGCACAAACACCTGAGACAGACAAGAGGTGGATTCACGGTGAAAGATTAAAAAAAAAAAAAAAAGAAGTAAATTATAGTTGTGAGTTGTGACTTAACATGTATCTAACGACTATCACGTTCCAACAATAATGTTAATGCAACTGCTAAATAATGCTGGCTAACTTGCTAGCTGATAGCATGGAGCCATAACGGCCAATGTCATTTGTGTTCCAAGTTGTTTTTCATCAAAGAGATGAGAGAAAATTTGATGTGAAATAATTTTAGATGCCTAAAGGTTCAATTTAATTTGCTGACAAAAACTAAATAAATAGTTGTCCTGACTAAACTCGACTAAAACGTTGACAGTTTTTGTTGACTAAAACTAGACGAATAAAATGATGTTTTCTTGGACTAAAATAAAGACTAAAATTCTAGATTTATAGTTGACTAAAAATGGACTTCATAAAAATGGGATGAGGTTGATTAACTGTGATCAAAACTAACAAACGTGACTGAAATTGGACTAAAACAGAGACTGAATTTGAAAATGGCAGACAAAATAAACACAAGCTTGAACCAGCTGGTGAGTTTTGCCACAGGTGATGATGAGGTCATGTGATTTTGCCGAATTTGCCGTGTGTGGTGGATGTCATCGGACTTTGTTCATCAATCTGACGAAAACGCTCATTCTACCCCAAAGACTGTTTGCCGCTCGCTCGTGCAGCAAATTTCAAGGGCTGAGGAGCCGCTTCTTTCCACTGGTGGAAAATCATCCAGTCGGCCTGGTTCTAAGTGCGCGTGCCTGACAAAATCCCAAACCAAAGGAAAACGCACAGCTAGGCGGGCGCCAGACTTGCACCGGGCACAAACATCGAGGCCAAATCATGCCGAAGACCAACCTGGCGTTCCTCAGGGCTCTCTCCAAACTCTCACTTTGGACCGAGCGCTTGCGTCTGCGCAGGAACGGAAGACGCAGGCGAACGTCTGAAGCGCTACAACCAAAAACGCAAATTACTCGTGTGTGGATGACTGGCTGTGCGTGCGTGTGTGCATGTACATACAAACTCTTGGTTTTCTTCCTGAGGTCTTTTCCAATTTCCACATCCTAGAAAGTAAAAGACGTTGGACAACTTCACCACTCTGGTGTGTGCGCACGTCATTATGGTGCAGGTATGTCCAAAGTGTGTGTGTGTGTGTGTGTGTGTGTGTACCTTGGCCCCCCGCAGTAGCTCCAGCGTGTGTTTCAGCATGACCCCCTCCGAGGTCAGGTGTTTCCTGAGGGTCTGAGTGGAGGGGAGGCATGAAGCTTGAAGGTCAAAGGTCAGGCGGTGGACGGCGCTGTCAGAGAGCGAGTACGAGCGTCTAAATCCGCTCGTACTCGCTGGCAAGGATCGTTCAGACACGCAACGTCGGATACCTGACGACAAATGTGCGGAACCTTTCAACTTTTTCAGCGTCAAGTTGGCAAGAAGAAGAAATTCAAACGCCGCAAGGACCAAAGTGAAAAAGGTCAGTCAAGTGATTCGAGCTGGAGGAAGCCGCGACAGCAGTGAGTCTGACCTTCCAGTCTGGAGGCGGAGCTTAACTCCTCAAGATGCAGGCCACTTCCCTCCTCCTCCTCCTCCTCCTCTACCTCCCCTCTCTCCTTCCACACGGGTGAGGGGAGTCGGGGTGTCGAGGCGTATCCACTCGTGGGTAGGGAGGTGTGGGGGGAGGCTGTGAGCTGGGAGAGGGAGGGAAAAGGGGGGGGGGGGGTCACAGAGGGATGGGGGCCGAGAAAGGATGAGCCCCGACTCCGAGGGGAGTGGGAGGCTGACCACTTCAGGCGGGGGTACAAGGAGTCAAGTCTAGTCATCTTGATTGGGGGACAACACACACACACACCCATACACACACGCACACACACGTTTGTCTTTGTATCATCGTGGGAACTTCTCATTGACATAATGCTTTTCCCTAAGACTTACCATAACTTCAACCCTAATCCAAATAAAAGCTAAACTCTAAAAACAAGTCTTGACCCTCCAAAAGATGTCTGAATTTGTGGGGACCCACGAAATGTCCCCACAATTTCAAGTTGGTCCCCACAATGGTAGTTAAACCTGTTGAAATATGCCTATATGTATGGTCCCCACAATGTAACAAAGACAAAGTTTGTGGCCGGCGGGGACTGGGACTACTTGGCGTCGGCGTCCCGTCTCCTCGGCGAGCAGCTGCCGTTGGATGTTGTCACGGAGACAGAGGCCGACTCGAAGCTTCTGTTCCAGGCTGAAGGCCTCCAATGTGAAGAGGCAGCGCCAGCCGCTGCCGCAAGTCTGCAGCAAGAAGAGGCGATGCGGCGCCGACGCCGCTGGAAGGCCGGCAAACAAGAAACGGCGCTCAGCGGCGTCATCACGCCGGCAGCGGGCGCTCCCGACGGCGGCCTACCTACCCTCTTGGAGGCGCAGCGTGCGCAGGTAGAGCGGACTCGTCAGGACGTGAGCGCGTCCGGTTCCGTCTTCTCTGCTAAGCAGCACCACGTCGTCGTAGATGGACACGCTCACCTTTCGGGGGACGACATTCGAGAGCATCTCAGTGACAGAGTCTCACGAAAACGTGATGTGAAAGCTTTCCTGGAATGTGAGCGGGCGGGACTGGTTCGGAACAGCTCACACTGCTCTCCTCTTAGTTGGCTATAAAAGTGTCACATCTCATTCAAGCCACAGTCAAGCTCTCGGCCAATCAAACCAGACACTTGCTCAACACGTCCAAAGCAACCTTTGGAATATTTGACGGGATAGCCGATAGCCCATACGCGCCTGTGCAAGCCATTGAAGTCACAGGGCGGCCATCTTGCTACTCCCATCTCGCCAGCAGACTACTGTATCAACTATACACTATACGTACAGATGAGACATATACAGCTTGGAGGCACTTAGTATAAGACGGAGGCGGGGTGAGGGGTTGTGCCGGGGTGCTCACTATTTTCTTAACAGCTAAAAAAATTAATAAGTGGACGTCATGTGCGGCTTTTTGTTTGATCGCTCAGTTCCTTAGACCTCAATATTAGATTTGACAGTCATCTTTTGTTGAATTACACTTAGAATTCTTAAAAAAATAATAATACAAATTTCCTCCTGTACTAAACATCATTCAACATATCATTTATGCATGTATTTAATAAGTTGTAAAATAGCTGAAGTCCTCTTGTTTATGTTTAATAAATTTTAAACATGATAAATCATGCCGTTTCTACTAAGTAGAGTCTCAAATGTTCTCCATTTTCAATCCTGTAAATATATAGGATGGTAAGTCGAGAAACGTTTCTTGGGGGGAGCAATATGGCCGCCTCGCCACCTCAAAAATCAGTGCGAGCATTTCACTCGCAAATGCGGACAACTTTCAAGTGTGTGCTGGTGGAAAAAAAATACCGCTCGCACAGCTCGAGTGCATAAATGCTCCCACAGCACTATGTTTAAAACGTACATTGGAAAGTCGCTGTGTCCTCCTCTGGCTCTCCCATAGCAACAAGAGAGCGCCGTCGCACGCCGACTCAATCCAATAGTATTTGAGTGACATGACCCGCTACAATTTACATACAAACATATATAATATGGTGCTTTTCCACCAGACCGGTTCCACACCGAAGCAGCATTTTTTGTCCCCGGATGTCTCCATGGGACCCTTTCGTGGCCGAGCGGTTCCGTTGTAACAGCTGTTTAGAACCCTTTCGGCAGTGGTTCTGCAGCGCTGGTGGTCGGGAAACGAGGGGGGCCGTGTCGTCACCTGTCATCTGATTGACAAAGAGCAATGCCGTGGCACACGCCCATTTCCTAGTTTGCGTGAGAGAAGCAAAGGCGCCCGCCGGTCTTCGCCAAAGTCATAAAAATACGATTCATACAATAAACAAAATAATGTTTTACAACAACGCTGAACGATATTTACAATTTAAAAGGTACCCTGTGGATGGATTTGTAATGTTTGTGGTTTTAAAAAAAACATTGCGAGTGCACAAACGCTCACTGGTGGTGTGTTCCCATTCACTTGCATGAGAGCGCCAGCGGGAGAGCTCTCCATTTGCAAATAGCTTCGCGACTCACGAGCCGGTCGGCAGTCTCAATATTTCATCCATGGTGGTCCATATGAAATTGTAAATATGGTTCAATGTTGGCTAGGGATGTAACGATATCTAAACATCACGATACGATATTATCACAACATGAAGGTCACGATACGATAATTATCACGATATTGTGGGGGCGTTGGTGATACTTAAAAAAGATCACAATATTGTAAAAAAAAGAGAGCTCATACTAAAAAAAAAGCACACTATTGTGCTTTTGTGCATAACTGCAATGCATATAAACCACCTACAATCTCTAATAACAATATTGAGGCACTTACTTGCTTAATGCAAGCAGACATTTATCGCTTCACAAGCAAATTAGGTTCCCCTTCATCTGACACTTAGCATAAATTTTAAACATAGAAGGCCAAAACATCCCTAATGAAAATTATATTGCCCTAATAAACTAGCCACTAGAGGGTGCTAGAATTGCACAAATAGCAATCATCCTGACTTTTTTAACAAATGTGTTCCTTTTAAATATTGTGAACATGACGACGACGATATTGTGGCAGTTTTAATATCACGATATCACGATATTGCCCTTATCGTGACATCCCTAATGTTGGCGTGACTTGCCACTCGTGAAATGTTATGGCAGATCCACACATATTGGGGAATGCAAGCTTGGCTTGGAGAGTTCAAATGATCCCGCCCCCTTCCCGCCACGCGCCTCCTGTAATGGAAAAGCAATGGAGGCGGGTGTGGTGTGGTAGCGTGCCGTGCAGGGCCCATGGAAAAGCGGCAGCGAATTTTTAAAAAATGAAGCGGTCTATTGCTATTTTTTTCTAAAACAAAATGCGAATGACGAGAAAACTGATGGTGGTAAAGGAGGGCCAGCTGACACGACTCAGCAGAGTCGATAAAAAACGAATCCCAGAAAGGCAGGCTCAGAGGAGGAAAACAATCTCGTTTAATCACTTTGGATGCACCGAGGAAACAAAGCTTGCTCGCAGGCAAGTAAGCGAAATTTACAGCGGTGCCCCTGCACACAGGCGAGGCACACGGCAATAACAAAAGGCACTTGCAAAAGGCAAGGAGGAATTGGGAAACAAAAAACTCCCGCAAAAGGCAGGGAACACGAATGTAACAAAAAGCGCTTGCTACTGCAAGGAAAACTAACATAACCAAAATCGCTTGCAAACGGCAAGGAGAACTAACGTAACAAAAAACACTTGCTAACAGCAAGGACTAGAAAAACATAAATCGCTTGCACCCGGCAAGGACGACACGAAATGTACACGGAATCAATCACACGAGAATAACAACAAAAGGCGACGCGGAAATACACACGTGAATACAAGTAAACTAAAGACGACGGCAGATTCAAGAAACTTTACCAACAAGGAAACGCGGAGAACACTTGGACACGAAGATGAGCAAATAATAATCCGACGGCTTGCTGTGCCGCTCGGAGTCCTTTTAAAGTCCTGATTGTCAACGCGATGCAGGTGCGGGGCTGGGGAACGCCCCCCTCGTTGGCAGCACTGGAACACACACACACAAAAGCACAACAGGCTGAGAACCGAACCATGACAGTACCCCCCCCTTAACGGACGCCCCTTGGCGGACCACCTGGCTTATCAGGATGCGCAGCATAGAAGGTGTCGAGCAAAGACGGGTCAAGGATCCAGGAGCGGGGGATCCATTGCCGCTCCTCTGGTCCGTAACCTTCCCAGTCGACCAGATACTGGAAGCCCCGGCCCCTGCACCTTGAGTCCAAGATTTCCTTGACCGTGTAGACAGGATCCCCATCGACCACTCGGGGAGGAGGCGGAGCGGGTGCTGGCGGGTTCAGTGGGCTGGGAGTCTCTGGCTTGAGGAGGGAAACGTGGAACACTGGATGCACCTTGAGTGAAGGCGGAAGACGGAGTTTCACAGTTACTGGGTTGATGACGGTGAGTATTTCAAAAGGTCCAATGTAGCGCGGACCCAACTTCTTCGAGCAACCAGCCAGACGCATGTCCCGGGATGAGAGCCAGACCTTGTCTCCTGGCTTGTAAGAGGGCTCCGGACGCCGCCGACGGTCCGCAATCTCCTTATTGCGGGCCGCTGAGCGAGACAGCGCCGCTCGGGTCTCCCGCCATACCTTGTGGGCCCGCCGGAGGTGGTGTTGGATGGTGGGCAGTTCGACGGGACCTTCCTGAGAAGGGAACAGGGGTGGCTGGTAGCCGTACGCCGCCTTGAAGGGAGAAAGACCTGTCGCAGAGGACGGCAGAGTGTTCGTGGCGTACTCGATCCAGGAGAGGTGCGAAGACCAGGATTCCGGGTTGTGCAGGCAAACACATCGTAGAGCAGCTTCAAGGTCCTGGTTGGCCCTCTCCGTCTGGCCGTTGGTTTGTGGATGATATCCGGATGACAAACTGGCTGTGGCGCCCAACAGCTTACAGAATTTCCTCCAGACCTGGGAGACAAATTGAGGACCCCGGTCGGACACCAAGTCCACCGGAATGCCGTGAAGACGGAAGACATGACGGACGAGGAGTTGAGCAGTCTCCCAGGACGATGGCAGTTTGGATAGAGCAACAAAGTGAGTCAATTTCGAAAACCGGTCGACTACGGTCATGATTACCGTGTTCCCCCTTGACCGGGGGAGGCCGGTGATGAAATCCAACGAGATGTGAGACCAAGGCCGCGTCGGGATGGGTAGCGGCCTCAGCAGTCCCATCGGCGGCTGGTGGGACGATTTCCCGCACGCACAAGCGGTACATGCCTTGACGAATTCCGTGACGTCTTTCTTCATGTCGGCCCACCAAAACCGCTGGCTGATCAGGGCAAGAGTCCGGTTGATCCCTGGGTGACATGCCACTCGTGAGGTGTGACCCCATCGTAGGACCTCAGCCCGCACCGGGTCAGGAACGAACAGTTTCTCTGCCGGGCACTCTTCCGGCACAGCGAGCCCCTCCTGGGCTTCAGTGACTTGCTTCTCGACCTCCCAACGAACTGCCCCCACGAAACAATGTGCGGGTAGGACTGGTTCTGTTCCATCCTCCGGCGCAGCCGCATCGTGGATCCGGGACAAAGCGTCTGGCTTCTGGTTCCTGGATCCTCGGCGGTAGTCCACGACAAAGTTGAACCTTGTGAACAGTAAGGCCCAACGTGCCAGCCGAGAGTTGAGTCTTTTGGCTGACTGAAGGTATGCCAAGTTCTTGTGGTCCGTCAACACCCTAAAGGGTTCCTTTGCGCCCTCCAGCCAATGTCGCCATTCTTGTAGAGCCAAGACGATTGCCAGAAGTTCCCGATTCCCGACGTCGTAGTTGGCCTCTGCGGGACTCAGTCGCCGGGAGAAGAAGGCGCAGGGATGGAGCTTCCCGTCTTCTGGCGACCGCTGGGACACTTGATATAAGCGAGAACCCGGCAATGGTGCACCGGGAATCAGGTCAATCGCACAATCATACGGACGATGGGGTGGCAATGCTCGTGCACGATCTTTACTAAAGACCTTACTTAAATCATGATACTCTTTGGGGACGTGGTCAAGACATACCGGTTCGGGAGTTAAGCTAGCTGGTACCGATGTTGCCCCTCCTGCCGACTTTAGACAGTGGGCATGGCAGAAGGGACTCCAGTTCTCTAAAGCCGGCCTTTCCCAGTCGATGTCCGGATTATGCGTTCTAAGCCATGGAAGGCCCAACACTAGGGGCGCAGAACGGGACGGCATAATAAAAAACCTCCTTCTCTCCTCGTGATTTCCCGAGAGTCTCAGGTTGAGAGGACCGGTAGACAGATGTACCTCCGCCAGTAGGCGCCCGTTGAGGTCGAAAACCTGCTTGACCTTTTCCAAGGTCTCTACCGGGCTTCCTAATGCTTCAACCACACACGGGTCTATAAAACAATCATCTGCTCCGGAATCGATTAACGCACATACCCTAACACTCAACCCGTATCCAGACAGCTCCCCCGACAACTCTAGCCGTTTCTCACTGAGAGAAGTCCCCGATGGAGGGCTCGGTTCGGTTCCCCCCGGTTCATGCTTACCCTGACTTGCATCCTTCTCGGGCTTCAGGATCTCATCGGCACGGCCCCCCAGTCGAGCGTTCGGCCGCGTCTGGCGTGAAGGGCGCGCTGGGCACGACGCCACACGATGTCCTGGCTGACCGCAGTACAGGCAGGCTCCAGCGAGCCACCGGCGACGACGCTCCTCAGGGTGCAGGCGTCCACCACCCATTTGCATGGGCTCCCCTCCGTTGTCCGGAAGTCCAGGAAGGGTGCGCGCTTCAGCGACGTCGTTGAGAGAGAGTCTAGACATGTCATTGTTCATGGCTGCTCCACGCCGCTCAACAGCACGCTCTCGGCCCCGTTCCCGTACCCGATTGTCCAAACGGATTGTTAGTTCAATGAGTCCCTCTAAAGAGCTCGTGTCGTCGCGGACTGCCAGTTCATCTTTGAGTTGTGTATTCAGTCCCCGACGAAAAACGCTCCGCAACGCACAGTCTCCAAAACCGCTCTCGGCGGCCAGAATGCGAAACTCGATTGAATAATCAGCGACCGATTTTTCCCCCTGAACTAAATCTAGCAACCGACCCCCGGCCTCTCTCCCCCTAACCGGATGGTCGAACACGCGTTGAAATTCACCCACAAAATTTGGAAAAGAAGACCGAAGGTCTGGTCGTGCGTTGCTCACCACCATAGCCCAGGTAGCGGCTTGACCAGTCAGGAGGCTCATAACGAACGCTACTTTGGATTGATCGTGAGCGTAAGTAAATGGTTGCTGGTCGAAAATGAGTGAACACTGATGTAAAAACTGACCGCAACCTCCAGGAGATCCATCGTAGCGTGACGGGTGGGGCAAAACGGGTTCTCTAAACGTAACCGGGAGCGCCGACATGGCCGTGTCTGAACGCGGAAGTTCCGGGTTCAGCACCCCGCGGGAACTGAGCTGCTCGAGTCTCCCGAACATCTCCTCACAACGATGAGCAAGTCTACCCACCACCCCGTGAAGACCGGCCAAGGTGGTCTCGGTTTGCCCGACCCGTTGTCCCTGACTGGTCAAAGCCTGTCTCACCTTCTCCGAGTCTGCGGGATCCATGGTCGGATTATTCTGACACGACTCAGCAGAGTCGATAAAAAACGAATCCCAGAAAGGCAGGCTCAGAGGAGGAAAACAATCTCGTTTAATCACTTTGGATGCACCGAGGAAACAAAGCTTGCTCGCAGGCAAGTAAGCGAAATTTACAGCGGTGCCCCTGCACACAGGCGAGGCACACGGCAATAACAAAAGGCACTTGCAAAAGGCAAGGAGGAATTGGGAAACAAAAAACTCCCGCAAAAGGCAGGGAACACGAATGTAACAAAAAGCGCTTGCTACTGCAAGGAAAACTAACATAACCAAAATCGCTTGCAAACGGCAAGGAGAACTAACGTAACAAAAAACACTTGCTAACAGCAAGGACTAGAAAAACATAAATCGCTTGCACCCGGCAAGGACGACACGAAATGTACACGGAATCAATCACACGAGAATAACAACAAAAGGCGACGCGGAAATACACACGTGAATACAAGTAAACTAAAGACGACGGCAGATTCAAGAAACTTTACCAACAAGGAAACGCGGAGAACACTTGGACACGAAGATGAGCAAATAATAATCCGACGGCTTGCTGTGCCGCTCGGAGTCCTTTTAAAGTCCTGATTGTCAACGCGATGCAGGTGCGGGGCTGGGGAACGCCCCCCTCGTTGGCAGCACTGGAACACACACACACAAAAGCACAACAGGCTGAGAACCGAACCATGACACCAGCGGACAGTTCCAAATCAAAAGATACAGATGAAAAGGGCAGGGAAACATCAGCCGAGGAGCAGGAGAAGACAAAAAAAAAAAAAAGTAGTGACTTTTACTGAGCTGAACAAAATAATGTTCACATGAGTTAAGTTATACGAAATGATTGACTTGTTTTGAAAGCTACTGCTGTTACAGGCAAACCTCGTGTTCCAATCAAATATTTTGCAAATATATCGAGTTGCGTATGCCTAAGGTCATGCTGCACCTCCACAAAAAAACAAAACCCTGTGCTCTGCGAGCAACTAAAAATGTTACTCGCACCAGTGCTAGTAGTGCAAAAGTTAGTGTAGAGCCCTGTATCGCCTATCCAGTTGTGACTGTTCTTTGCCCTTGCTGTGCTTTTGTGCGTCTGGCGGCCACGCCCCCTGCCAGTCTGCCCCACGGCAGCACTGGCTGATTTTTGTTTTTTTTATTTAGTTTGCCACCACGTGAATGTGCCAGCACGTGAATAATCACAACATTGTGAGTCATAGAAAACATTGTCATCATCATCATAATCATCATCATAATTATTATTATGATTATTATCATTGACTTGTTTGCCAGATTCCGCCTTTGTGGATTTTCTGACAATGGATTTTCTAGCTCATGTTGCAACTTTTCCAGGCTGGTGCAGAACCTTCTGAGAAGCTGACGACAGGTGTGTTGTAGGACGTAACCATGGACAACCTGCAGGACGGGATTGGTGCCGTCTGCATGAAAATGAAAGCAACAAACGGTTTTCACCTTGCAAGGCGGCTGCCGGTCCCGCTGAAGAAGCATTTCTTCACACATCAGCAGCGTCCTGCCGGGGCCGCACAGGTCCACGGGCTGGCGACATCGACACCGCGTCATTCAAAACAACAACAAGGTCACAGGTCAAGGCTCTCGGGGCTGCCGCCGCTGACCTCCACGAAGATGGGGAAGATGAGCGTTTTGGCCGCTTGGCCGAAGTCGCCGGAGGGACGATGCGATTGGATGATGGCGCAGTTCTGGTAGTTGGCGTAGTTGGCGTAGTTACGCAGCGTGGAGGAGAAGGCGGAGCACGGCTGGATGAGCGCTTGACCCGATGAATCCGCCGGGAGGTTCAGCCCACGTCTAGGGTGGGTCTGGTACACACGTCCTGTGTGCACGTGTGTGCGTGTGCGCAAACGTAGCGTCAAATCCTGTGAATAATGCGCACAACCCCAAAAGCAACTTTTCTCTCTACGTACTCATAAGCCACTCCCCCGATTGGCTGTTATTATCAACGTGAATAATAGGAATAAATCCAGATTCTGGTAGAAATCCTTTTCAGTCCAATCAAATCATCTTGTTCATTTTGGCGATTTACTAAACAATTTGTGATTCCTTCACTTTGCTTTAAAATGTCTTTTATGTTGACGTCAACTCATGAGTGCAGCGTGAAAAGGGACATCAAATCCCATATAATGATTTGGCAGTTGCTTTGATCTTTTCACAGGTGGAAGTTATGATGTGAATTTTGGTGACAATTAATAGCATTTTTTTTCTTGCTGTTGTACATTTAGAGTTGTGCTCATACAATGTCCAGCTCCTCAATGTTGCATTTTTGCTGCCAGTATGTCAAGCAAATTGACTTGAGTGATTCTATTTGGTTTCTTTACAAGGTTAAATGTCTTAAGAGTGTGAAAATATTTCCTTTTGATTTGAGATCAGTTGTTTTTAAGAGTCTAATGCTGCATTCGAGGATGGTCGGAAGTGGGACTTTTCAGAGTTCAAAACTGGAAGTGTGTACGGGAACTCCAACTCGGAAATTCCACTTACGAAGAAGTCGGGGAGTATAAAACCCGATAGCTGTCTTCATTCATAAATATTGGACATAACTTGACGTAACGCAACATACGTGACAGTATGTCGCTATCTCCCTGCATGAAATTATACGCTCAACTACTCAACTGTATATCATTCTTATGAAATAAGACCAAAACAATAAATGAAGAAAAATTACGAGAAGGTAAATTTGCTGGAGGTCAAAATGAGTTTTAAGTACCAAAATAAAAAACAATTTAACACTATCTGCCATTTTGGTTGTTGACTTTGGCCTTGAATGCTTTCAAGTTAGAAATGGGAAAAAACAACACGGATATATCTGACTTGCGGCCATCCTCCAATGCCGCATTATTCACAGCATTTGACAGCCAAAACACATCTCCATAATATGTACTAGTGAATGTGTAGGGCGGCCATGTTGGATGGGTGAGATATCAGACATACCCATGGTCCTGCTGGTCTCTTCAAATCTGGACTGGAGCAGCTGAAAAGAAGACATGCACAAGTCAAGTCATTCTTTTGTCACGTGGCATCACATGGACAACAAACAGACTTTCACTTGTCCACTGCAAGGAAAAGCGCTTTCACACTGGCGGACGCATTGTGAAATTCAGTGGGACGCTCCACTAACACCTCTCTGAGCGCGCCGAGTGTTGCAAGGGGCGGAGGATTCTGCGCACCCTGCAGCCGAAACACTCTGCCTCCCCAGTCCGAGAGGTCCAAGTTCAGGAGCGTCGGTGGGTTTGCCACCATGCACGACACTTTGTGCTCTCAACGCTGCCAACGCAGTGGAGCAGAGCGTTTTTCCTCATTTGACCCTCGTGACGCAATACGAGGAACAAGTGGGGCTCCCGTACCTTGCTCAAGGGCACACGGACACGGTCAAGGGGGGCTGAGGATGGACGGCACAATTGGGAGAGGCATGCCCGAATGCCTGAGCCGCACCGACGTAAGACGAGAAGCTTGCGGAGACTCACCTGCTCTTGTGGCGTGAGAGGGGACAGGATGATATAATTGTCTCCAGTTGATGATGTCACACAGGTGCCTCTCAGCGTTGAAGCGCAAGGTGTTTCTTCTTCTTCTCTTTTTCCTTCTTCTTCCTTGCGACCCCCCAGGAGAGAGCCCAGAGCCTCCAGACTGGAGGCTACCACAGACCCACCATGGCGTCTGCGGCGGCCATGTTTGGTGCCAGCAGGCTGCTGCAGCAGCTTGCTGCTCTACGAGGATCGAGATGGAACACGCTCACAAATACCGAAAGGGGCAAGAAACAGCTTCCAAAACATGGCATCAATACAAAAGGTACCTTGCTGGCTGCTGGCAAAGTCTCACAGCATGTCCTGACCTCAGGTGAACCTCTCCATACCACCACGATGATATGACTGGGACAACTCCTGACACACACACACACACACACACGCATGTTGTTATTGTGGGCGGTTGCGGTGTGGAAGCGAGGCGTCACCTGATGGCATGAGCCAGCTCTCCGCACGTCCACATCTCCACAGGAAGTCCGTTGAGCTGCAAAACAGCGTCGCCTTGGCGCAGGCCCGAGCGATGAGCGGGACCGCCTACAACCGGGGACAGCCAATCAGAAAGCGTCACGCATTCAAAAGTCACAAGCTGAAGTGGCAGCCCCGAAAGAACCTCCACATTCAATCGACTTTGTGGCATTCCTTGTGACAATCGTGAAAGTGGACTTCCTCAACCGGGACGGCTTAGGCATGTGTCCCCAATTGCATGCTTATATTTATGGACAACATGTTGTGAGATGCCAAATTAAAGTCAATAATTTTTTCGATTCGATTTTCCAACGAAGGTGCTTGCTGAGTCACCATGCGAGCTCATTCAAGTTTGGAAGGTTTTGTTGGCAAAGGCCAGAGGACTCACCAGTGTCGACGGACTGAACTCGCACGGGACCGTCGCAGCAGATGGTGAATCCGAAGCCGTCTTGCCCTCGGACAATGCTGACCTAAGGACGCAGAGCACACGGTTGCCATCCACGTCAGCATGCTTAACATGGGCATTGTTGTAATTGTCGGGATCTTCCTGGTCTTGATCGTCGCAGCTTCGGTAGGGATCATCAGTGTTAGCAGCAATTTCATTACGAATCGCCATCAGTGAGTAAATGTGACGGTGGCATCCAAAGCCACAAGTCTTCAGACCAGTTCGCTTTCCTCCACGCAGAGTCAAACACGTCAAGCTGCCGCAGGTGTCCAGTCCGGGTCCAGAAAGTCCAAACCCGGCCACAGATTGGCTCCAGGGGAGCTGCGTTGTCTACTGCTTGAGAATGGTGGTAGGGTTTTTACTTTCTGGACCAGTTTTTGACCAAAATTTAACACATTCATCTCTCGCCACTTGCACTTGTCAACTTTATAGCTTGTTAAAAGCAAGTTTAAAGGAACACAAGACTTGTGAAAAACTAACCAGCTATTCTGTGAAATGGTTCATTTCAACTCTTGCCTGAAAAAATTGCCAATTCATGTTGAGCAATTATAATTTTATATCACTTTGTATGAATATTTTTGCATTAAAGGGATCGTTCGGATTTTTTGACATGAATCTCAATTTCATCCTCACCTCCAGTGTGTGCAATTTGCACTGACTTACCCCTGACAGCGTTCTGTGACACGAGTTCTGGTCCGGTGTTGGACGAGAGGAAAATAGTCCAGCAAGCTGGCTGGTGTCACGGAAATAAAGCGTTTTTCTTCTAAAAACAATTTGTGTTCAAAAGAGTGATACATTTGCATCACAATACTCTTTCCTGAAAAAGTCAGACGCCATTACCGCCAGGCACTACTTTTCTGTTCGTTCGTATCACTGCGCGTCGCCCTGTAGACAGCGAATCGACGCACTGCAGCCAGCTAGCTGATCCTTCCGCCTTCGAAAAGACAAACAACTTCTAGCGGAAGGATCAGCTGGCAGCAACCAGAACTTGTGTCACAGAACGCTGTCAGGGGTAAGTCAGTGCTGATCGCACACACTAGAGGTGAGGATGAAATTGAGATTCATGTCAAAAAATCCGAACGATCCCTTTAAGTTCTGTATCGGGCATTTTGGACAGTCATGTGATCCTCGTGATGTATCGTGTGCATAAAATACACATTGAATGACATGGCACCAAAGAGACTCACGAGGAATGATGGTGTCCCACTGCGGACATCAAAGGTGGAATTGCACCTTACAGCAAAGAAGCACTTCTGCAAAAGCAGTACAGCCACGGAGGACTTGCCAAAGATTTGTGTCGAGCCGAAATCCGGATGAAACTGTCAGATCCAGCCGTGGGCGAGTCCAAGTGGATTGTAAACATCTGGGTGACTTGTCGTCTGCTAGGCTAAGCTACATGTCGTGTGCTAAGCACGCTTTTGCCCACATTAGGAGCGTCCGCCCCTACTGCCCCACCCCCACGCGGAATGACATGAAATCGGACGTGTTGAGGATTCTGAACATAATTGGCACAGTATATGGGATGGAAGGTGGTCTTTTTCTTGCACATTTATTATATATATATATATATATATATATATATATATATATATATATATATATATATATATATATATATATAATTATTATTATTATTATTAATTTATTAATTCAATCTCTGGTGTAATAACCTTATTTATTGATTTATTAAATTATTATTATTATTATTATTATTATTATTATTATTATTATTATTATTATTATTATTATTAATTCAATCTCTGGTGTAATAACCTTATTTAATGATTGATTGAATTATTTAATTTTATTATATCTGTTCTCATTGCTGCTGGACATGTAAATTTCCCAGAGGGAGCCATCCCAAAGGGCTCAATAAAGTCAAGTCTAAGTCTAAGTAGTCAAATGAAATGAGCGAAGACAGCTTACGCTTACACACGGGATAGATACGTCATCGCGATCATGTGACCAGGATAATGGCGTTCACCACGGTATGTTCGAATTCTGATACTTAATCAGTTTAAAATAAAATTCAGGGAATAAGATGCCAGATTTATTTGCACTTTTATTCTTTGTACACAATGCCTAATCCAACACTGGAAAATGACTTCTAGGTCTTGTATTGCTTTAAAACAAGTTCTTCCCTCTCAGACAAGCTCTTGGAGAGACGCCGCCATTTTTAGTAAGTGGAAACGACGACGTCATGATGCATTTACATCAAGACAGAGCATGCGCATGCCACACTGTGCACATTTCGATTGAAGTGTATACATGACGCTCGTTGGGATGGACGAATGGAGTGTACCACCCGTGTGATTCCCAATCAAATTCCATTTGGGTTTAGCCTTTTCATTCCGATTGGAGGTGTTTATATGGAGTATTTTCGTTCCGTTTGGTCGTTGGGATTGATTGTAATCGCAATACATGGCTCCACGTAAACCAGGCTCATGTCTAGATGGGCTGAAATGTGCGTGCGTGCGTTACTTTTGGGAGGTTTTATGAGTAGTCAGCGAGAGGATCTCAAGCCGACCGTTGTTTCCATTTCCATGACTACGCCAAGTGTGTGACGGAGTCAAGCCGGCGCCAGACTGACACCTGAAATGAAAACTTGTATGGAAGTCCTAGCGTGCGACCTTTCGCCTAGCGGATTCTTTGCGCTGTTTGCGTTGTTCGGCAGAGACGACCTTGGCCGTGGACTCGGCCTAGCGGCACTTTTGCAGTCCAGCCTAGCGTGGGAATTTGCTGGAACGGCTCCTGACTGAGCCAGCGAAGCTCGCCTTTGCAAACATTTGCTCGCAAGAACGATGGCATCATCGTTTCTCACCCTCCAAAACTTTCAAGAATGGTGCAAGAGGAAGCAACATTTGGTCGACGTCATTTCCAAACACGTTAGTGATGGAAAAGACACACAATCATACACTTTTTATGGCTGTCAATTTTTTATAAACCTCTCTCTCTCTCTCTCTCTCTCTCACACACACACACACACACACACTGAGTAATCGAGGGACATGAAAGATTGAAGAAGTCCATAAAAGATGGACCGATGGCGACCGACGGCGACAGACGGACGGACGGCCCAGCGGTACCAACCTTAGGCAGGTTCTGTCTGATGCACAAGTGACACAGGCGGGAGATTGTGTGCATGATGGTCCTCACACAGACCAGACCCAGACCCAGACCGATCCTCAACCTCCTTCACTGGTCTACATTGAAACCTTGTCCAGACACTACAAGCGTCTGGAATCCGTTCGGAAGCAGTAACAATTTGCAGGTCCAACAAAGCGGACTGTGTGTGGAAGTGTGTGTGTGTTTGTCTTTGTCTTTGTTACATTGTGGGGCCCCCCACGTACACACACACACGTATTTTTACAGGTTTAACTGCCTTTGTGGGGACCGACTTGAAATTGTGGGGACATTGTGATGGTCTCCACAAGTTCAGACCTCTTTTTGAGGGTCAAGACTTGCTTTTAGTTTATCTTTGAATTGCATTATGCTTGAGGTTAGGCTAAGGAACGGGTCTAAGCAATCATTTTTCATGCTTGAAGTTAGAGAAAGGCATGTCAATGACAAGTCCCCACAATGATACAAAAGACAAACGTGTGTGTGTGTGTGTGTGTGTGTTGGTGTGCGTGCGTGTGTGTGTGTAGACAGGAGAAGAATGTCAGGAAGCGCAGAGTCGCACACAAACAGTGCATGTGTCCCTTGGATAACACGCACACATTTCCTGCATGTTGGCATAATAAGACGTCCCCGCAAGTGACTGTGGCCCCACATTTGCCATCATACATTTGTCATCATACATTTGCCATTATATATTTTTCATCACGCCACCTGGACAAGAGAGGCGGCGTCAGTACTGCAAGTCGGAAGGCTCACCCACCGTCAGTCGAGTTGCGCCGCGGTCCCGTTTGTCATGGCACTCGTTATCCGGGCCGGCTCTTTCGCCCTCTGCCGGTCCCGACGGTCGGCACATGGCGGCCGGCGATTCGCTGGAAAGTTTTTCCTCGGGAAGAGCGGCCGCCGGGTCGGAGGCGCCGAGTTCGGTGGTCAGCAAATAAGCGTCGTCGCAATCGTGCCAATGGTCACAATCGTGGCGTCCATCCTCGCCGTTGGCATTGCGCCATGACCAGGTTGTGTGCTTCCAGAACATGGCCGCCACCACCGAGTGGTTCTGGTGAAAATGATTGACTGACAGCCGACACTATGAGAACTGAGATGAGACCCTGCCGAGTCCTTCTTCTTCTTCTTCTGCTCACCGTCGTTCACGTCTTGTGATGATGGGATGGCGCGAGGGGGAGGCGCTTTGACTTGTGTGTGTGAATCGGACAGAGGTGTGCTGAGGGTTCCTGAGCAGCCTGCGATCCCCATGGCGACGGCAGGGTCTCTTTGGAGCGCCGAGCACTTCAAATCTATTTCTAGCACTGCACTTTACATGGCACCGCACACACGAGCGTCTGTGGTGTGTGCGTACGGGGCCGTGTGCATACATGTGTGCACTCTTGGAAGGAAAAGTGCTTGATAGAATCTTTTTAGGTTCCCTGGCTTGTCCTCATAGGCGAACCCCTTTTTTGGTTCCTGTTAGAAATGTTTTTGAAGTTTCCACCTAGAATCATTCCAAAGGGTTCTACAGGGACCATAATGGCTTACACCCAGAACCTGCTGTGAAAGGTTCCACCCAGAACCCTTTAAGGCAGTGGTGGCAAACTGCGGTCCGCGAGGGCCGGAGTCCTGCAGCTTTTATAGATTTCCCCACTCGAAGTTCAGCTGATTCCAATTAACAGGCTCGTCATCAGGCTTCTGTAGAGCGTGCTGATAAGCTGATAATGAATCAGCTGTGTTGAAGAAGGGAAATATCCAAAACCTGAAGGACTGCGGCCCTCGGGGACCGGATCTCGCCACCTGTGCTTTAAGGGTTTCATCTAGAAGAAAAATAAACAACTGGAAAAGGAGATTCAATACTCTAACCCACTTGTTGAAACCAGTATTATACATTGCTTTTTTGTGTGTTTTTTTTTGGTCCAAATTCTCAAACTCATGTCTACAAAAAAGAAACAAACATTAACATCAAAAAGTCTTATGACCTTTCTCCATTAGGGCCACACTTGCTAAAATAAGATTGAACTGGCCTTGATGATTTGAGCTTTCTGTTCGCTTGAGGTTTCACTTCAATCCAGCTTGTCATACAAATTGATACACAGGTGATCACGCGTGTGAATTGTCATCACGATTGATGTGTTACATGTTTTGAGCGCGTAATCGCGAGCAAAAGCGGTATTCAACTCCCCAGGTCCCACACACTGAGAATGGCCTCTGGAATTGCCTATTGATTATTAGGATTAGGATTGCTTTGGAATTTCTCACAACTCTGCTTGGGATTGATAAAGATTGGGATTGGCACAAAGCAGAAAAGTGTATGTGTGACTGCGTGCGTGTGCATGTGTGTGTGACAGACATGTAAGTGTGCAGGCTGACACATTGCTCTTGTTAATCTGCACAGATTGACTTGAGCTAATCTGATGGATTTAAGGGCGCCACCTTCTTTCTCTCTCTCTGCGGGCGTCTGTCGTCATGACGACGTGACCCTTTTTCATCGGACGACGGGTCAGGTCGCTCGTCTTCGTCTGGGCTGATCGGCAAGTAAGTCCTTTCACCACAAACGATTCCAATCGGCCGAGGATGAAAGAAGCCAAAACGAGACTTTCGGGAACGGGATGAAATCCAATCCTGCAATTTGCTTTCCATTCAAAGCTTTTGGGATTTTACCGGAATCTTGACCGCTCCGCCGCCAGTTGACAAGTTGTCTCGTCTTTCAGGATGATGCTGAACGACAGCTGGACGGTGATGAACAACAGCAGCTCGGAGCTGGACGGCAAACCGGCAAGCAAACGCAAGGTACGTGACGCGAGAGGTCACCTGGCCTCATCATCGCAATTTGCCTTCACTTCGGCTCACTCGACTAATGTGGGTTCGAATGCTCAGACACGATTGGGCCAAAGAAAGAAAAAAAAATCCTTCTCTGCGCATTATCAGCACAATCCCTCCACATGGTGCATGTGGAGCTCACATCCCAAGCTTCATCTTACATCGGTCCCAGGGATAGGATCCGGATGGCTTGCCAGGTCAGGAAAATGAGTCAGCAACTGAAACCCGATTGCCAAAGTGGAAGAAATGAGAATCACAAAATCACAAAAGCTTTCATTGTGGCAATTGAACAGCAGCTGCAAAGTGCGCAAACATCAAAGACGCACTTTCAATTGCAATCAAAGCATCCGCAAATGTCGTCCAATGTGGAGGTGGAAAATAAAGGACAAAAGAAGAAGACGCAAAGAATAGAATAGAATCGAGTTTTGTTGTCATGTGTACAAGTCAAAACCAGGTGATAAAACAAGTACATTGGAATTCTTGCGCATAACCCTGAGTCAAGTAGCGAAAAATAATAATAAGAAAATCAATCAACACATTCAAACCAGAGTACATATGGGTTGGTCTTAGACTTGATTTGTGTTAATCTGCAGTCAAGGCGCTTTTGTAATCTTTAGCAGCTGTTGCGTTAATGCCTGCAGAAGAAGAGCAACGAAGTGGAAGAAGCGGCGAGCAATTTAGAGCAGACGGCAATCGTCAACAGTTGGGGCAGGGGTCCGTCCCTCATCGTCAATCGGACAGTGTTTCAATCGCTATCGTGGATCCACCATTGGTCGTTCCTCAGTCATTCGTCAGAAAAATGGACATTACGCCAATCCATCACCCGGTTATTCTTAACGACATTTGACCAACCAAAACTCACTTCCGGCAATGCTTTTGGGACTGTTATTTTTTTTCAAAGTTTCCCGTTAATTGTCCCGTCTGTCATTGACGGATGGATGTCAATGTTGACGGAATGCCCGCACACATTCAAAGGCAAACTCAGTCGGACACAGTTTAAAAAGGCTGTCAAGTTGACAAGATTTGGCGCATTGATCAGGTGACAAACCAAGCTGTCGTCAGCTGCTAATAAAATACCAATAAATGTGCCACGTTGTCTGGCTAAACACAAAGCCTCCTATTTCAGAGGCTCGTCCGGAGGCTTTGTCACCACGAGGCACACGAAAGCAGCCACGCCCGCAGGGAAGCTGCATTTGTAGATTGTGTAGGCATAGCTGGGCAACGGGGGAGGGGCAACCTGTGCCGGAAGAACAGGTGCGACATTGGGCACCGTTTGAGCCACGCCTCCCCAAATAATGAAAGTGTTCATCTCCACCAATGAGCAGCCGATTGTCAACGTTTGTGTGTGCTCAGAAATGCTGCAGCTTCCTTTTGTGGGCGGTCCCGCTGGTGGTTGTGGTCGCGGTCGTCACGGCGATGCTCACCATCCTCTACGTCATCCACTACCCTCTGCCTTTCATCAACAGGTGCATGCACACCACCTTCGTCCGGTTCAGTTTTTCTTTTCAAGAAACCGAATTGCTTTTCTTCCACCTGACATGGCGGACGGGAGATCAAGTAGAGTCCAGAATTCTTGACAAGAATTGTGTTCTATGCGCCCCCACTAGCGTCAATGTCATTTTCCGATCAATGTTGTGTTTACAAATGAAGCAGCAAAATGCCACCATTTTGATTAATCTCTGACTGAAAATGACATCACAGAAAAACAACCAATCACAGTTCGGCTGTTTTCTGGCGTTAGTCATGTGATGTTGGCAAGCTGAGCCTGCCCACCCGGCGCAGTGATGTAATTTTCAGCGGACGGCAAGTGGCAGTACAAGGCAAAATGACATAGATCAGAAAACGGCTGCTGAATTCAAATTCCCAAAATGCAATCGTTGGCATCATGACGCTGTGTTGTAACAAGTGGGGCCACGTAGACAAAATGTCGCACTTGACTTTGCCGTGCATGGTCGCCAAGTGTTTTTTGGATTAGTCGCCATTTCCAAACCTTCCAAATTCCCTTCATGGTTTGCTTAAAGTCTACGTTTTGCTGGCAAGTCAGCATTTGAGAATCACCGCTCGAAATGTGAAGACTGGCGACCAGTCCAGATCATACTCGGCCAGAGTCAGCTGGGACGGACTCCAGCTTACCCTCATGACGGCCGGCAGGGGTGATACATAGGCAATCCTGACAATTCACATTTCCTTCATGAATAACAAGTTCAAGTGAGAGTCTTCTGCTCGCTGCTGTTTGTATACTATTGCCAGCATTGCCCATATAAGGAGGGTGACCAACGTCCTCTTTCGGGAGGACAGACCACTTTTTTACATCCGGTCCGGGCGTCCGGGGTTTTTTATAAATCCATGAAAATATCTGTTTTTCATTGCACGACTAATAGGACGTGGCGTACACCACGTTACCGCGACAAGTATACCACGATCTCGAGGCTGGGCCGACTGTCCTCTGTTTTTGGAAAAGAAAATATGGTGACTTGAGACCATTAACGTTCAATTGGTGCCGTGACCCGGACTGAAGAGCTTTCGTGCCCCATCCCCAATGCTGGCAATAGCAAGCAGCAGAAGACTGCACGTTGGCAACCCAAACATCCACCATAGATTGCTTTTCACTTTGCACGTGTCCATCGGCTCACAGAGACCAAGCGTCGTCCTCGTCTCCCGTCATCTCCACCAACGGCAAAGAGTCGGGCGCCCTGGTGACGGTGTCGCAGGCGGGCGACGGCGAACCTGTCAGCATCTTCCTGGACCCCAACTGTCCCGACCCCGCCCACCACTTTGAGCGCTGGGAGGCGCTACACACGTCGCTGATACGGGCGCTGAGCGCGCGCGGCGCCGAAGACTGGCAGGAGGCGGGCCGCGTCCACGCGCTGGCAGATGAGCTCAAGGCGGCCGCCGGGCACGCGCGCGACCTTAGGCGCGAAGCGCAGGCCTTGAAAAGCGGCCAAGGGGTTCTGGAGCAGAGGCTGGAACGGCTGCAGAACCAGCAGAACCGCATCGCTCAGGTGAGGAAGCGCTCTCGCCGTCGGCGTCCCTCGCCGTCCCTCATCGCGCTTGACTTCTGACGCAGATTTTGTGCTTTATCACGGGATTTTCTTTTTGCAAACTGGCCTAGCAACAAGCGCAAGCCCGCTCCAAAGCTCACGCTTGAAAAACCGAGATGACAAAGTGTTTCCAAGGCACAACGCCGCGTCTACCGTCATCATTGTTAGCTGCTAAGCTAGGTCATCTGGAACTGAAGACGCTGTCCAATCGTTCCTTCGCCCGCGGATGTGTCACACACTTTTGTTGCTACACTGACACTGTTTTTGTCCGTCACATCAATTTTGTAAGCTACATGTGAAAAGAGCTGATTTGTGCTTGTCCTATAAAATATTTCAAAAATTGACATAGAATGAAAATGCACCATATTTGTTACTTGTTACTTGGTCCAAGTTTGCAAATACATTTGAAGAGGTTTGCAAACGGCTTGGAACGTATTGAAATGCCTTCAAATAAATTTGCCGGTCCAAAAGGTTGTGTCCACATTGGCTGTTGCACGCTTCCGAAGAAAAGAACTCTGGAGCATTCATAACATAACATGATTTCTTTTTTTGCAAACAAACTCTTCCAAAAACCATCTCGGTCTTGCTTTGGGTGTGGTTCCAGTTCACGTCAGATAGAAAATCCGTTTTTCTGGACACTCAAAGACGCTTTACGATGAATGGATACATTATTCATGCACTCACACATTCACACTCGGTAAATAAACTACGTGCGTAGCCACAGCTGCCGCTGGTGCAGGCTGGCGGACGGAAGCGTGGCTGCCAGTCTGCACCTACGGCCCCTCCAACCACCACCAAACATCAGTGTGAGTGGCATGTGTCTCACGATTTGGAAGGAGCGGGAATCAAACAGCCAAACTTGCGGTTACCGGACAACCGGCTCCAAATCCTGAGCCATGGCCAGTAAATGAAAATCTGATCATGACATGTACACGTGGAATGGGAAAATGTTTGCCATTTTTTGTGCAGACGCTGTCGGACGAGCACGCCGGCGTCCTCAAGCTCAGTTCGGCTTTGACCGATTCCCTGTCCAGCCTGCAGAGGGAGACGCAGAGTCTGAGCAGACTTGACAGGGACAAAGGCAAAGGTGTGCCGGACGACTTGTCGGAAGCGCCTTCGTTGCCTTTGCGCTCGTTCACACTCGTCTTGCTGCCGTTATTTCCTTCAGCGCTCGCGCCCAGAGACTGCAGCGAGGTGATGGCGGCAGGAAACTCCCGAGACGGAGTCTACTCCATCTTTCCCGTCCACCAGCCCGACGGATTCATGGTTTACTGCGACTTGAGCACGGACGCGGGAGGCTGGACCGTACGTGTTTGGCCCAAAAAAAACAAAACCAAAACCAAAACACAATCAAGTTTTGGTTCAAGGTGCTGCCTCAGAGCGGCAAATACTTGCCAAGGTAGCAAATGTTACATTCGCCAACTTCACTGACTAGTGTTCAATTCGTCAACAAAAAACAAACAAAACAAACATCATTTCATCAACACACACATTTTTCACCAGACTAAAACTAGACTAGACTAGATTAAATCCCTCAGTAATAAACAAGTGGGACTAAATCAGTCTGCATTTTCGTCGACTAATGAAGACGAGACAAAAATGTCCTTTACTGAACAAAAACTGGACTCAAATCTATCAAATTTGAGTTCATCAACAAAAATGAGACACAGCACAAACATATTGGGACAGAAAGGAGGTGAAAAGTTAAAAAAAAAAGTCATTTATAGTTAGAATTTAACATGAATCCAACAGCTATAACATTCCAACAATAATGTTAATGCGACTGCTAACTAATGCTGGCTAACTTACTAGCTTATAGCAAGTTGTTTTTCACCAAAAAGATGAGAAAATATTATGTGAAATAGTTTTAGATCCGAAAAGGTTCAATATAATCTGCTGACAAAAAATAAATAAAAAATAAAAAATCTACAAAGGTAAAATGGTTGTTCTGACAGTTCTGACAGGCAAACAACAAACAAGTTTGGTGACGCATCTGAGCGGCAAACGCTTTCGGCTGTTGGCAAAATTCATAAATATGCAAGGAAAGAGTTTGCAACCCTGACCAAAGGCCACCCCAGCTACCTTGGCTAGCATTCGCCGCTCTGAGGTGACGCTTTCACTGTGAGCTCATTAGCCGGTCACCTCAGTACACGTCGGCGCTAACGAGCTAATCATACTAATTTGCTTAGTGGCCAAACAGCACACTTCAAGCTGTCAGGCTGACGTGCATGCGTGTGCGTGCGTGCGTGCGTGTGTGCGTGCGTGCGTCCAGGTGATCCAGAGAAGACAGGACGGCTCTGTCAACTTCTTTCGTGATTGGGATGCATACCGAGACGGCTTTGGAACGACGACGGGCGAGCATTGGCTAGGTCAGAAATCCACACTGACTGCACACACAAACAATCACATGCTAGCTAGCCGCCATACTCCCATTTTCATATTTGAGGCTTAAAAAGTGTCGATGTTGGTCCACACTGCCAACAAAATGGAGGCTGGCTGAGGTGCGGTCGACATGGCACCACGGGGAGGGGGGGAGGGACCCTCCCTGACCCTCCCTCACCCTCACCCTGTGCCTGCATGTCAGAGGAGCCAAAATGAGTGGGACTGGTCGTGAGGTGCAAATTCTGTTTGCTGGACCAGCGGATGCGGGGCGCCTTGAATGCAAACTGCAAATTCGGCAACAAGTGGCCAACACCAAACGAACTGAACTGAATTTGTACTAGTGGAGCGCTTGATTATGCGCACTTGTCCACAACTTGCACCATGAAAGGTGTGCGTCAAATGTTGAACTCAACTGCACGCGGTGCGAGTATCTTTCCATCATTTGGTGAAAATATTGGACGTGCAGTGGGAAAACGTGTTGAAAATCAAAGTCCGCTGTGCAGGTTTTCCACGGGTTGCTCAGCGTTTGTCCATTTTCAGGCCTGCAGAAGATCTACGCTCTGACGCGCTCAGGCGGCTACGAGCTGAGAATCGACATGGCCGACTTTGACAACGCCACCGCCTTTGCTCACTATGCCCAATTCTCCGTGGGACGAGACTCCGTCAACCCCGAGGAGGACGGATACCCACTGCTGGTGGACCGCTACTCAGGAACAGCAGGTAGCAAAACCAAGTGCCAGCATCCGCACTTACGACCCCCACCCTTCAACTTTCTGACCTCGTTTCGAGCTACCAACATAACGATATCAAATTGGATTCTTTTCTGGCCAAGGATCAACACCAAGTGGGACACAATTGTAAAGTGCAACGAAATTCACGTGATAATTTACACTTTAAACCTTTATTTTTCAAATAAGTAACTGAAAAATAGGGTGTTGGCCCCCTTTTCTCTCAGTGCAGCCAGAAGACTCCAGAAGCTAAATGATCCAATGTTGCCCCAAATGACTGACGATGATGGAGTCCAGTCGACGTGTGTTTTATCGGTCCTCAGTACCAATGTGTCTGGTCTGTGATGACAAGTCTAGCCTAGTCAAGTCAAATCAAGTCACAAGACAGACAAAGCAGGCAGGTCCTGGCTGACGTGCAGATGTTGCAAGCACATCTCCTGGTCTTTAATTTGAAGATTTGTGACAAAAAGGTCCAAAAGATTGCCTTGGGGGGGCTAACCCTTGCTAACCCTTTCACAAGGCACTATACATGCCACAGAAGATGCGAGAGCCGCATAAAGAATATGCGGTCTGACAAGTCACTCATATAAAGTGATCCAAATCCAATTTGATATCTTTGTTTGAAGCCTGAAATGTGGCAAAGGTTCTTGCGGGCAAACGTCTGTGTGCCCTCCAGGCGATTCCCTCCTGAAGCATTCCGGGATGCAGTTCACCACCAAAGACCGGGATCGGGACCAGTCTGAGAACAACTGCGCCACCTACTACCAGGGCGCTTGGTGGTACCGCAACTGTCACACGTCCAACCTGAACGGCCAGTACCTGGGAGGAAGCCACGCCTCCTACGCCGACGGCGTGGAGTGGTCCAGCTGGACCGGCTGGCAGTACTCGCTCAGATTCACCGAGATGAAGATACGGCCCACCGCGGCCAAAGACAACAACTGACCGATCAGCCCGTCGGGTCAGACGCACCAGACTCGCTGTCGCGAAATCAACATCCTTCCACCGTCGGGTCCTGCTTGTGACGTTGCAAAGGCTTGGAGCAGTCAAAGTGCCGCTTGCGCCATCTTGGGGGCTTCAAGCAATTTGCTCACGTAGCCGCGAGACTCTTGTTGGCTCGCTCTAGAAACGATTACTTGTTGAATGTCCAGCTGATGGATTTGTCACGAAAGACTTTTGGGGGGATTCAAACGGCCGCATGTTGCTGGATTCATTCGTTTCAAAAATTGTTCAGCTAAAAACGTGTTTGGAGTCTTAAAAAAATCGCCCAACAATGAACGAAAAAAAAAAAAAAAGCTTTCCATTTTTTTTTTTTTTACAGTACGAATAAACAGGGACGGGCGAGTACCGGTATAGCAGATCGGTATCATCATCGAGCTGGTACCTGGCCTCATTTGACGGTGGCCTATCACTGCTGGCAATGGCGACCTCTTGTGGCCATTTTACAATCAGGAATTAGAAATCAGAGTTAGAAGAATAGAAACGTTGCCATTCATTTCATGTAGTTTGAGGGGAAAATCCTATATTAGAATATACCGCGTTTTCTACACAATATATATACATAAATTTCAATATAATCATCAAAGATTCACATGCTTTTTAATCTATGAAAAGTGATCTATTTAAGAGATCTAAAATTCAAATCCACTTGATTTAAAAACAATTGGGAGCAATACTGATGACTTTTTTACCCCCTTTTTTTCTTTTTTACTATTTGTGTGCAGTTCTCATAAGTTATCAAGATTGATGATGATGTATAATTTCTTTGCAATGGATTTAAAATAAGTGACTTTGTTTTTTTTCATAATAAATTTGTTAATACTTAGGGGTATATTTTTTAATTAATAATTAAATGCAAGTATGGCAATAAAAAAACAACAACCTTTCATCATTTCACATTGATACTAGTTCCTATTTTAGACTCTTGTAACAAAAAGGCTCTGAAAATTATAAATGTTTGTGAAACGTTTAATTTATTTGAATGTACATGAAATGCCAGGGCATTATTGTTTTTTCATCTCGTACACTAACACCACAGATGTATTTTACGTTTCCAGTATTCTACTTGTTTTGGTTTGCTTCAATAAAGATTTAGAAAACAAAACAAGGAGGGGGAGAACACTGACCGGTATATATGAGTGGATAGCCGATAGCCCATACGCGCCAGTGCAAGCAATTGAAGTCACTGGGCGGCCATCTTGCTCCTCCCACCTGTGAAGGTTTGTAACTTTGTGCAATAAAGTTTCGTTTGTCATGGCCCTTAATAGACTCGTTTTTTTGTTTTTTTTTAATTAAGTCGTTATTCTGCCTTTTTTTCCTTTAAGAATACCGTAGCCTGGCGGGGGCGGAATGTTCCGCTTAGGGGGCGGAGTGTTCCGTTGCCCAGGGAGGAGGAGTGTTCCGTTCTGCGGCCTGCAATCCAGTCATATATATAGATCAGTGGGGGGAAAAAAACGACTGTTGATGTCGTGCTGTGACGCCTGGTATGCAAATGAGGGAAAACCCAGGCGGCGTTTGGCGGGAGAAGCAAAAACAAAAATGGCGATGGTGGAAGTTTGAAGCGGATGCCTGACAGGCTGCGATGTCCAACCGACGACGAGAAGACGCGACGAAAGCGGCGGCGTCCAACACGGTAACTTTCTTCGTCAACCTCAACGACACTTGTGTGTCGCTAGCGAAACACACACACGCACATCTAAGTCAGTCAAAGTAAACGTTGTCGCATTTGACGTTTTCGAGGGACGCCAAAATGTCCTGACAGGTGCGAGATGAAGCTTAACTTTTACATTCGGCCTACTTTACTTCACACCACTTTGCTGTCTTTGCTCGTCAATCTTCTGATGAAGATTCGACGCAGAGTAGTTGCCTCACCTTTTATATATATATATATATATATATATATATATATATATATATATATATATATATATATATATATATATATAATTTTATTTTTTTTTTAAATGCTAATGACTTTATTATTTGAGTGCTCCTCATTTATTAAGTAAAGCTGAACTGTGTTTAGCTTTTAAATTTTCCCCATATTACACCAACTGTAAATGATGGTCATACTTGGAGAGCCATATATATTTTTTTTATTTTTGGGGGTGTGGGAGGAAGAGGGAGATGATACATGCACATGCAAACCCAAGGAAAGAACGTCACACCCGAGACGAGACCAGGCAGAGCTGAGATCATCATCATCATCATCATCATCACCATCATCACCCCCCCCTGATAACATACTATGTTAGAAACAAAAGTCTGCCGGTCGTTGCTGATCTCATGTGGCGTGACAGGTGGTCATGTTTGAGGACCTGTTGGAAGGCTTGTGCGTGGAGGCGCCTAGTTGCGCTCCCGCGCGTTGGGAGGGGAGCGAGGATGACGTGAGGCCGGAGGACGACGATGACGACGTCAGGCTCCAGTCGGGCCTCAGTGTGGGCCAGTTTGTGCTCTGCCATTGGTCGGATGGGCTCTACTACGTGGGCAAGATCCTGCGGGTAACGCACACAAACGCAACACTACGTTCAAAAACATTTTTGCACATTTGGCAGACTGATCATTTTCTTTGCATATGCCAGCCGTCTCATTTTTTCAATTTCAAATCTTGAATATCTTGCGTATCTGAGAAAATGAACAAATTGCGCATGGATCTTTCCCTCAAATTTTGGAAATGGTCTTGACGGTGTTGAAAATTGCTCTCGTGTCCATGTAACCGTATCCAAATGTCACCATACGATGTTATCACGATGTCAACCTCACCATGCCATCATTATGATGATAATGTCGACGATGGGGACAAAAAGCTCACCATACTGTAAAAATAAATATATATATTGAAGGAAAAAAACAGCTCATGATATGGGGGGAAGTAGTTTTGCGTTTTTGTCCAAAATAAGACCGAGTAATGTGCTTGCTTGTCCTGTCATTTTCTTGTTGCGCTTCAATTGGCTCAGCGGCGGGCGCAAAGTATCTAGGTCCGTATCGTTCACAATTTGACGCCCAAGTTAATTTGTGGGCGTGCTAACTGCCGCTTACAACATCCTTTTGTCCACTCATCAGACCCGCTTTTCTCCTTGAATTTCATTTTGTGTGTGCGTGCGTGTAAAGGAATAATTGCATGTCAATGTCTCGTCTATACAAGTTCTAATAAGTTAAGGTGATAATTGTACACATCCTTCAAATAGTCCAGCCAGGCAACTTTAGCCTGAATGTACATAAACAAGCTCCAATCCCAATATTGAGGCACTTACCGTACTTTCTAATTACTAACAGCTTGTGGAGGAATGATTAGCCATCTTAAACGTCCAAAACATGCCTCATGAAAATAAAAGTGCACAAATGAATTCACCAGCAAAACACCTGAAATTTGAACTCTGCAACTTTTGATTGGTGCTCATATGTGGATGAAACCTTGCTCTGCAAGCTGAATTCTCATAATAATACATCTTGTACCAAAGCCGTTGATTTCTACCGAGCCGAACCACCAATCACAGAGCGACATTGTGTTAGGGGCGGGACATGCGGCTGTGACAAAACCAGGAAGCCGACACCAATGCAATCAAACAATTGAAGCCAACATGGCCGAATGGACGCTGCACTGAATTGTGTTGTTGCAGAATGACTTGTTTCCTTGTTGAATGTTGAACAGGGAGGGGTTTGTGCATTTTCATCTGTGGCCGTGATTGGTCAAAACAAACGTTTAACAATGCCGCATTGCCCAATCAGCTCAAAGTATTGAACAGCATGCCCCGCCTTTCCGCTCTTGGCAGGTTGATTTGGACACTCCTTCATATTTTCGGAGCTTGAAACGTTTGCCATCTTTTTTTCATGTGTGTTTGTCAACTGTGCTGTGATTGGTGCACAGGTGAGCCCACCACGACGCAGCTGCTTTGTCACCTTTGAGGACAACTCCAAGTTTTGGGTGCTATGGAAGGACATCCAGCACGGTGACACACATGCGCGCGCACACTGAGCGACAAAAAGATTGTGGTGTAAGTCTAAGTAAGATTCGTCCAATCACCTTGCAGCCGGTGTGCCGGGGGAGGAGCCTCGTTGCTCGGTGTGTCTGGAGGCGGGGCCAAGCACTGCAGCGCAACTCAACCAAATCCTCATTTGTGGAAAGTGCGGCATAGGTGACAATTATTGGATGCAACTATTGGTTAACCTGCCTGTTTTATTTTTATTTTTATTTTTAATTTTTTTATTGATGAATCATAAAATAAAACCAGGAATATTTTTCACATCGCCAGTGCACAAACATGACTGAATGATAATTGAGATCGTCCATCATTTTGATCATGCAGTGAGCACAAATTTTCCATTTGGCTTCAACACCACGGACGATAATCGATCAAGTCTGCGTTGATGGAGGACGACAGAAATGTGCAAATATTTCCTGTTAAGCTGAAATGAAATGAACGTCGTTTGGACAATTTCAATAAAGAAGGCAATCTGATGAATTCCTCAAAAAGGATCATTTGAGAATAAATTCATGTTTGCGCCTGTATAAAAATTATGTGATGATGACATGCCTCTGTCTGTCCGTCTGTCTGTCTGCACGTCAGGCTTCCACCAGCAGTGCCACATTCCTCCTGTAGAGGGCAGTGCTGACACCAGTCCCTGGTTTTGCCGACGTTGCGTCTTCGCCCTGGCTGTCAGGGTACACATGCACAAACGCACCTTGATGAAGGTGTCTTGAGATGATGATGTCACAGTTGTGGACCTCCTTCCCTCCGTACAGAAAGGGGGCGCTCTGAAGAAGGGGCCTCTGGCCAAATCTCTCTTGTCCATGAAGCAGGTTCTGTCGTACGACCTGGACGCTCTGCAATGGGACGCTCAGCATCGGACCAATCAGCAGCAGTCGTACTGCTACTGCGGAGGCCCCGGAGAGTAAGACCGCGCGCACACACACACACACACACACACACACACACACCCCTGCGTGCTGTTGATGTTGAGGCGCATGCGTGTGCATAGGTGGTACCTGAAGATGCTGCAGTGTTTGGGGTGTCAGCAGTGGTTCCACGAGGCATGCACGCAGTGTCTGCACGAGAGCATGATGTTTGGGGACAGGTGAGCGCAAAAACACAACCCGACACAACCACTCAACTCAACTTTATTTATAAAGCACTTTAAGAACAGGCATTGCTGCATGCAAAGTGCTGTACATAAACAAATATCGGTTGTGCAGTAAAGAATAAGGTAACAATACCAAGAACAAAGCAAACATTTTGAAGTGCGTATACAAGTTTTTTGTTTTTTGTTTTTTTTTACAGATAAATTTCACATCAACAAATTAATAAGAAGTAGGCGAGTGAATAAATAAATAAATTCATAAATAAGTAGACTAAACATCAAACTCATACACACCACAAAATACAGAGAACAAGTCTCATGTTGCTCCAAAAGCCAAAGAATACAGATGTGTCTTAAGTCGTGTTTTAAAAGAGGATAAACATGGCAAAGGGTTAAGCCCGCGATGTGTGTGCGTTGCTAATCCGCTCCGTTCCGGAAGCGGAGCCGATTCGTTTCCATTCTGCCAGCTTGTTGAAATGACACCGGACGGCAGCGGATGCGGACCGGCTCTGTCGTGCCGGAGCCTGCCGGAGCTGTGTCAATTTGGACAAGACATTTTCATTTCGGTTTAGTTGTAGTCTTTTAACTCAAATTTATTCAAGTATTAATCAGAATTCAGACATCGCGTTGCATTTTACTTTTAATCTAATTTTAGTTGACGGAAATAAAGAGCATTTCTAGTCTACTAAATTGACATTTGAGTGGATATTTTCCTTCAGCATACGTTTCAACTGTTATACAGGAAGTGATAACACACCTATTTGTAACTGTAGTTGAACACAAAAGACATATTTCATACAACAGTGTCTTTTATTGTTTCAAACATGTTATATAACTTCATTTTCACCTCAATAAAAAAAAGTGCATAATTGCTTGAGATTAATAATTAATTCAATGAATTGGAGTGCAGTGAAGAGTTTGTGAGTGCTTCTTTTCTCCAACCTGCGTTTGGTTCCTTCTGATTGGATTGTGTGAATTTTCCTCACTGTGTTGTCCATCCATCCATTTTCTTGACCGCTTATTCCTCACAAGGGTCGTGAGGTGTGCTGGCGCCTATCTCAGCTGGCTTTGGGCAGTAGGCGGGGTCCACCCTGAACTGGTTGCCAGCCAATCGCAGGGCACACAGAGACGAACAACCATCCACACACACATGCACACCTCGGGACAATTCGGAGCGCCCAATTAACCTGCCATGCATGTCTTTGGAATGTGGGAGGAGACCGGAGTACCCGGAGAAGACCCACACGGGCATGGGGAGAACATGCAAACTTCATCCAGGAAGGCTGGAGCCCGGACTTGAACCCGAGTCCTCAGAACTGGGAGGCGGATGTGCTAACCACTCGCCCACTGTGCCTCCCTCACTGTGTTGTATGTTTTCATTTTCCTTTTAGTCATTGACCAAATTGTCAGTATAGTTATTACCGTCTCAACGAATGGCTTCTGTTTTAGTTTTTGTTTCATTTTTGTCTGAGAAAAAAAAAATGTGACAAATAATGATGAACATTTTTTGTCAGCGAAATTATCACTGCACCGGGTGATACTTTCAATTTGTGCTCATTCAGCAGGTCCGTGTCATCGTGAAATGAATATTTGGACCCTCAAAGAAAGTCATCCTGTCTTTATTTATTTATTTATTTTTTTATTTTTATTTTTATTTTTGCAGCCTATAATCTTGCCGACTATTTTCTTCAAAGTGTTCACGTGTGCAGGCTAAACTTTGCCTTCATGACTGGAAATGGCAAAGATGAGTTTTGAGAAAGACGCTCACGTCGTGAGAAAATGCGTCTGCTTGTCCGCCGGCATCAAATGTTTGTTTGTTTGAAGCGTGACACTGCTTGAAAGTGATCTTGTGCATTTTGTGGCAAACGCATGCGGTGTTGAAGAGGCGCTCTTGTTGCGTTGCAGGTTCTACGCGTTCACGTGTTGCGTCTGCAACAAAGGCTGCGAGCAGGTGCGGCGTTTGCCTCTGCGCTGGGTGGACGTGGTGCACCTGGTCCTCTACAACCTGTCACTCAGCAACAAGAAGAAGTACTTTGAGCTGGACCAGATCCTGGCCTTTGTCAATGCGCACTGGGAAGCCTTGCAGCTGGCAAAGGTAGTAAAGCCCACGCCGAACGGCGCGCTATGGGGCCCTAACTACCGTCCGCTTGCTTGCAGCTGGCCGACACGCCTCCGGCAGACAGGGGGCAGCACCTGCTCGACGCCCTCAACAAGTACAAGAGCAAGTAAGTGCAAAAATCCCTTTCCGACACCGCTGTCAAGACGCGATTGGTGACCCCTGCACGATCGGTGACTCGCATGCGCAGACGAACGGCCGTCTTGGATCGCCAACTACGGCAACTACAGAGGTCCAAACACGTTCACACGCAAAATAAAACACACATTGCGAAAGGCACAGAACATGTGCACGTTTGTTTTTGTTTATTTTTAAATGAAAATAAAAGCAGTAGGGCTGTCACTAACGACTTTCTTAAAAAACGACTTGACTTCTCATATTTTTAACGACTAATCGACTTTTTATTATGATTTTATTTATTTATTTTTATTTTTTAGATTTGAGGCCGCAAATGTTGAACATGTGTTGAATTGAGTGGATAATCTGTATATAAAATCTATTGTTCCTTATATTTCCTGTACAATAAAGGCCTCAGTATGCTTCTGCGAGAGGCTCACGCGGAGACGTTACGGCGTAGCTCCGTTCGTGCGTTTGCCTTCCGACTTGTGCGCAATACACATCTGTGTCTGCTGGAGTTTCACACCAAGTCCCGCTGTCGCTATGGCTGGGCCGCCACAGAGTGGCGATTCCTCTGCATTTTATGACGGATTCAGGAAGTTCAATTTAATTCAGAAACACGAAACAAAGCCGGGGGGAGAGTAAGTTCATCACCGTGGCAATTAATTATTGCCAATTTGCACCGGTGTCGGCCGTAAACTCGCCAAAACACAACAGCCATGCGCTTAGCGAACAGTTCCCGCCCTCCAAGTTATTGTTGTTTTCCGCCTCTCGTCCCAGGCACATATCCACATGCACAGCCGTGGTCTCCGAGCAGGAAGTCGATTTGCGCCGCCAGTTGCCTTCACGGAAACTATCTGGGCGGGGGGCGGGGAGAGAGAGAAAAAAAGAAGAAAAAACGGCATCGAAAGGACCAATCAGAAGCGAGCTACGCCCCGCCATCTACAGGCCTCAGTATGCTTCTGCGACGGGCTCGCACGGGGGGGTTACGGCGTTGCTCCGCTCGTGCGTTTGCCTTCCGACTTGTGCGCAATACACATCACAATACACATCGATGTCTGCTGGAGTTTCACACCAAGTCCCGCTGTCGCTATGGCTGGGCCGCCACAGAGTGGCGATTCCTCTGCATTTTATGACGGATTCAGGAAGTTCAATTTAATTCAGAAACACGAAACAAAGAGGGGGGTGAGAGTAAGTTCATCACCGTGGCAATTATTGCCAATTTGCACCGGTGTCTGCCGTAAACTCGCCAAAACACAACAGCCGTGCGCTTAGCGAACAGTTTTTTTTTTTGTTTTGTTTTTTTTGTTATTGTTGTTTTCCGCCTCTCGTCCCAGGCACATATCCACATGCACAACCGTGGTCTCAGAGCAGGGAAGTCGATTTGCGCCGCCAGTTGCCTTCACGGACACTATCTGGGCGGGGGGCGGGGAGAGAGAGAGAGAGAGAGAGAGAGAGAGAGAGAGAGAAAAAAGAAAAAACGCCATCGAACGGACCAATCAGAAGCGAGCTACGCCCCGCCATCTACGGCGTCCAAGGATTGGCGACGTGTGCACGTCAGCCGGCCAAGAGCGACGCGGCACTTAAAATTCATGAGCGCCGTAGATCATGTGATCGACGGCGCTCATCGACGCGAGAGCAAACGTGGAGGCATAAATTAGGCTTACGGCGTTCAAGGATTGGCGACGTGTGCCTCGAGCGACGCGGCACTTAAAATTCATGAACGCCGTAGATCATGTGATCTACGGCGGTCATCAACGCGAGAGCAAACGTGGAGGCATGAATTAGGCGTAAATTGAAGCCTATTAAGCCTATTAATGCATCAATAATCTATATAGGCTTTTTCATGTTGTATCGTGTTTTTACGAACGCGCACGCTTATAAAGGTATTTGTTCTAGTGTGGTTGGCGATCCAAGATGGCCGATTTTATGCGCATGCGCGTCACCGATCATGCAGGGGTCACCGATCGCATCTTGACAACCGCCGCCAAAAATGACTGGGGCGCTAGGTTGAGGAATCCAAAGTCAAAAACCTACAATGGCAAGGGTTGGACTTTCTCATCAACCCGCAGCTAAAGCGGATCAGCACCACCCTCTGGGACTTTGTTCACCTGGATTCTCTCAAGCTGTGTTATTATGGTTTTGCAATTCATCATTTGAGTTCATTTTGAGTTTTGTTTATTGAAATGTAGCTAGTTTTTGTTAGTTTTCAGGGTGCTTCTGTTAGTTTTTGTTACTTTTAGTTATTTAATAAATAAACGCTTAGTTTTAGTTAGTTTCACTATTCATTTTAGTTTAAAAAATAATGTGTATTAATTGTGCACAGCATTGTAAAAAAAAACTGCATGGGAGTAATACGAAGGATATTTTTCATTTTAGTTAGTTTTGTAAACATAAAATGTAGTTTCCATTAATTTTTGTTTTTTAAAAAGCACTTTATTTGATTTCGTTATGTACATTTTTTTTGCATTTTAGTTTGAGTTTTTTTTTGGGTGAGTTTGAGTGAACTAAACTAACCTTGGTGTGTGTGTGTGTGAGACCTTCCCGCCTGCTTGTTTTGCAGCACGTTTTCAGTCCATCTGCCTTCCGTGCTACTGGTTGGGGATTATTGATGCAACGCAATCAACAAAATGCACAAGTTGCTTCCTGTTCCAAATTTCAATTGCTCTCAATTGGAAAAGAATAATCAGCAATAGCCAACATGAATGACACTAATGCCACCTAGTGGCAGAAAATTGCCTCAACACAAATCTCATAAATGACTTGCTATAAAAGAAATGACTGTATTACATTTGAAGAAAATAATGCAAGAGCATTTGTATTTGGTAAGCATATTTTGATATTCATGGATGTGAAACCATATGATGCGTTGTTAGCGTGCCGTGAATTGATGATGCCAGAAGCGTGTTCGTGTAGACATTTGACAAGCTAATGTCTCGGAAGCATTTGTGAAGACGGGCTGTGTGTGTGTGTGTGCGCTCAGGTTCCTGTGCGGGAAAGAGATGAAAAAGCGGAAGTGCATCTTTCGTCTTCGGACGCGCGTTCCTCCCACGCCGCCCTCCAAGCTTTTTCCCGGCGAGCGCGGGCGGGACTGCAAGAAGGCCATCGGCGCCGTCAGGTGAGCGTCTCCCTCCCAAATCGCCTCCGTTGTCCTTTTGCTGACGTGTAACGCACACGCGTGCACTCGCAGTGCCTCGTCCGAGAGGAAGAAGCGCAAGTCCAAGTGGTTGTTTGATGACGCCATCCCCGACGTAAGGACGCTTGCTTTCCTCTGCTCGCCCGCCTCCGCGTATTTGCTAACAGTTTGCCTTTGTGCCAGCAGAACCGCCATCAGCACATGGCCGCCATCTTTGACTTTACCCTGGACCAACTCCACAAGATCAGGAGGTCTCGCATGCACACGCACGCACACACACGCAATGACGACGGCGCTGACGAGAATGTCGTGTTGCAGTCGCACGTCTGGCGTCGAGCAAGACTCCCGAGATGCTTCGGCCACAACTCCCGCCAACGACTCCTTGCAGACAGACAGGTAGCGGACAAATGTCGCAGGTGCAAACGTTTTGCTTTCAGGGCCACATCACTCACCTGTATAAATGACTGGATAGCCGATACACAGCAGTGCAAGCCGTTGAAGTCACTTGGCGGCCATCTTGCTACTCCCACCTCCACGACTGTATCAACTAACCTTAGAGATGAGACATATACACCTCGGAGGCACTTAGTAGAAGGCCGGAGGAGGGGTCAGCGGGTTTGTGCCCTGGTGCTCACTGTTTTTGAACAAGTTAAAAAAATAAAATAAATAAATAAAATAAAAAATTAACAAGTGGATGGATGGTATGTGCTGCTTTGAAGACCCCCTTTTTCTTTCATTGCTCAGTTCCTTTGACTCCAATATTAAATTTGCCAGAGGCATCTTTTGTTCAATTAGTTAGAATTCTTGAATAAAAAATAAAAAAAAGCTTCGTCCTATACTCAACATCAATAAGCATATCATTTCCACATGTATTTAAAGCAAGTCCTCTTGTTTAGCCATCCATCCATTTTCTTGACCACTTACTCCTCACAAGGGTCGCGGGGGGTGCTGGAGCCTATCCCTGCTGGCTTCGGGCAGTAGGCGGGGTATGCCCTCAACTGGTCGCCAGCCAATCGCAGGGCACACGGAGACAAACAACCATCCGCACGTAAATAAATTGAAAATGTGATAAATGATGCTGTTCTTACTAGGTGCTGTCTGAAATGTTTGTGTAAATGTATCGGATGGTATGACGAGAAACATTTCTTGGGAGGAGCAATATGGCGGCCTTGTGACTTCAAAAGTCTTGGCGGGCCCCACAAAAAGAGGCGGTGGGCCGGATCTGGGCTTCCCCGTTCTCAACCTTTGACCCTTGGTCTTCAGGCAAAAGGTGGGCAGCAGGAAGAGGAAGTTGGCCAGCTCCGCCTACAAGCACACGGCCAATGGCAGCGAGGCAGTGGCGGAGGAGGAGGAGCCTTCCGCAAGAGGCGAGGAGGAAGGCCCGCGCGCCGTCCCGTCGTCTCGCATCCCGTCCGTGCGGCCACGCGACGCGTCCCGCCTGCGCGTGGCCATCTCGGCGTTGTTGGGCGCGGCGGGCAGAGCGACGGGCGGCGAGCGTTGTCACGTGCTGGCGCGCCGCCTGACCGCCGACGGCCACTTGCAGTACCTGCTGCAGTGGGAAGGCTGCGCACGTTACTAGAGGCCAGGCAGACACACACACACCCCCACCAACATGTCCACCGATTGCAGACGACATCGTCAACCAAGAGGAAATGTCCTCTCTGAGTTTCATTTGACCACTTTGCACTTATGCTTCATATAGTCAAAGATGTCAAACACATCTACCCCCGCCCCCCCAATAAAAAACAAACAAACCATCTTTAGCACTTGTGCACACATCTCCAAATAAGAATGCTTAATTCAAGCTTTACATTTCAAGTCCACTGCAAAAAATACTCAATGTAATCATCAGCTAGCTTCATGCTAACATTGAACCTCCATCAAGTCCAGTCCTGTTTCCCCTCCTCCAACACACCTGATTCAGGATCCAGCTTGTGCATTTGATTCAGCTGTATTGGATTAGGGAAACCCACATGGCAAATGGGCTGGATAGGCCGGATGCTCTCCAGGACCGGACTTGGGCACTTCTGCGTTACAGATATCTTCAAGACGTTAGCATTCGTGTTGGGCTCATTTCGAGCAGTGGAAGCTGTTGGAATTAATTTCAAATATTGAAATTTGATGCTGCTGTATGGTGAAAGTATGACATTGAAATGGTAAAGGGAGTGCTTTTTATTATGTAACGCTTTTAACTGCTGCTCAAAGTGCTTTACAATTCAGTGTTCATTCTGACAACACATTTTTATTTGTAGTCTTTTGACTCAAATTCATTCAAGTTTTAGTCATCATTTAGTCCTCTGAGTGTATTTTAATTTATAATCCAATTTTAGTCAATAAAAATAAAGAGCACTTTTAGTCAACTAAATTGTCAGTTAGTTTCCTTCAGCATACGTTTCAACTTTTATACAGAAAAGGACAACACATGTATTTGTAACTGCAGTTTAACACCCAAGACACATTTCATACAACTGTCATTAACTTTTTTTTTTCACCTCAATAAAAAATGTGCATAATTGCTTGAGATGAATCTTACAGCTGCCCGATGAATACGTTTGATTCCTTCTCATTGGATTGTGTCCATTTTCATCACTGATGTCATTTTTGTTAGTCATTGACATTTTCAGTCCATCGTCTCAAGGAATGGCTTCAGTTTTAGTTTTCCTTTCATTTTTGTCTGGAAAAAAGTTTTGTGATGAAAATGATCGCTGTTACAATTAAAGTCTGACATTTACCCCTTCTCACACGCACACACCAGTGTTTGAGTACTTCCAGGTCCACTGGGAGCAAATCGCTGTCTTGCTCAAAGGACACTTTGACACCAGGGGTGAGAAGGGAACCCACAACCTGACGGATGGGAGAGCACCATTCTACCACTGAGCCATGCCGCCTCATGAAGTTGAAGGTTGCAATGGTGAGGTCCTCGTCTCCAACAATTGATTGAAAAAAAAAGTTTGACAAGGCACCACAAGCAAAAATGTCTAACTGCCCGTGTGCCCTTGAGCATCAATGACAGAAGTGGACCACGGAGGGATGACGATGACTCATTGTGGTTGTGGGCTGCACAGTTTCCAGCCTGGCCGCATTGAGTCAGCTGATGGATTGTTGCTATGGCAACCGTGCTCAGGTGGGCCTCACTGTTGACCTTTGACCCCTTGCCTTTCTTCAAGTCGTTACACTTCCCTCGTAATCAAAGTCAACGAAAGGACCAACAAGGAGCTGGATTACAACTTGGTGACATCACAACTGTCGTTTGTGTGCGTGTAAGCGAAAGTAATCCGCTAATACTCTTAAGGTGCTTGTAAAGGTGTTTGTCGTGGGCGCGACTGTTGACGGCGCCGTTTTCTTCTGAGGTCGGATGACAGATTGATGAGCGTGTCCTTGTCATGCGTGTACGTCTTGATGTCTATTGGTGGGCGTGGTTGCCATGGAGACGCTGGTCAAGCAGCTTTCCCGCTGTCAACATCTTGGCTGGATGAATGTTATTGGTGAGTTGATTGATTGATTAATTTGTCGACACTTTTGAGGAAATGTGTTTGTGACCAGGCCTGCCCCGTCATAGCGCCGTCCCTGGAGGTGGATCCTAAAAAAAGGATTTGCACCTTCCTTAGGATCCACCTCCAAACCGAGAAGAAGAAGAAGAATGTCCGTTCGTGTAAGGAAGGTCACCAAATGCTAACATGATCTAACAAAAGTCGTCTGCTGCTTGGATGGATCTTTCAATTGAGATCAAGTTGAAGGTTGTTTTTTTTTTTTTTTTTTTTTTTTCCCCAGAACCAAAGAGCGCCTCCATCAATTGGCTGTCGTGTGGTCAGAGGGCGGAGCCGCACACGTGGAGCCGGATGTTGTGCGTCCTGTCCGACGCTCGCCTGCTGCTGCTGGACGACCCGGAGGTGAGATCACCTCGCGTCGCGTCGCCTCACTTCCCGCTTCCGATCAAAAAAATGAGTGACATCTCCATCTCAATGTTGTTTTCGTTCCGCTTTTGACATTTTTCAGGTTCATCCTTTGCTGCTGTCCGAGAGGGCGGAGTCTTACACTGTGTGGTTGCTAAGATACCGCCTCCGTGTGACCTCGGCGCCCTCTGACTCCGCCCACAAAGGTGCGCATGCATTTGATAAATGATGCGAGCGGTGAGAAGCACGTTGATTGTTTTGTGTTGTCGTGGCGACCGGGACGAGCCGGGGATGATGCTGGCGGCGTCGGGTCAGACATTTGCACCAAAAATCAACTGCGCTCAAGTTTTCAGCAAGTTTAAACTACAATCATTAAAAATTCATCCACTAGTACATATTGCCAATATAGATCAGCATTGTTGTAAAAGACTATTCTGCTTATTGTATATACTGTATTTTGATGACTTTGGCGATGGCCGGAGCGCGACACCTCTGCCTCGCAACCAGGAAATAAGCGTATGTAACAGTTCCTCCATGATCGCTTTCTTCTTTGGTACGTTCAAGCTTTCAAAAAAGAAAGCTGTTTTCTTCTTTGGCTGTTGCTTCCGGTCTTTCCAGTGCACTGCTGTTGATATAGCACCTCCATAATGGCACAGTGCTGTAACTGCAGTTAAAATGCATTCCTGTTGAGTTCAATCGATACAGTTGGAGCTGAACACTGTGTTGAGCGATATCAGTTTGTCAGGTGGCCGCCTCTTAATTTTGCAGACAGGAAAAACCCTGATCCAAGGCATTATAATAGAATGCACTGTTGTGGGGAATGTCACACCAGCCCAAATACCAGATTGACCAGCAACGTTGCAAGTTGCAACTTTTTTTTTTTTCTTGACTTTTGCAACCTTGGTGTAGTTCCCCCTCCGCCGCAAAGGAACCCATGCGATACACGTGGCGCCGTTCCGTCAGTGGTCCGCAAAAGTCCGTGCTCCTTTTTGGAATGAGGACAAGCGGCGTGGAAAGAGACGAGCGAGCGAGCGGCAGAGTCGTCCTCGAGCCATGACAATGACGGATTTGAATCCGCCGTTGTATTTGGAAGGCGTTTGCAGCAAATGGCCAGGTGAACGCTTGCCTTGCCAACGTGTCCGCTCGGCACCTTTTCCAGAGCGTCCCGAGAGAAGAGCCCGCCCCCTGAGCAGTGCCGCCTCAGACACGCCCACTGCCAAAGTGACGGTAGGCCGGCGCCGTAAGCTTGTGGCTCTTTTGGGTCCCGGCGTGTGGCTCATCTTCTTCTTTTTGCCACGCAGGCTTTCCTGTCCGGCAAGCTGAAGCGCTCCCTCGGCCGACGTGCCGACGTCGACGCGTACCACGGCAGGTAAGGAGAAAAATGCATTCGGGGCTCGGCAAACCTTTTTTGGAGTTGCGAAACTGACGTCTTCAAATAATGTCAGATTCGACTCGTCAGCCTGGCCTGCTGTATTCAATCAGCACTTTTTTCACCGCCACTTTTTTATTGATGTGTCTATTTTTGGACACATGAACAGACTCCAACATGAGGCAAAGATATTGACACTGAAAACTGGCCAATTTGGACCGATTTTGTACTTCATCCATCCATCATCTACCGCTTATCCGGGGTTGGGTCGCGGGGGCAGCAGCTTTAGCAGGGAAACCCAGACCTCCCTCTCCCCAGCCACTTCAACCAGCTCCACCGGCGGGATTCCAAGGTGTTCCCAGGCCAGCCGAGAGACATAGTCTCTCCAGCGTGTCCTGGGTCGTCCCCGGGGCCTCCCGCCGGTGGGACATGCCCGGAACACCTCCCCAGGGAGGCGTCCAGGAGGCATCCGAACCAGATGCCCGAGCCACCTCAGCTGGCTCCTCTCAACGCGGATGACCGAGCTTCTCACCCTATCTCTAAGGGAGAGCCCGGACACCCTGCGGAGGAAACTCATTTCGGCCGCTTGTATCCGGGATCTCGTTCTTTCGGTCACGACCCACAGCTCGTGACCATAGGTGAGGGTCGGAACGTAGATGACCGGTAAATCGAGAGCTTTGCCTTTTGGCTCAGCTCTTTCTTCACCACGACGGACCGATACAGAGTCCGCATCACTGCAGACGCTGCACCGATCCGCCTGTCGACCCCCCGCTCCATCCTGCCCTCACTCGTGAACAAGACCCCAAGAATCCAAGATACTTGAACTTCCGACTGAGGACCATGGTCTCGGATTTCGAGGTGCTGATCTTTATCCCAACCACTTCACACTCAGCTGCTAACTGCTCCACTCAGAGTTGGAGATCCCGGCTTGATGAAGCCAACATCATCTTCAAAATGCAGAGATGCAATGCTGAGGCCACCAAACCAGACTCCCTCGACGCCTCAGCTGCGCCTAGAAATTCTGTCCATGAAAGTTATGAACAGAATCGGTGACAGACAAAGGGCAACCTTGGCAGAGTCCAACTCTCACTGGAAACGAATTCGACTTACAATGTGGACCAAACTCTGGCAACGGTCGTACAGGGACCGAACAGCCCGTATCAGTGGTCCGGCACCCCGTACTCCTGAAGCACCCCCCACAGGACTCCCCGAGGGACACGGTCGAACGCCTTCTCCAAATCCACAAAACACATGTAGACTGGATGAGCAAACTCCCACGCACACTCGAGGATCCTGCCGAGGGTGACGAGGATTTTGTACTTCAACAAATAGTAAAGGTCCAAGAGTCAGAAGTTGTACCTGCACGTCATCACTTTATTTGTCGTAAGTAACAAAAACAAAGTAAAATCGGCCAATCCATCAACAAAATATCAAAATCCACATCAGGATAAAAAAAAAAAAAAAAAAAAAAGGGCCTGGCTGTAGTTATTACTCTGTTTCGATTAGCAGTTAGTTATTCCCTTCATGTGAATGACTTTTCCTAATATTTAGGAAAGGGATCAAATTAAAGTTTGATTTCTGTTGACATTTCATTTTCACACCATGACGATCAACATTCCCGGGACATCACAACTGTCTTCGCATTACTGCATGCTGAGCTATTTTTGGCTGCTTGTTTTGTGGCTTACTCATTTGAAGCCACTTCTTGCGTTACTCACTTATCAGCTCCTTTTTGACCAAATAGTTTTCCAAAAGTGACCTCATGACAATACTGCCGGTTTTTTGATCGACTGGTCTACGGCAAAAGACCGTGACAAACTTTATGCCCAAATTAAACTCTTCAACTCGCTCAAAACAGTTTCTTGGCAGACGGTGGCGGCAAAGCACTACTTTTTGTCTCAGGGGAACTCCTCAGTTCACTTGAAGCCCAGACGGCACCAAATGAGTACTTTTATGGCTTCGACCTGAGCGGAACAACAGGGAATAGCCAGGTGAGGTTTCCGTCCATGGCAGAAATTGGAGAAGAGTGAGCCCACTGTGGCCATGCACGAGTGGCAAAAGGAACCAAAATGGAGACTTTGGAGTGAGTGGGAGGCAAGTCTTATGTCACTTGACTTAATCGATGGCTGGTGGTGCATTGAAATGTTGCACATTTGTGCCATGGCCAGGCTGCTGTGTGGACACGACAGCAGCAGCAGAAGAAGCACAACACAAGATGTCGTCATGTGCTTGCTTGCAGCTTTTGCAGCTGCTGCAGCCTTTGGAAGATGGAGGAGAGGAAGTAGGGCAGCATCCCTGATGGGAGGGGCCGCGGCTGGAGCCGCCGGCATCAGTAGCTAGGAGACGTGCGCGCGCGCAGGCAGACAGACAAGTAGGCAGACAGACAGGCAGGCAGGCAGGATCAGCAGGTTTGTCTATCTTGGCTCCCGTTTGGCGGAGAGGAGCACGGCTGCGAAAGCCTCCGCTCCTCATCTTCCTCCTCATCTTCCTCTTCCTCCTCCTCTTGGCTCCCGCAGAATGCTTTGTGAGTACTTGCCCTCTTTTGTCCTCTGCTTCCACACGTCATCTGCAAGCGTGCGCCGCCCGCCACCTTTTAGCATAGCATGCGGCTAGGCTAGCTCCGCTTCTCTGCAAGGCGAAGGCGCAAGTCGACATGCGCGTGCGCGGCTGCCGCTCGGCCTGCCTGCGCGCGCGCGCGTTAGCATGTCACAAATTGCGCCTCTGCCTCCCTCCCTTCCTCCTCATCTATCCGATGCCACCTTTTCACAAAGGCGAGCTGGGTTCAAGTCAATGGAGCTTTCAGGGAAACTGCGACAGATGGACGCTCAACATCTCACGAGATGCCCCAAGAAGAATGGAAGCGCTCACATTTTGTCATCACTTGCAACCTTTTACACAAGCGTGTAATATGATATATGTGTAATATATACATAATGGTGTTCATTTGAAAATGCCACTGTTGGCTTCATTAATAGGCAAAAAAAATAAATAAATAATCAAACCAAATGTCCGATCAAATAATCAACGTCCATTTTTTTTTTTTTTTTTAATTATTTGACATTGTGCCTTATAGGAAGGCAGGTGGGCGAACTCGGTCCTGGAGGATGGTTCCCTTCTCCAACACACCTGATTCAGATGATCAGCTCATCAGCAGAAGCCTGATGATGATGATGATGATGCTGTTGATTGGAATCAGGAAATTTTTGACCCTCCACGACCGGAAATGCCCAGGCTTGAATCCTTAGACCAGGGTTCACCAATTGTTGTCCTTGAGATCTGAAAGTCCTGCAGGTTTGACATGTTTCCACCTCCAACACACCTGATACTGAAGATGAGGATTCTTATCAGGCATGCTGATGATCGGAATCAGGTGTGCGAGTGGGCGATAACATCTATCACCTGCAGGATTCCGGACCTCAAGGAATTGGTGAACCCTGCCTTCGAGCATTCACGAACACAAAAACAAACAAACCAGTCTGCACAAAAGATGCAGCGCCATTACTCGGTGTGCAAAAGACAAACGTATCCCTAAAAGCTAACCAACGCGTGCTGACTGGCATCAATGAAGTCCACAGCGCACGAGCTTGCTCATGAATGCACCTGAGTTGACTTTTTTTCAACTTGTTCTCACTAGCAGCTAATAACAATGTCACAAAGCAGCGTATCCAGTTTGCTTTACACATCAGGTGATGCATTGCAATAGCCATGCTAACCTGGCACATTCAAAACAAAAATTCTCTTCAAAACGTTTGACTTTCCTTGGTCCCCCCCCCAAAAAAAGTCACCCGATTTGACTCTTTCAGCTTAAAAAAAAATAAAAGGTCAACAAACTGATAGAAAGTTGTCCGCTTGAACTAACGAGGGATGACGTCATCTAGCGCATGATGCGTTCACGGCCCATGGGTAAAAAAACAGCATCCATCCTGTGAAGTGAAAAGAGGAGGACAGTCTTGTCAAAGCTCGGGCTGTTGTTGAGTGTGCCACCTAGTGGCAAGTGTGTGTAACAAATCCGTCCGGTAAGTGAAAGCAGGTGAGCGTCAAACAAGCTTCTTCTTGTCCTCGTTTATGTCCATTGTTTGTTATAAGTGACAAATGTCGGGAAGAAAAGCGTTCCCACGGTCGTCACGGTACGCGTGGCCCCGCCCAAACTAACTCAATGGGAGGGAGTCGGACGCGTGACGGATAGCAAAAGGGACGGATGTGCGATGCACCGACGCTTGTCTTGTGTGCAGGCGTGCCATGCGCGAGCTGCGCCACGCCAGCCAGGAGTCAGCGTTAGGCGGTGGTGGGGGCGTGGCCTCTCTTGAGCTGAAAATGGACCAATCGGTGATCATCAAGCCCGTCCACTCGTCGCTTCTGGGCCAGGACTACTGCTTTGAGGTCAGACGCGGCTCGGCTCGGCAGGCCGTTCCCGGTCGGCCGTCGGGCCCCGCCTGCTCTCACCCACTCTTTTGTCGTCGGGCACGCAGGTGACCACCTCGGCGGGGACCAAGTGCTTCTCCTGCCGCTCGGCGGCCGAGCGCGACAAGTGGATGGAGAACCTGCGGCGAGCCGTGCAGCCCAACAAGGACAACAGCCGGCGCCTGGAGAACCTGCTCACACTCTGGGTCATCGAGGCCAAGGACCTGCCCGCCAAGAAGAGGTGACGTGCAAACGCCCGCCTGAAAGTGACCAAAACCTGACTTTGACTTGCTGTTGCTCACACTCGACTTGAAATGTTCCACTTGACGTGGGAAGGTGAGCCTCGTCCCCAACAAAATGTCGTGCTAGAAGTTGTTTTGATTTGGACAAATATTTCAAAAAAAGCTCATTTTGGAGGAGCTAGCGCAATTTGTTTTTCTGACCGTTATCAAACGGTCAGAATGAAATATCGGAGCACGCCCAACAGCAAATTTACCAAATGAAAGAATAGACACTCTCCTTCCTTTGGGGGGGCGTCTGCATTTTTCTATCGTTTTGTAATTAGTAGTGGGAAAATGCTAGCTGGTGCGATGCGAGACTTGGCCTCGAAGGACTTGACTTGACTTGACTTGACTTGACTGAATCTTCCCCGTTTCCATTTGGAAATCCGAGTTTGGCCCTTTTGTTTTTCTACTTGTGATTTTTTTTTTTTTTGTTTGTTGGCGAGGCAAAACACTCCCATTTGGATTGGCGGATAATATGGCAAATCAGGAATTTGACTTGGCTTGCTCACATGGCAGATTTGGACTCCAGTCACATGACTTGACTTGAGTCTGTTCGCATCACGCTTCAAATTGCAAAACACTCGACTTGAGTTTGACTTCTTTCGATTTCAAGACTCGGACTCCAAGGACAGGATGTGACATGACATGACGTGACTTGACTTGATTTGACTTGACTCGGAGTCTTCCCATTTACATTTGGAAATCCGAGTTTTTCAGTTTTTCAACTGGTGATTTTTTTGGCAAGGCAAAATGCTTCCATTTGGATTGGCAGATAATGAGGCAAATCAGGGGTGGGCAAACTGGGCCCCAGAGGAGCAAGCTTTCCCACCCCTGTGCCCAGTCGTTTGACTTGCCGTAAAGATAGCGGGGACTCGCTCGATTTCCAAGTCAGTCATCGGCAAGGCGAGCGCGACTCAATCTGGCGCCTTGCAGGTACTTCTGCGAGCTTTGCCTGGATGACAGCCTGTACGCGCGCACGTCCTGCAAGATGAAGACGGACAACAACGTGTTCTGGGGCGAACGCTTCGACTTCGGCAGCCTGCCGTGCGTGGGCGCCGTCACGCTGCACATCTACAAGGACGCGGAGCGCAAGCGCAAGAAGGACAAGAGCAGCTACGTGGGCCTGGTCAACATCCCCGTCGTCACGGTGATGGGCCGGCAGCTGCTGGAGAAGTGGTACGCCGTCAGCATGCCCAGCACCATCAGAGGTCAGTCACGCCCCTCTCTATATGTTATATAGACATATAGACAAAAGTCGGCAACGTCCATCTCGATCACGACGCGTTGCCGGTATGAAAAAGTGCCAGAATGCGAGTGTTACATTCTATGGAAATAATTGATTTGTTTTCATCTAAAATATGTCCAGCAAAGGAAATGAAATTGCTTTTGAGCGTTCGCTAATGTGTTGACTTGATGTCATCCGAATGCAGGCAAGTCGAGCGTGCCGACGGTTCGCGTGAAGGCGCGCTACCAGAGCGTGCACATCCTGCCCATGGAGCAGTACAAAGAGTTTGCCGAGTTCATCAGCGCCAACTACCTGCTGCTGTGCAACACGCTGGAAGCGTCCATCGGCCTGCGAGCCAAAGAGGAAGTGGCGGCCGCGCTGGTCCACATCCTGCACAGCACCGGCAAGGCCAAGGTAGGAGAAGCTTGCCAGCGCGCGCTGACGCCGCTCACTCATCCGTCTGTCCGACCATCCGTCCGCAGGACTTCCTGACCGACTTGATGATGTCAGAGGTGGACCGTTACCGGGACAACGACCAGCTGATCTTCCGAGAGAACACGCTGGCCACCAAAAGCATCGAGGAATACTTGAAGCTGATTGGACAAAAGTACCTGCAGGATGCGCTGGGTAGGCCACACGCCGTCCGTCCGTCCGTCCGTCCATGCGTGCGTCCGCAAGCCAGACTGCACGTGTGCGTGTGTACAGGCGAGTTCATCAAAGCGCTGTACGAGTCGGACGAGAACTGCGAGGTGGACGCGTCTCGGTGCGCCGGAGCGCAGCTGGCCGAACATCAGGCCAACCTCAGGATGTGCTGCGAACTCGCCTTCTGCAAGATACTCGACTCGTACAGGTAGGACGCCAGCACGCACACACGCACGCAAACGTTCACCAAAGACGACCAAAAATGCTCACCGAAAGGAACTTTTTGCTTTTCCAAAACGGACCAAAGTTGCTGTAAAAAAACAAAACAAAAAACAGTAAGCAAGTCTGTCTCGTTTGTGCATTCAGTCATGTCATGACATCACAACACAGGTATGAACAGTTAATTACACCAAATGAGGGACGAAAAAGCAACATTTATTTTTCATCCATCCATCCATCCATCCATCCATCCATCCATTTTCTTGACCGCTTATTCCTCACAAGGATCGTGGGGGGTGCTGGAGCCTATCTCAGCGGGCAGTAGGCGGGGTACACCCTGGACTGGTTGCCAGCCAATCACATTTATTTTTTCATGTCACCTTGATTTAACCAGGTTGGTCCCGTTGAGATGAACTGATTGACTGGCCGTCATTTTGACTGAAGCAATCCCATTCGCTCCCAGCTGTTTTACTTGATTTGGACTGATTTTGCAAAGTCCAAATCAAAACATGCTATCATTGCTATCAAAACATGGAACCTATCAAAGGAAAAATTAAAGTCTCTTATTTCATCAGGAAAAAAAAAAGTTTATTTCTATTTCCAGCAATTCACATTAGAATATAGCTAAGTTTCATCATGAGTCACGAACCTGTTGAAAACAATGGCGAAAAAGAGCTTGTTGAAACATGACCAGGCTGATCTCTTATACTCTGCTGCCACCTTCTGGCTGGCTGTTGTAATAACTACCATTACTTTAAGCCACATCTTCATGTCAGAAGTTATATAAAAGCCTTCTGTATGCTGTAGCATAAAAAAAAACAAAAAACAAAACGTATAAATAAGTTTTTTTGCCAGGAGTGCAGAACAAAGTATTAAGAAAAAACGTATTTATACGTCTTTGGGTTTGAATGAGTTAAAAAGCTCTTCTTCAAGCGAGACCTGGCCAAGACAAAAAAAACAAAACAAAACACAAAGTTACACACGTACAATACACAAACGTGCCGACATCAGCAGGGGAGCAAATTGTGTTGCGTGACGTTCGCCCCCACAGGGTGTTCCCTCGCGAGCTGAAGGAGGTTTTTGCGTCGTGGCGGCAGGAGTGCGCCGGTCGTGGTCGAGCGGACATCAGCGAGCGTCTGATCAGCGCCTCGCTCTTCCTGCGCTTCCTGTGCCCGGCCGTCATGTCGCCGTCGCTCTTCGAGCTGACGCAAGGCTACCCGGACGAGCGCACGGCTCGCACGCTCACGCTCATCGCCAAGGTCATCCAGACGCTGGCCAACTTCAGCAAGTCAGTGCGAAAAAAAAAAACCCTGCTCGCTCGGTTATTCGCTCGCCGTGACCTGCAGCCGTCTCGTTCTCAGGTTTGGCGCCAAAGAGGAGTACATGCTGTTCATGAACGACTTTGTGGAGCGCCAGTGGAGCAGCATGCAGCGCTTCCTGCAGGAGATCTCCAACCCTGACGGACTCAATCACACCGGCGCCGGCTTCGACGGATACGTGGACCTGGGACGCGAGCTCTCCTGCCTGCACACGCTCCTGGCCGAGCTGGACCCGGTCAGTCGCCGCCCACCGTACTTGATTGACACGCGCTCGTTGCCATTGGCTGGAGGAAAAAAAAAAATGCCATTGGCTGGAGAACAGACAAATTCAATTGTTTGGCTTCTTCATTTAAGCCTTCACTTTTTACAATCGGGTGAGCATCCATCCATCCATCCATTTTCTTGACCGCTTATTCCTCACAAGGGTCACGGGGGGTGCTGGCGCCTATCTCAGCTGGCTCTGGGCAGTAGGCGGGGGACACCCTGGACTGGTTGCCAGCCAATCGCAGGGCACACAGAGACGAACAACCATCCACACTCACACGCACACCTAGGGACAATTCGGAGCGCCCAATTAACCTGCCATGCATGTCTTTGGAGTGTGGGAGGAGACCGGAGTACCCGGAGAAGACCCACGCAGGCACAGGGAGAACATGCAAACTCCACCCAGGAAGGCCGGAGCCTGGACTCGAACCCGGGTCCTCAGTACTGGGAGGCGGACGTGCTAACCTCTCACCACCGTGCCGCCGAGCATATTCCAACTTCCCAAAAAAAGATGATACTTGATAATGTAGTAGCAGTCGCAGTTTCAAAGTGTACTTCATCATCTATTAGTCACACAATGCCAAACGGACATTTTCACAAATGTATAAAAACCCTGGACGGGACACCCAAACAGGAGGACATATGGTCACCCGCATTTCTAATCTCTTAGCGACAGGGTAGAACAATAAGTGATCCTTTTTCTTTTTTTCTTTTTTTTTTCTCAATGTAACAGAAAACATTTGAAGTGCTTCATTTTGCCTCAAATGAAAATCAATACATGAGCACGCCACTGCCATCTACTGTAGTGGATGTGCAATTACATTCACAAGTCAACCCCATTACTTTTTGACGAACTCAGTTCAATTGGGTCAAAAATGGATCGAGCCAAATATTTTATTTGCTTAAGCAAAAATTGGGTTCAAATGAAATTCATAAGCCACAACCAAGCGAGCCCATTTTGTGGGTTATTCATTTGGCCCAACTTTTGAATAAGCCAACTGAATTGGGTCATCCCAACTTTTTGACTTCTTTAACCTGTGAAATCACGACTTATTATTTTTATTTATTTTTGGTGATAGTACATTGTGTCCTTTTTGAGCCAACTGTGACGCGAGTGCAGTCTCGCTCGGGCCTGTCTGTCACCATAATTCCACTTATCACTCAACAACTACATGTGAACAAACATTTGAAAGCAAAGTTTGTTGTGGCAGGTCCCGGTCAAAAGGTCACACACGGCACAGGCCAAACAAATTTCAGGTGTGCGCGAGCGAATCCTGCGTTAGCCAGTTGACCCTTTTCGCTGTGTCCTCAGTCGTGTCTGTGCAAGCTGAGTCCGCTTCCCCGGATCCTGAGAGACGTGTCAGCGGCTCTGGCCAACCCCGGGGGCGGGGCTTACCCCGGCGGGAAGGCGTCGGCCTCCTCGCCCGAGCTCCAGCAGCATTTGGCGTCTCCGCCGCCGCCACCGCCGCCTCTGTCGCCACCCCTCTCGCCTCCTCTGGCGCCTTGCAATCCCTCACTTGGCCAGCAGTGCGGCGTGGGAGCGGACGGAGGGTGAGTCGCGCTCGCTCGGCCGCATGGCACCGCTCGTTCGCAAATACGCACACCACACGCTTCAACTTGACAAAGTTAGAGCTTTTCCTTGCTCATGCCACTTTATTTTTATCATATTTGATATGATATTGGATCTAGGTGGGATCTAGAATATCCATGCTTTGAGAAGCTATACAAATAATCACCTGTCAAAATATTTGCTTTTGTTGGCAAATAGTTACACGGAAATTCTGAAAATATTCCCATTTATTATTATCTTACTGCATAGTAAACTGAAATTTCTTGTGGGGAAAATTTGCATAATATATATATATTTTTTTTTCCCCAAATGGTGAGTAAGAGCCATATTTCCGAATGTGATTGAAGTGGTTGTCAGTACGCCCTCCCGTGGACAAACTTAGCAACAACAGTTGATTTTTTGTGAAAAACTAGCCTTTGTGTTTTCCTGACGGGCCAGATTGGAGCAGCTGACGGGCCGGTTTTGGCCCACGGGCCGTACGTTTGACGTCTCAGTGCTCAGCCAAAGACAAGATGGCCGCCGAGCGAGACTTTTTGTATTTGTTTCAGGCTGGTGGACTTCACCAGGCTTCCGTCGCCCACGCCCGAAAACAAAGATTTGTTCTTCGTCACAAAAGGTTCCAGTCTTCAGCCGGCCTCAGGTGACCTTTCAACTTTCAGCCGCCCGTCGTCCGCTCATCCTCGCTGACCTCTGACCTCTGACCTCCCCGCAGGCCCGCGCGGCTCCCCGGCCCCGAGCTCCTCCTACTCGGAGCCCAACGACGACGCGGCCTTCGGGAGGGCGGGGCAGGAGATGAGCGCCGAGGGGCGGAGCCTGTCTCTGGTGGATCTGCAGGACTCCTCCCCCGCCGAGGCGGCAGACGACGGTCAATGGCAACGCCGGGCGGGGCTTCTGCCGCTCTCCTTCCAGAACCCCGTCTATCACATGTCGTCACGACAGGCGGCGCGAGCCGAGGCCACGCCCTCCGACGGCTCGCAGGGCGCGGGGGACGAGCGCGGACCGCCCGCCGCCGCCGCGCCCAAGCCCGCCTTCCTCACGCAGATGCAGGTGGGCGTGCCCGGGGTGGCCGGCGGCGGAGAAGAACAAAGCAGGAGAGCGCTCTCGGAAAACGCCACAAGTAACGTTTTGCTTTCCTTCTTCGAGGCTGCATGATGACGATGATGATGATGATGATGATGTTGATGATGATAATGATGATGATGAGGTCACGTTTGCGCTCATCCACGGGACGTTGGCACTTTCTTGACACGCATGCGTATCCTTGCCATCCGCCGAAACGTCCTCTTCCGAACGGATGCAGAAAGCAAGAACGCACGCACGCATGCGTGCTGCCGCTGTCGGAAGAAGTCTGGGCTGGGAAAAAGATGACATTTGGTGCTGGAAAACAATCGGGTGGGAACCTCTGGCTACCTCACGACACGATACGCTATGCGATGATACAAGGCTCACAATAACAATGATCTCACGATATGACAATACCCCGATTATCCATATATTGGTTATATAATAAATCCACGATAAAACCACTCAACATAAGACTTAGACTTGGACTTAGACTTGACTTTATTGATCCCTTTGGGATGGCTCCCTCTGGGAAATTTACATGTCCAGCAGCAATGAGAATAGATAATAAAATAAAAAATAATTCAGTCAATCAATAAATAAGGTTATTACACCAGAGACTGAATTAATAATAATAATAATAATAATAATAATAATAATAAAATAAAAAATAAAAATTCAGTCAATCAATAAATAAGGTTATTACACCAGAGATTGAATTAAATAAATTAAAGAAAGAAAATCGTTTCTTTTTGTATACAATATTAAAACTGGTGTCTTCCTCATACTGAGTACTTTAGTGTTTTTTTTGGGTTTTTTTTTATTAAACCAATACAAATGTCTTCTAAACTTTCTGTCAACCAATTTGTATCTTTTTTTAAACACTATTGTCATGCAACATGTCAGTTACATCGTCAATTGTTTTATTTTATAAACTAACACATTTTTTTGCGTAACATTGAAAAGTGAATAAATACAATGACTTAAATATCCAAACCAATTATCCATCCATCCATTTTCTTGACCGCTTATTCCTCACAAGGGTCGCGGGGGCTGCTGGCGCCTATCTCAGCTGGCTCTGGGCAGTAGGCGGGGGACACCCTGAACTGGTTGCCAGCCAATCGCAGGGCACACAGAGACGAACAACCATCCACACTCACACGCACACCTAGGGACAATTCGGAGCGCCCAATTAACCTGCCATGCATGTCTTTGGAATGTGGGAGGAGACCGGAGTGCCCGGAGAAGACCCACGCGGGCACGGGGAGAACATGCAAACTCCACCCAGGAAGGCCGGAGCCTGGACTCGAACCCGGGTCCTCAGACCTGGGAAGCGGACGTGCTAACCACTCGACTACCGTGCCGCCCCCCAAACCAAACCAATTAAATCAAAATTAATATTCCTGAGAAATTGTGTGCTTCAGAAAGTGGAAACATAAAATACGTTTTAAAATTGAAGATATAATCCACATTTTTCATGGAAACATATGCAAAAGTGAGTCAGATAAATGTCTTCCACAAGTCAAAGAACGCTGATGAGTCGTCTTCTTCGCCTGAAGACTTGCGTCCATTTCCCCGCCACTCTTATGAGGCGCTCCCTCTGGTGGCCCGCCAAGTCATTGCTCAAGAACAACAGAGCCGTTCTAGTGGCTGTATATGAAGGACAAATATCGCGATACTTGCGTAGGCGTATCGATAATCTATCGGGAGGAAAAGTATCACGATTTATCACAATATTGATTTTATCGTCACGCTCCTAGAAAACTAAATAAAAAAGATTTTCCGCTTGCGTCCAAGTCAAACTGCGACTGGCTTTTGCTTTCCTCACCTGGATTTGACACCTGTGCAGGTGAAAACCCAAGTCCAGGAAGTGAAAGTGACGGCAACAATTTGCAAGGCTTCCTCATAAGCCAATGTCTTGCATTTGTTCCTTTTTTGGCGAGTTGTCGGTGAGCAATCGCGATCCTTACCCAAATGGTGCCGGCGTTGCGGATTTGCGATTGTCAGTATGCTTCCGTCGATGATGTCACTGATGCGCTTCCGTCCCAGGTGGCGCCGCCCCCCCTCGTCAGAACTCTTCGGGTCCCCAGCGTCGCATCGACCAGCCGCCGCCGCCCTCCTCGGCGCCCCCCGCCGGGCCGCCGCGGGGCCGCACGCCGCCCGGCATGCTGCCCCCTCGCCCCGCCTCCGGAAGCATGATGTCGTCCAGTCCCGATTGGCCGAGCAGCGGCGGGCACTCGCGGCTGCGCCAGGCCTCGTCCTCGTCCAAAGGCGACAGTCCCGAAAAGCTGCGGCCCGCCAACAAGGTCGGCCTCCGTTACTGCGGCCACCGTCGGCCCGATCGGCGCTGACGCCGTCTGTCCGTGTATGCAGGCGCCGTCTCCGTGCGCGCTGGACCGCACGGCCGCCTGGCTTCTCAACATGAACTCGGCCTCGTCCTACGCCGACACCGAAGACGATCGCCATGACGACGCCTTAATCGACAAGGTAATAGCGATCTCCCCGCCGCCGGCCGTGAGCACGTCTGATGCGTGCGTGCGTGCATGCGTGCAGTACCAGCAGGACATCGCGCTGCTGCAGGAGAAACTGCGACTGGCGGCTCTACGTCAGGAGGAGTGCGAGGCCCGACTTCTGGTTCAGGACCAGCAGAACCAGCGCCTGCTGCAGGAGTACCAGGTGCGTGCGTGTGCTCCTTGCTCGTCTGACTGTCCCGCCGGGGAGGGAGGGACAACACACGCGCACCTTTTCCTTTGATTAGGGATGGAACCATGACTGCAGATTCACGTTGTCATCATGTTAGCATACGGAAACAAAAATGTTAGATGTTGAAAATCTCCTCCATTGTTTTCCATTTGAGCAGTTGCAGCAACCTCTGCTGCACTTTCACTTTCAGTTTTGCCACACCTGCCTTGAAAGTGACACGTGACCCATTGAACAATTTTCAGCAGTGGAAAATTCATATTGAAAGAATTTGATAACTTCATTGTTTTTCGTGTAAAATTAACATCTTTAAAAAGTCATTTTCTACTTGCTGTCAACTGATGATGACATCACCTGTGCTGTGTTTTCTGGGTTTGGTCAGGAAACTGAGCCATGGTTGGTCGTTAGCTACTTCCTCAGCACAGGTGATGTCATCATCAATCGACCGTTAGTAGAAAAATTACTATTTAAAGGTCTTCATTGCACATGAAAAAAAATGAAGTTAGCACATTAATTCTTGACAAAATATGAACTTTTGACTGCTGAAAATGTCTCAATCAGTCAAGTATTCCTTGAAGCTAATTGCTGCTTCACAAATGGAGCCGATTGACAAATGTGCATCAACAAGTCAGTGCGTCAATATTCCGTCTTGATCGGAATGGAAGTTTCTTTGCATCATGTCTGTAATTAGCATTGCATGGCCGACTCATTTACATGTAATTGCTGTTTTGAGTTCTATTTTGTATTGTGTAGAAAGTGCACAAGAGAAAATGTGGCCTGATGATGATGGACAAAATTTGTTGTAAGCGGCAGTTAGCACGCCCTTAAATCACTCAGACCCACGACAAGAACTCTTTTTTTTTTTTTTTTTTGACTTTGTAGAAAGCATTCTTGTGTTTTTATATGGTGCCAAAATTGTGCTCATTTTGTGCATTGGCGACTTTTGATGACGGCAGTAGCAAACGTTGCATGTGATATTTTTTGTGTTGCTCATCAGGCTCGGCTGGAGGACACCGAAAGTCGACTGAGGCGGCTGCAGGATGACAAAGATCTCCAGATGAACAGCATCATCAGCAGGTTGGCTACATAGCGTGCATGCGCGCGTGCCAAGTAACGACCTTTGACCTATGCAGGTTGATGGCGGTGGAGGAGGAGCTGAAGAAGGATCATTCCGACATGCAGGCCGTGGTGGACTCCAAAGAGAAAATCATCGAGGCGCAGGTTTGTCAGTCCGTCCGTCCATCGGTGAGCCCGATCCGCTGGTCGACCGATGCTTCTTCGTGTGACCCTCCATCAGGAGAAGCGCATCGCCACCCTGGACGCCACCAACGGTCGGCTGATGGCGGCGCTGGCGCAGCTGAAGGAGCGCTACGGCGTCACGTCGCAGAGGAACGGCCTGTCGCCTAGCAACACCTCGTCCCTGCAGATCACCGAGAACGGCGAGTTCCGCAATTCCGGAAATTGTTGAGACGTCCCGCCCGCCCGCTGATCACTGCGAGTGGGAGGGGCACAAACACACACGTCTGTCTGTCCAAGATGAAGTGGAAGTTGTCCGCTTCAGTGTCTGACGTTTGCGCGCACGACTGCCGGATGAGGAGACGACTCAACATTTGTTTACATTCTGATCGGGCGGGAAAGGTGAAAGCTGACAACAAATCATATCGCTTCTTCCTTTCAACACATCAAAACCGCATTTGCTTTCTTTCCCAATCCCATTGAAAGTAGGAAACAGTTTTGTCCGTATTCAGTAAGAACCAACATTTTGTAATTTTTTTGTGGGGACGTCAAAGCTAGCCTGGCAAGCGGAAAACATTTCCTGTCTGCACGAAAAAAAATAATCTGGACAGGCCAAAGCGAAGCGTTCAATCAAGCTTCTTGGTTTGCGTGATGTGTTGCTAGGCAATGGCACACTTGTCCATTTCATTGCACTTTCAATTTGCTTTGAAATGAACACAAAGTGGAAGCTTTCCCTTCCAAAGTCACATTTGCCTCCTTTCCCTTCCTGGCAGTCAGTTGTCTGACATCACATCCACTCTGATTGGTTCATTCCCCACCTGGCAAATGCCCTTGATGGCAATGGGACTCCATCACTACTCCAGTTGGGATTTTCCCACAAATGAGTAAACAAGCCCTCTGACCTTCACTTGCCTCCAATTGAAGTTGTTTTGACTTGTTGAGAATAGATCAGCAGACACCAGCTTGAATTGATTCATGCCAATTGTCCCAAAAAAAAAAAGAAAAAAAAAGCCACTTGTTTGGGTTAGTCCCAAGGACAACATGAGTAGCACACTATTTTGGAAGAAAAAAAACTCAGTGATGGGACACTTTAAACTACCTTAAACAGTTTGAAGTGTAGCAAGCATTTCATATTGTTTAAAAATGAAGTGTTGAATGGGGACATCAAGTTTGCAAAAGCAACATTTTTATTCAACGAGATTAGAGTCCTGTCTCAACATGTGTCTAATTGTAAGCAGTTCAATCCACACGAGCGAGCGCTGCACTTTGGCCAGCAGAATGTTCCCAGATGCGACTTGCAAACATGCCATTGAGCCAACGGCTCTTTTGCGTCTTTGTCATAGCTCGTTAATGTGCCATCAAACACGTAAGTCCAATAAAGTCCGGCAGCATCAAGGACTCTGCTTCCCATCTGGCGCGAAAAAAAATGATCACACCATTGACGACTGATTGATTTTATTGAAGCTGTTGAAAATCCAGCCATGAGTCAGGCCTGCTGCATGCGATCCGCCTTCCAATAGTCTTGCTCCCAACCCAGGAACCAGCCTGTGAAGGTTGGCGGTTCGAATCCCTGTTGGACGCTCACCACAGGGGTGCGCGGGTCTCTATGGGCCGGGTCGCTTTCCAAGTATCTGGAAGCTGCGATGGGGGAGGGGTTAGAAGCCGTCACTTCCTGCTTTGGCCACCACTTCCCGTTTGGCTTACCTGAAGCAAACGCATCCCTTTTCTCGTCTTCGTGCGAGTCCTGACCCAGCCACACGAAAATCTGCGAGCACGGCACAAACTCAAACTATAGCCACAATTAATAAAATAAGTACAACTACAAGAACATTTGCTAAGGGGGGGGGAGGAATAAAAAAAATAAAATACAACTAAACAAGATAATGTGTGAACATCCAAAGCTGTCAAACAGTCAAGGTACCTGGAGGTCATTTCACATATTTGAACTTCCCCCCCCCCCTTGCACTCATTACACACTACAAAAAAAACTAATCAAAGTCCCTCTAAAAACTAAGATAAATGAGAAAAAAAAAACTGAACGTCCCATTACTTTATTTCATCACATTGTAAAGATATTTTCAGATGAATATGTGAAGCAACAGCTGTTATTAATCCAGATTAAATCTATTAAATTTAGAATGTTAGCCACCTAGCTATCATTTGTTTTATTTGCATGGACATGCAAAACAATTCTTTCAAAGTCTGAAGGAACGCATCCGCTAAACTTTTCATTCCGTCATACAGAAATGATCCTTGTTTTGTTTTTGTCACCTAAGAGATCATTTCAGTCAAGAGCAACTTAAAAAGCGCTGGCCGGTATCAAATCCTGGTCCAAGAAGTCCAAAACCTGCCACAGATTCTTCTACTCAAGCCAAGTGGTGTTGAAAGGGGAGTGACTGACCTGCTCCCAGGCATCCAAGAGCATGACATCATCGGGATCCAGATCTTGCTGGGTCAGCTCGCCAGGAACCTCCTCCATCTGAAGACCACAACAGAGCCACAGAGTCCATGCGGGGCAAGCCCAAGCCAAAAAAATAAATAAAAATAAAATCAGTGGCAACTGACCAGGAACTTGCCCGTCTTGTTGGAACAGGCAAACAGACGAGGAGGATGTGCCTCCATCTGGTCCCGACGCCGGCCGGACTGGCAGTAGTCCCCTCGACCGCCCAGCATCGACCAGAAATCCTCTAAAACAGTGGTGTCAAACTGAATTCCGAGGGCCGCAGCCCTACAGGTTTTTGAGGCCTCCCATTTTCAACAGCTGATTCATATTTAAGCTCATCAGCAAGCTCTGCAGCAGCCTGATAATTATCCTGATCGTTGAATCAGGTGCATTGGAGTAGAGAAGCCTAGAAAACATGCAGTGCTCCAGCCCTCAAGAACCAGATCTCGACACATGTGCTCTAAAAGCATGTTTGATGCCGACATCGTCATAGTCAGCTAAAATTTAAAAAACAAAAAAACAAAAAAAAGTCACCTTCCTCGTGTCCTTCGTCCACCTGGATGGGCGTCTCCGCCCCCAGGAGTCCGGCCAGACATCGGGCCCCTCGGACTTCGGCCGACCCACCACCGTGACCTTTCCACATCCAACAGCCTGAAGGAGATGCCAGCAGGAAGACGTCGCCCGAGTTGAGGCTGGAGGACGACGCCCTCACCTGGTGGGACGGAGGAAGCATTTGCCAACATTTCAAAACATTAACGTGTTCTCCAACCCCCACACACAAAAAAAAAACAAAACAAAAAAAACATGTTTGGTCTGTTTAAAAGAAAAAAAAAATCAAAGAAAAAAAAAATCAAAAAGAAAAGAAAAAAAAGATTTGTTGAGGGGTAGTTGTGCACATTTTAGATACCTCCCTCCTACAACACAGGTGATTCAAATGATCAGCAAGCTCTGGAGAAGCCTGAAAATGATCTTCAGCTGTGTTGGAGGAGGGAGACCTTGAAAACATGCAGGACTGCGGCTCCCCACCACCAGAAATGCCCGTTTTTGTTGGATCTGGATTGAGAAAAGTCACCTTGTAGGAAAAAAAAAGGTCCGATACCACTTCCCCCACCCCCCGATTGATAACAGTAGCAGTAGGCATTGATACCAAGTACAGAGACCACTAGGACCTCAAATAATTTGCCCCCAAAAGCAGTGACTGCTGATTTTAAATCAAGACCTATATATAATCAAACTACTGTAGTATTTCTCCCTTCAGATTGCGTGAAATGAATTTTCTATTCTTAGAAATTCTCCTTTTTAAGTTCCTGATGGTCAAATGGCCAAAGGAGGCTGCTTGCAAAATTTGCTGTCCATCCATCCGTCTGTCTGTCTGTCTCTGTCCTCACCTCCACAGCTCTGGTGTCTCCAGCCACGTTGGCTCGAATGTGGAAAAGGCGCAGACGGGCCGGCTGCGTTAGACCCCGCCCTCTGGAAGTCCCGCCCTTGTAGACTACCATTGGCTGGCCACCAAACAGGCTGATCAAGTGGGCGGGCTCTTTGCCCTGGACCACACGCACCTGCCGACAGACAAAAGTGGAGCTGGAGGTGCGACAGTTGCCCTGGCCGATGGCATCCGCTCACCTGCGTGGCCCCGCCCCCCAGTTCTTCATCCAGCTGAACCGCCAAAATGGCTGAGACGGCGCGCTCGTCCTGACTGGATTCTTCTCCTTGCCTGGGTGACAGTGGTGGGGTCAAAGGGCACCGGAAGAGACTGGGAGGGGAAAAAAACCCAAAAAACACCCTGGCCATGCGTCCCTTTTCTTGCCCCGTTACCAAATGTAGATGATGCTGCCGCCTCGCTGGTTGTGATGGTAGCGGTAGAGGATGATGTAACTGTCTCCGCCCCAGAACTGGCCCATCATTGACGAGTCCACCTCAACTTTGTCCCGCCCCTCCACACGCCACACCTGCGCACGCACACGTGTTGCAGTGAAGGCAGACGAGCACGTGGACGTCCAAGTTCGCACCTGCTTGTCGCCGTCTCCCGCGTCCAACATCCCGTGCTGGGCCGCCATGGCTTCAGATTGGTGGAGAGACGCCGGGTCAAACGGGACCTGGCCAATCAGAAAGCAGATACCAGCCCGGTCAAGCCGTCGGCAAGGAAACAACTTTGTTGCTCACCTTCTCAATCCGATTGGACAGATAGGCCGTTTCCATGCCAACCGTCTCTTCAGGATGGCGCCAGTCCTCAAAGAATTGTTTGAAGAGCGCCGTCTCCCCGTGCTCGGGAAGGACCTCCACCTAGGTCGGGGGGGCGGGCCTCATGCGGGGGTTGCGCAACAGCCACTTCCACTAGGTGTGTGCGTGCTTACCTGCGTGTGTGTGGGGTAATTCATCTGGTGGATGAACTGCTCAGAAAGCTTGAGAACGGCAAGTCGCTCCTCCGCGTTTGCCGCCTTACCTGCGCCAGAGCGCACACACACACCATTCAAAAGACGCACACACGCGTCATGCAATTCCGAGCGATTGGCGGCGCGTGAACCTTTCCACACGTAAATGCGTCCGTTGCTTCCATTGTCCAGGATGAAACAGTCGCTGGACAGCAAAGCACTCTGGGAGAAGGGACTGCGCTGGGCCACCACCTCCACCTGGCCGTCCGCGTTGGACACCTGGCGAGCAACGCCCGTCAACCTTCACAAGCAAACTTTCTGGCGGCGATGCGGCACCATTGCAAAGGGGTGTCAAATTCCGGTCCGGCAAGTCATAACTCCAACACACTTCGACTTCAAACTACAGCCCTCGAGGGCCCAAGTCGTGCAGGTTTTGGATTGTTTCCCTCCTCCAACATACCCGATTCAAATGATCAGCTCAACAGCAAGCTCTGATGACAATCCTGTCAACTGGAATCAGCTGTGTTGGACGAGGGAAAGTTCTAATGCCCTCTGGGACCGGAATTGGACAAAATTGTCACAATTTTTCCACCCAGAGACGTCACGCCATCGCAAAAAAGTTTGAACCAACAATAAAAGATATGTAAGCCTAAACCCGACTTGAAGGCATGAAAATAAGAATTACTTTGTAAAGCTTCGCCAGGTTCCTGTTGCAGGCGTCCATCTTGCTGTCGTCCACTTGGGCTTCCGGAAGTTCAGGTTTGTCCCCCAGCATCTGAAGGCGGAGCTTAAACGAGGTCAAAGGACTCGGCACTCGCCACGTTCCGCTTCTCACCTCAGTCATCTTTGCAACCTCTGTGCCGTCGTCGCAGATCAGCAGCGAGGCCCGCCCACAACGCTCGTTGTCACGGATACCCTTGGACACCTGGCACGCATTTACCTACGTTCGTCTCTTCCTGATGACGTCACCATAATGATGTCACTACTCACCATGGTGGCCTTCAGCTTCTCAAAGTGGTTACTATGGCAACCGGACCACTGGATGATCTCCTGGTGGAAAGACACATTGAAACTTGCTCCCCAACGCTCGCGCGTTCACGTTCACGTTCACGTTCACGTTCACGTTCACGTTCACGTTCACGTTCACGTTCACGTTCACGTTCACGTTCACGTTCACGTTCACGTTCACGTTGCGTCACACCTTGCCCAGGTCAAGTATGAAGGTGTCCCCTGTGTTGAAACTGTCCCAGGTGAGGGGGACTTGCATAGCCCTGACAACACGTCGCCCTTTGACCTGCAGCAGTCTGCTGACGTCCACCTCGTTGGTCTCCACGTGTTGGAATCCTGAAGCCACGCCCCCCTCCTGTGAGATAACATGCCCACCAGATGAAGACACTTGGCTTTGTTGCCGCGGTAACGACTGTGCTCCACTTACCAAGTACTTGAGTCCCACTTTGAAGTATCCCAAGAAAGCGTTTGATTCGTGACCCTGGACTTCACGGTATTGGACCGGCTCCCCCTGCAGGAAGTCATCCATCTGGACAGTCAAGATGGCCGCTGCCCCAGCCTCCTCCCTGGAACATTGGCCACCTGCCGGCGCCCAATCAGAAGAGCCGACGGGTCAGACCCACTCCCGTCCCCTTTGTGGGTACAGCGGGCGGCCATGACGGCACCTTGCCAGTAGTGCAGTCGGTACTGCAGGGGGCACTCTGGCCGCCGGCTGTTGCTGTGGAGAACCAGGTAGGCGTCACCACAGTAGAAGGAGCCGTGAAGACTCTGGGGAACGGGAACCGGCTCCATGTGCTCAACCCTCCAGACCTGCAGACCCGCCCGGAGACCCGCACGCTCAAACTCGGGGTGGAAGGCCATCACCTCACCTGCAGGGGGCGCAGACATAGCGACTTGGCAGTTGGCAACACTGCGCTACTTTTTCATTTCTTCAATCGACCACCAGAAGTCGTTGTGGGGAGAACTTTGAAACATTCCAAAAGATCAATTTTTTCTCGGAATTAATTATTCCAAATGCTTCAATGTTCTATTTGTGCCATCCTGAAGCTAAACAACGTCACAGCATGGCCCAAACACATTTTCTGCCCACTTGCACGTCTCTGATACACAAACAAACACCGAAACAAAAAAAATCGAGCGCAATGAAACTTACATACAGGATGTCGGTGAAGGGAAGAAGGAGGTGCGTTTTGCTCCCGTCATTTAAATGGTAGGGGGCGGGGCCACAGATGAAACACACGTGTGAATATACACGGCCGCACCTGCAGCTGATTGATGACGTCATTTCCTCGTCAGCCTCCCATCAATGTCCAACGCACCGGAAACAGCATTTCATAGTAAAAGTCGTTTTTTTCCCCCTTTCACAAATGAAAACTACTTGACTCCAAAAAAAAAAAAAAAAAAAGCGGAATGGCACAAGTTTGTTTTGTTTTGAAAGAGACTGGCCGGATGTGCCAAGCTCGCTCTTTTGCGCGAGGAGGAGCTGAAGGTCACACGCTCACGAGCATCTCAGCGTCGCGTGACGAGGCGGGGAGGGGGGGAGAGCAGCAACAACAGCAGCAGCAGCAGCAGCAGCAGGCAGGCAGGCGTCGATCCGGTAGCGCAAGATGGGGAACCGCGGCATGGAGGATCTGATCCCGCTGGTCAACCGGCTGCAGGACGCGTTCGCGGCCATCGGCCAGAACTCCAGCTTTGACCTCCCACAGATCGCTGTGGTGGGCGGCCAGAGCGCCGGCAAGAGTTCGGTTCTGGAGAATTTCGTGGGCAAGTAAGTCCATCTTTACGATCCAACCGGACTCCATCAGCTGCTGGGGATTCCAATGTCAGCCGTATCCAAAGTCGGTTCCGGAGGGCCGGAGTCCTGCAGGTATTTGCATGATGATGTCTCCCTGCTCCAACGCACCTGTTTCCAATGAGCTGGATCGTTATCAGGCTTATGCAGAGCTTGCTGATAAGCTTTCAGGTGTGTTGGATGGAGAAGGCAAGCGTCCAAAACCTGCAGGACTCCGGCACATCCGGAACCGACGTTGGACACGCTGTACACGATCGCAATCAAATTGAATGATTGGCATTGGTGATGTCATCACAGTCGATTTCCTATATTTGTTTCGATTGTCTGATTTGAGAACGAATGTTGTTTCTGCGCAATTCAATCAGTATGAATTTAAGCACGTCAATGTGAGGAAAGCTGGCGCATTAATAGGCAAAGCAATAATAATAAACCGTCGCCATTTGGCACGAAGATGCATATCGTGATGATAATCAATCATTCCAATTTCCAATGCCTTCCCCACCAGAGATTTCCTCCCACGCGGGTCTGGAATTGTCACACGGCGCCCCCTGGTGCTGCAACTCATCAACTGCCCAACAGGTGAGATGGAGGCTTTTTTTGTAATTGTTTTTTGGAAGTCAACCTTCAACATTCCTTGACAATCATATGTGCGTAGCTCAGGTGTGCGCTTTGTTGGTGATGGGAAAGGTCATTTTCCGAGCTGCCCGGTGATAAATGAGGCCCCTGGAATGCAACCTTGATTTTTCTAATTCTTGATGAGGATCCCCACTAAAAAGTGGTCGATTGTCTTCCTGGGCTCCTCAAATCATTCAACTCAAAACAAACAAATCTGAAAATGACTCTATCTAGCAAAAATGAAAACACTAAACAAAAGATTCATTCATTCATTCATTCATTCATTCATTCATTCATTCATTCATCAGATAAAGTAGAAAGAGGCAAATTGAAAGGTCACACAAAAAATAAAAGAAATAAAATCATTTTGCAAGTGCATACATGAATAAATGCAATGACATGGATTGGCCGATTATAAGGAATGAACAATTTCATAACGTGTATTTGAATGACTTTTTAAAAGCTGATTTGCTGCTGACGTTTGTCGCACGTTAGCCTCAACGGTGCGAAGACCCGCTCGTTTCTCAACATGTGGCGTGCGTGACTTGCGCTGATCCGACCGTCACGCCAGCTTCCGCGTCCGATGAACACCCCCGAGCGACCGGCTGAGGAGTCGCCGCATGGCCGGTCGGGTACGCGTTTGGCTAATAACGCCGCTAACCCACTGACGTCTTTCCGTCAGAATATGCAGAATTCCTGCACTGCAAGGGGAAAAAGTTCACCGACTTTGAGGAGGTTCGTCAGGAAATCGAAGCGGAAACGGATCGCGCGACGGGACAGAACAAAGGAATCAGTCCCGTTCCCATCAACCTGCGCGTCTTCTCGCCCAACGGTAACGCACAATATCACGATTGTTGTGTTCCAAACGAAAGGTGATTTTCGTTTTGCGTTTGCGTCAGTGTTGAACCTGACGCTGGTGGATCTGCCTGGCATGACCAAAGTTCCGGTGGGCGACCAGCCGGCGGACATCGAGCAGCAGATCCGAGACATGCTCATGCAGTTTGTCACCAAGGACAACTGCCTCCTGCTGGCCGTTTCTCCCGCCAATTCCGACCTGGCCAACTCGGATGCACTCAAGGTCGCCAAGGAGGTGGATCCCCAAGGTGGAAGCTCACCAACTCCCTCTCACCCCGTCCTCTCTCTGCCGCCTCTTGACGTTCTATCTTGGCAGGTCTGCGGACCATCGGCGTCATCACCAAACTGGACCTGATGGACGAAGGGACGGACGCCAGAGACATCTTGGAGAACAAACTGCTGCCGCTTCGCAGAGGTAGCGCACGCCGCAGCTGTCCGACCAGGAAGCCGAAAGCCTGAAGGCAACAGGTGCTTCAGCTCAAGCGGCGAACTGTGTCAGGCTTTTGGCTCTCCGCACCTGGATCGGACACCTGTGACGACAGCCAATCGGCTCCTTGCTTTCCATGAGTCGCCTTCATGTCGGCTTGCGTTTGTTTTCCTGGCTTTGAGTTGAGCATCAAGACCGGAGGTGTCCAATCCAGGTCCGGCTCATCACGCTGGCACAGGTGCTTCTCGTCGGCGAAAGGCAAACTGTGGCAGGTTGGCCGGATTTGAACTTTCTGGTCCTGGATTGGGCACGTCGGCGTCAGGCCCGGTTTGAAGTGTTGTGTTGCGTTGAGGAAGGACTTGCCGAGGACTAAGCCAAAAATGTTATCCAGGTTACATCGGCGTGGTGAACCGCAGTCAGAAGGACATCGACGGGCGGAAAGACATCACGGCGGCGCTGCAGGCGGAGAAAAAGTTCTTCCTGTCCCACGCGGCCTACCGCCACATGGCCGAGCGCATGGGAACCGCCTACCTGCAGAAAGTCCTCAACCAGGTGCATACGTGCTCCCTTCTGACTTTGTTGGATGTGACTTGACTTGACTTGTCGCGCTTTGGCCACAGCAACTGACCAACCACATCCGAGACACGCTGCCCGCACTGCGCAGCAAACTTCAGAAGCAGCTGCTGGACATTGAGAAGGAAGTGGCCGAGTACAAGAACTTCAACCCGGACGACCCCGCCCGCAAAACCAAGGCCTTGCTGCAGTCGGTGCATGCCCACGCGCACGCGCATGTCGATCTTCAGCACTTGACGTCGCTTGCAAACATTTGTGCGTGTGTGCGTGTTTGCCTCAGGATGGTGCAGCAGTTTGCAGTGGACTTTGAGAAGAGAATCGAAGGTTGCGGTGACCAGGTGGACACCAGCGAGCTGTCGGGAGGAGCCAAGATCAACCGCATCTTTCATGAGCGCTTCCCCTTCGACCTGGTCAAAGTAAGTGTGCACGCTCGCTCACGCATCGCAACTTGATTGGCGGCTCATTCCACGTTCAAAGAAAGCCACAATCGTGTGGGCCGCCTTCCTTTGTTGCCACGGCAACCGGCACCAAGCAAAATTCACAATTGAGCGGGCTGGATGAAGTTGAATGGAGTGCCGCAATTTGCACGAGTGCAAGTGGAATTGAATTGTGAGGAACTCCCGCCTGCTCGTCCATCACCTGACTGACAATGTGGCGTTAGCGTTAGCAACGTTTGAAAGACTGGCAAATCGCAAGGCATTGTGGGAAGTGAAGTTCTGTTTGAACAATGAGAACAATCTGTCTCATTAGGGTAGACTTTGAAAGTCCCTAAAAGGACAACGAGTGAACTTTCCTTTGGGCATGAGCTCCTTACCCCGGCATGACGCCGTATGCATGTGTGTTGCGGATCCGTTTCATTTGGATTCGATCAGCTTGTTAAAATGACACCGGCCGGCTGCGCATCGAATGAGGACCAACTCCGTCGTGAATAGACCTATTTTCTATTTATACCAGACGACGCATCCGTCGGCATCCGTCAAATGGCAAAGTAGCACAGAACACATCAAGAACCGACTCCATTTCAAAATAAAATACTCGCTAAATGCTATTTGTCAATCATGTCAGCAAAACCTCAACATGCTTCTTGACGGTTTAAATTAATAAAAACCAGGGAACATGTACGAGGAGAGATTGATAATGGACGTGCAAAGCCACAAAATGATGGATGACATGACACAAGCTAATTAAAGATGCTGCATGGAACATGATGGCAGAAGCAAGTGGACGGCCGGTGAGTTCAACGAGAGGAAGTCCACCTCTCCTTCCGCTGCCAAGTTGAGCAGAGACACACTTCCTGTGTGTTTGTCGTCGTTTTTAAGGCCACACGCGATCACGCAAGAGACGGTGGGCGGGAAGTTGTCGGCAACGGAGCTGCCGGAGCGCAGCTGTGCGCAGCCGGCGGGGAGGTTTTGTCTATGAAATTGGCGTGTCCGGAGCACGCAGTCGAGACTGATCCGCATCGCGCACGCATGCGGTGTCATACCGCAGTTATATCACCATATTTGTCTGAAATTGATGTTGTTGATCATCTTCCCTTCTGCTGGCCAGTTTGTCAGCAAGCACAGTCGACAGCAAACCTCAAATCATCACACTTTTGCTCGGGACAATTTGAACAATGACCTCTGACCCCAACCCTCTTTAGGTGGTGGTAAAGCTGCAAAATCAAATCGTGACAAAGGTGGCCTTTGCAAACTGTACGCGCCACATATTACATCGCATATGCAACAACAACAACAACAACAAAAACACCTTTGGAGGACAATTGTTGTCCGTCGCAACAATGAAATGGGATCCAACCACTGCTCTGAATATATGACTGGTAGGCGCTAGCCCTGACAGGCCCGTGCAAGCCGTTATAGCTACAGGGCGGCCATCTTGCTCCTCCCATCTCGTCAGCAGACTACTGTATCAACTATATGCTACACGCACAGATGAGACATATACAGCTCAGAGGCACTTAGTAGAAGGCCGGAGATGGGGTGGGGTTTTGTACCAGGGTGGTCACTATTTTTTTAAATAAAAAATGAACAAGTGGAATGGTATGTGCTGCTTTGAAGACCCCCCCCCCCCCCCTTTTTTTTTTTTGCTCACTTCTAAAGAGCCAAATATTAGATTTGGCAGAGGCATCTTTTGTTGAATTACTTACAATTCTTTATTAAAAAATTATATACTAGTTTTCTCCTGTAAACATCATTAAGATATAATTTCTACATCTATTTAAGGCGAGTTGTCAAATGTCTGAAGTCGTCTTGTTTATGTTTAACACATTTAAAACACCATAAATGATGCTGTTTCTTCTAAGTACTGTCACAAAGTTGTATCGTGTAAATGTATTGGATGGTATGGCGAGAAACGTATCTTGGGAGGAGCAATATGGCCGCCTCACCACTTCAGAAGTCTTGGCCTATCGGCTATCCAGCCATATATTGAGATGAGTGGATCCAACAGCCAGCCTAACTCATCAATGAGTCATCGTCCCTCCATATTGGATGTGGCCCTTTTTCCTAATCAGCAAAACAATGAACCAAACAAGCACAAGGGGGAGCTCTAAGATAACCAAATTCGACTTGTCAACTCCGCAAGGGCAAAAATAAATACAAACTAGAAAGTTTGAATGATGCTTTTGATCTGAGTAGACATTTAGTGGCCATGCAAAAGTTATCGGAATGAACTTGATTATTTACTCAAATGAAGTATTGTGGACATGAGCTGCTTACAAGGATATTTGTAAAGAACTTGCCCAGTACACGTGAATGTTGCATCATGAAGTTCAATGCTCCATTCTGCAGTTGGAATTTCATTTGCAATTCTGCTTCCAGTTTTGGGCAATTGAATGGAACGGAACGGAACGGAGTTCCTCCGTCTCACTTCACGTCTGAATTTGGTCCAGCATAAGTCTTCTTAACACCACATGGGCAGCATTTGCTCCTTGCTTACTTGATGTTGTCATGTACGCCTTCAATTGTGATAGCCAACAATGCATGTGCATGCGTGTTTGTGCAGTTGGAGAGTGACGAGAAGACCCTTCGCAAAGAGATCAGCTACGCCATCAAGAACATTCACGGCATCAGGTGACTTGATGATGTCTGCGCAGCACTTGCGTGCGTGCGTGCGTGCATCTAACGGCCGTGTGTTTGTGTGTGTGTGTGTGTGTTCAGGACAGGCCTGTTCACCCCCGACATGGCGTTCGAGACCATCGTCAAGCGTCAGATGAGTCAAATTAAAGAACCTTGTCACAAGTGCATCGACCTGGTCATCAACGAGCTGGTCAACACCGTCAGACTTTGTGCCCTCAAGGTGGCGCTTCCACTCACACTTGGACTTGCACCGGATCCCATCCGGACTCGTCCAAACGTCTGTCCCGTTTGGACAACGTGACCTCTTTGACAATTTTTTTGTCATGCAGTTGGCTCAGTACCCGCTGCTGCGAGAGGAGATGGAAAGAATCGTCACTCAGCACATCCGAGATCGAGAAAGTCGCACAAAAGAGCAGGTACGCTTCGTCCGTCCGTCCGTCCGTCTGTCTGTCTGTCTGTCTGTCTGTCACCTCCATGTGCTGTATGTTGCACTTGATGGCAAAAGAGCCTGACAGGCTTTGAAAGGCCCCCAATGGACAAAGGTCAACGACATCTTGGCCAGAAGCTCCACCCAGCAGAGAATCATTTTTTTTTGGGGGGGGGGGGGGGTTGACGGAGGCCTTGGATGATGGCGAGTGGGTGGCCAAAACCTTTGCCAGCTTGAAGATGACAGAAGCGTGTCAATAGCTTTTCCATTTCCACCTTTGTGTGGATGCAGCCGCTGCGTTTTCTGCAGCTGGGACGCTGAGATTTTGGCTCCGCTCCAGCTTGACTTGTAGCGGGAGCGACGGCCGGCCGCGCTCCTATTTTTTCAGGCGGCGCTCAAACCAGGACACTCCACAACACGCAACAGCGGCTGGCCGGCAAAGGGAAAGCCTTCCCGATATTCGGCCTATTGAAAGCCTTCCCGATATTCGGCCCGCCTTCGCGCTGTCGCTGCATCGAGCCAAAGACGTTGCGATGGGACGACACGGGACGAATCGTACGCTTCAGCCACTGGTTGAGAGAATTCATCGGAAAAGGCCGAATAGGGCTCCAAGGGGGTGTTGCATCATTGGTCCCGCTCCACGGAACAATCGGCAAAGAACCGCAGCGGCTGTCGAATAGAGAAGTTATCTAGCGATTGGGTTGAGGTGAGGACGATGGCGTCCTCCTTCCATGCTTGCTGACGGATTTGCTTCTCACAAACGTCATCATGTGTCAAACGCCTTCTCCAGTTGAAGCTTTTACAAGCCAATCATGTCAAAGGGTGGACCCGCTTCTCATTTGAGTGGGCTGCTGAGTGCTGGCGGTGGTTGATGATGCAATAACAAGATTGCCCCTTTTGTATTGGCTCTGGCCTAAACGTTAACATGACAACGATGGTTAGCTAGCTGAGCAGCAGCAGCTCAAGGGAGAACAAATGTTCATCCAGTCGGTTTTCATTTCGCTTGACCAACCTGTCCTGTGTGCGTGTGCGTGCGTCAGGTCCTGCTCCTGGTGGACATCGAGCTGGCCTACATCAACACCAACCATGAAGACTTTATCGGTTTTGCAAAGTAAGACATTGATTAGTGATGACGGATATTTTCTTGTTGTGGAAGGCGAAAATGAGGGAAGCTCCTTCCACCTTTTTCACACTTTGATTACTGTTTAAACATAAAAACTCCCAGAAGAACTTTTGTTACAGGCAAAGCGCATTAAAGAGGTCGAGGGCAAGTCCCTCATCTTCAGTCTGTCACTCCATCATCATTATTTTCGTTGCACCTCCATCACAAAATGAAAAAATTTTTTGTAATTGTTTTTAATTTGTAAACCATTTACATCACATTCCATACGTGCAAAACACCTGTCTTCTTCATACAAATGTGTCTAATATACCAAATGAAGCACATATACATACTTCTTCACAAGCAACTTATTTCGGTGAAACTATACAAGAACAAATAGGGAGTGATATCTTTTTTTTCTGCCTTATTAATAAGTCATTGTCCAAATGAAAGTCAGTTTTATCAAAATGTCACCCAGAAGGAAAGAAATTGTCCACCTGTATGATTGTCGTTATTTTGCTTTCTCGTGTCAAGCTCTTCCTTGTTATTACGAGCAACCAAGAAAATGTTGACCAATTGTTTGTCCTTTTTCAACCAATCCTGAAGGATTCGAATATCCAAACCACAAGAGCTTCCTCTTCTCAAAGAATATTTCTTGCACCTGATTTCAATCTATTCTTGTCGTGCCTTGTGAATATAAGCTTTTAATAAAGGGGCAATTCCAGAACACATGGCAATGCTTTGCATTATGACTGCCGCAATTTCTCCAACAAATTGGGGAATTGTTGTCATTTTTGCTCCAGTGCCATCAAATATCTTATCAAGCAAACTCTTTTCCATCTTAACGAGCTGGTGCATTTCCATTCATATCTTCATTTCATCATTGACCTCCATTATGTGAAACTATTTCCCACGTTTGGAATATGAGATGATGATGAATATGTTTTGAGATGCCTGAACCAATTTTAGCCCCCGTTTTCATGTAATCACAAGCTTTTCTAAACATGTTGAGCAGATCCCCTTCTCTTTTGACAAAATGACTTTTTTTTTGTGTGTTTTTTTTTGTTCTTGCTTTGGTACGGCTCGTGGCCTGCGGAAAATGGCTTCCGTCGGCGCCTATTCCGTCACACTTTCAAAGTCAGCGCCGGCCGCAAACGAGAGCGCACCTTGTCATTGTTTTCTCTTGCTGTTGCTTGTGTTTTGCTCGCCAGCGCTCAGCAGAAGAGCAGTCAGGCTAGCAAGAAGAAGGCGAGCGGCAATCAGGTGCGTGAGCAAGCGGCACGCGACCGCCCGACCGCCCGCCGTCGTCGTCTTTGCTCTGTAGACTCATTCTTGTCTCTGCTGCGCTCAGGATGAGATCATGGTGAGTGTGCGGCTCCGCTGGCGTGATCGCCTGCTGAGCTACCACCTGACCTTGCCGACAGGTGATTCGCAAAGGCTGGCTGACCATCAACAACATCAGCATCATGAAGGGCGGAGCCAAAGAGTACTGGTTTGTTTTGACCGCTGAGAATCTGTCCTGGTACAAAGACGATGAGGTAAGATGCACGCGCTCGTCGTCACGTTTTTGTGGATTTGTCTCAAAATGGCAACACCACATGCAGCCAGGACCTTGAAAATGGGCATTTGCAATTGCAAACAAGTGCAGTGAAAAGGGACTCAAGTCCAAACTTTGCTTAGTCGTATCCTGGGCGTGCCATATTGGGCCCCTGCTAGGACCAAACGCGCTTACTCGCATTCATTTTGTGTTGGGGGACAAAGAATGACGCAAATGAACGGCTCCCTTTTCCTCTGCCAGGGCGCCGCCATTTCGCAACATTGAGCGAAATGGCCGTCACGGTGGCCTCAAGCCGTGGTGTCAAAGGTCACGTGAGCAAGCTCGCAAAACAGAAGAGCGAGTTGTCACGCGGCCCTTGGCCTCAATTTGCCAGCTTCCTTCTTTGCTTGCTTGGATGGCTGAAAAGTGGCATTTGTTTGTTTTTGCCCTCCATCGTCATCACATGAGCGAGCGTGTTGGGCTGGCGGGAGCGCGGCCAAAATATTCTGCAATGCGCACAACATTTTGGACTTGACTTCCCTTTTCAATCCTCCAAATGTTGCCTTTGAAGGGGAAAAAAAAAGGTGCACGTTGGCTTCTCAGATGTTAATGATGATGACGAGGACAATTGTGACGATGCCCCCTGCAGGAGAAGGACAAGAAGTACATGCTGACCGTTGACCACCTCAAGCTGAAAGACATCGAGAAGAGCTTCATGTCCAGCAAGCACATTTTTGCCCTCTTCAACACTGAACACAGGTACGTGCACATCGACAGTATACACGCCATACGTCCGCGCGTGCAATGCACAATGTGTGTTTTTGTTTTCAGGAACGTTTACAAGGACTACCGTCAGCTGGAGTTGGCCAGCGAGTCTCAGGAGGAGGTGGACAGTTGGAAGGCCTCGTTCCTCCGCGCTGGGGTGTACCCTGAACGCAGCGTGGTACTCTTCTTTATGACGACGATGATGATGATGATGATGGTGAACTTTTCACTGATCATGTCAATTTGCTTTGTTCTCCTACAGGATCGAGACAAGGTGAGTCAAATGAAAACATTTTTTTTTTCTTTTGCGACCACTTGGGATGAACTCTTCGTTCATCCAAACGGCGGGTCTTGATGCCCAATTCGGATTTTTTAGCCATAGGTAAACGCAAACCAAGTTGGCGAGATGGCCGACGCTAAATGCTAACCAAACCTCGCTCACTGCATTTGAAGCCCTTGCAACAGTTGAGTATAGGCATCGAATGATGAAATCTTCCCTTTGACATCATGTTATGATGTCATTTTTGATGAAATATGTAGCTGTTTTGCTGGTTATTTTTCTATCGCAGAAATAAAACGCCCGGTTCAGTAAAACTCCGCCTCTCCCTGTGTGATTGCCCTGCCCCCGGCGAGCCGGCTGCAGTCTGCTGTTGGAGCTCTGCATTTGAGCACTCTGAATGGCCACACAACTTGATGCAAGCCAATTCTTCATTAACACTACTAAAATTGTAAAACAAGTAGATCTTGTATATATATATATATATATCTTTATTTTATTATTATTTTTTAATATGGTGATCTAGCTTGTATTCAAAGCCAAATTCCTCCGCGTTGAGTGGTAGTTGCTACGGAAGCCCAGCGGCGCAACCGCGCGGGTCCCAGCCACACATGAATAGAGCTGTCAAATTGACGGGTGTCATGTTTTGGTTCTGTGGGGGTGGGATTTTGTTTTCTTTTGGTGCATTTGGGTCCTGCCTCCTACACCACCCCTTCCTGACAGAATGACTCAAAGACAAAAAGGACCCAGTGGGGGCAACGTCTGGACTGCAAAGTGTGAATTGTAATGCAATGTGTGTGTGTTTTTTGGTGCAGGCGGAGGCGGAGGAGTCGAGCACCGACGGGCAAATTCACAGTGTGGATCCTCAGCTGGAGAGGCAGGTGGAGATAGTCAGGAGCCTGGTGGACTCTTACCTGTCAATCATCCATCGCACCATTAGAGATCTGGTCCCCAAGACCATCATGCACCTGATGGTCAACAACGTATGTAGAGCATATGCACGCACGCCCTGGAAGTGATGTCACAGCTGATGGATGCTCTGATGCTCTTCAGACCAAGGACTTCATTCACGCCGACCTCCTGGCTCAGCTTTACTCGTGTAGCGACCAAAACACTCTGATGGAGGAGTCCCAGGAGCAGGTAGGGCAGACGTCCTGGCGCTCTTTTGTGTGCATGTGTGCGCCCCCTAGCATCTTCTACCGTCCGCATGTGTCAGGCTCAGCACCGAGACGACATGCTGAGGATGTACCACGCGCTCCGCCAAGGTCTCACCATTATCGGCGACATCAGCACCTCCACCGTCACCACCTCCATGCCGCCGCCCGTGGACGACTCGTGGCTGCAGGTGACGGGGATGCCCTCGGGCCGCAGGTACGCTGCCTGCCTGCTTACCTGCTTACCTGCCTGCTGGAAACTGTTTGTGGCATTTGGCTCTTTGGAAGCTCGTCCACTCAACAAACATTATGGTCACGAATCTACTGCTACTAGTTACCCTGTACAATACAGTACATCCATTTCTATATCTATGCATATTGTATGTGTATATATATATATATATATATATATATATATATATATATATATATACACACACACAAGGGCGGCACGGTAGTCGAGTGGTTAGCACGTCCGCTTTCCGGTTCGAGTCCAGGCTCGGACCTTCCTGGGTGGAGTTTGCATGTTCTCCCCGTGCCCGCGTGGGTCTTCTCCGGGTACTCCGGTCTCCTCCCACATTCCAAAGACATGCATGGCAGGTTAATCGGGCGCTCCGAATTGTCCCTAGGTGTGCTTGTGCGTGTGGATGGTTGTTCGTCTCTGTGTGCCCTGCGATTGGCTGGCAACCAGTCCAGGGTGTCCCCCGCCTACTGCCCAGAGCCAGCTGAGATAGGCGCCAGCACCCCCCGCGACCCTTGTGAGGAATAAGCGGTCAAGAAAATGGATGGATGGATGGATATATATACAAGGGTAAATTGGATTTTGGACTATGGCACACTCAAATGTCAAATACTTTGATTCACATGTTACAAGCTTGTTGCAGCAACTCGCTTCCAATAACAAACATTCAAGTCCAATTGTGGTTATACGTACATTTTAGAGCAGAATTTCTCACTTCTGGTCCTCAAGAGCTGGAGTCTTGCAGGATTTACATGTTTCCATCCACCAACACTGCTGATTCATATAATCGGCAGCACATCAGCGAGCTGCGCAAGAAGCCTGATAAACGTCTTGCTCTTTGGAATGGAGACTCTGGCCGTCGACGACCAGGAGTGAGGAAGCCTGTTGTCAAGAATCAGGATTGTGTTGCGCAATCCAACAGTATGATGCTGTGACTTCATATGTTGCCGTAACCGTTGCATGGTAATTAATGCTTTTGACAAAATGTTGTAAACCATCTGGAAAGTGTGACCAGTTGTTATGGAAATCAAGTTTTGGAGGTTAGCAGTTCTGAATGGACGGATGGATGAACGGATGGCTGGATGGATGAATGGATGGACAGATGAACAGATGGATGGACAGACAGACAGATGGGTGGATGGATGGACAGATGGATGGATGGACAGCCTGACGGATAACTGGATGGATGTGTTGTCAATTGCCTGACGTGGAGAAGTGAGTTGTCATGAAATAAAGTTGGCCCCGCCCACCCAGGTCGCCGATGTCCAGTCCCACGCCGCAACGCCGAGCCCCTCCCGGCCCCGTTCGCCCAGGCGCCCGCGCGCCGCCCGGCCCCCCCTCACGTCCTGCTGCGTCCCCCGACCCCGGAGCGTCCGTACCGTCTCGTCCCAACAGGGCGCCACCGCCTGGAGTTCCCAGGTAATTGCAACAAATATGCTTGTTGTGCAAGACTGGAAATCAAGCACGGCAAGGTCACACAACGTCGTTAGTAGCAGTTGCCAGGCAAAATTTTGCATTTTGTGCCTCATCAGATCGCATCAAATAGCAAAACAGCGTCAGGCGTCAATGTCTGTGTCCAAAAAGATTTCCTGGGCTGAACACATGCTCGTCACCCACAACAGGCAGTCGGAAGTCGAGGCAAAGTGGCTGTGCTAATTACACTGCAGCAGCTCGCAAGCAACGAGCTTCAGCTGATTACTGCTGCGGCTCAACAAATTGACATCGAGTTTGTGACAACAATTTACAATCATTTACAAAAGCGCTCCCAGTAGACATTACTCTATTTGCTGTCGCTCGCGTGCTTGCAATCTCACATTTGCCAGACAACCAAGAGCAAAAATGCAATTTTGGACCCACAAAGTGCTCTGCCAACGTGTTTATTTCAAGCCTTGTGCTTTATTCTTGACGTGATCAACATCTCCAATGTCCTTGGCATGATCATATTTCCCCAAATCACGTTTGCTCCTTTCAGAATCTCCATCAGTGATCAGTGAAGATCCAGCAGTGTGACCCCGCCCCTTCCCCATGACTGACAGCTCCACTGATGAATCCCCGCCCGCTCTCATGTGTGTTGTCGTACTGCAGTTTGGTGACAGCGGCCTCGTCTTCCACTTGGCAATCTTGTTGTTGTTGTTGTTGTTGTTGTTGTTTTTGTGTAAAAGTCAAAGAATGGAAAGAAATAGGCCTGCAGAAGGTGCTAACAAACATGTCAAGTAATTTTCTTTTTCCCCTCTTGAGTCAAGATGAGAAAATATTTATTTTCGTATGTTGATCTTTACAATGTAAAGTTTGGCTTTTGTTTGGAATGAAGGATCATTCATTCATTATTTCATCCAAATTTAGGATTGACTTATTTATGTTTCACTCATTTCTGATCAAGATAATGGTGTTGTTCTGAAAAAAAAAAAAGACAGAATGCAAGGTGTTGGCTTGTAATTCCTGTACATGTAGTCTGCTTGTTTTGTTTTTGTGTGTGTCTGTTTTTGGAAGCTTCTGCCAAACTTGAGTGCAGTAAAGCTATTAATAAGGAATATCAAGTAAAAAAAAAAAAGTATCTTTGATGTATGTATGAAGAAATTGTGATCATATTAATGAGAAAGTGATGAAAAGGATAGAAATATGTTAACATTCAATCATGTGATGGATGAGTGTATTTAAATGTTGCATGTTTGTCATTCATGTAGCAATGCATTAGCATGCACTTAGCCTATTTTTAGCTGTGGCATGTCACAAATAGCATCAGAGTGCTTGTGTTCAACCGTGTAATCCCCATTCAGTATTGACACCTAATGTACTGTGTGTGTGTGTGTGCGTGTGTGGGTGTGCGCGCGCATGGCAGGGTGATTGTCGTAACTTTGACAAAGTAATACATTAAAAGATGAAAGCCTGTCATATGTGATTGTAGTCTTCTTTGGACACGGTTAGGAAAGGTTAATGGGTAGAACGTTTTTATTTTTAATTGAATCTCATTAATACAGGTGTATCAAATCATGGAGCTACTGAGTGAATGTGTCCCCTGTTACATCAACAAGCCTGGTTTGTAATAACAATAATCATCATAATCTTAATCACAATAGTCTTTAGTCAGCATTGAGGGATAAACAGACACCCTGGAGCACCCAGTGGGAGAGGTGCTCTGTAGTGAACAGATCAGCCTCAAAAACCAAACCCGCACCCATTGCATTCCTTCGTAATGTTGTCGTGTACACTGGTGTCCGTAATGTATTCTGTGGAGAAAAACATGCAAACATTGGTGGAAACACAATAAAATAGCTGACACACACAATTTTGGATTGTGGTCCACACCTGTAACCTGAGCCGTTGGGTCTCTATGGGGATGACTCTAAGAATGGGCAGCTGAGCCGCAAGAACTTTTGGTTTACTCTTCACCAGGCAGCCAGAATCCATGTCCCAGTCAGCTCCTTCCAGGTACAGACCAGACACAAAGAAGCCTGAAAAAAAAAAGAGACTCATATGAACAAGTGACACTCAATCCAAGTTTATTTATTTTTTGTTTTTTTAACTTCATTACCCTGTGCAGGTCTGTCAGTGACTTCGTCCTCTTCACGGTAGCGGGTCACCTCAGTGTAAAGAGTGGAAAGATCCAGAGGCCAACCATTTCTTCTGCACGCGGCTTGAACTAGGGCAGTCAGGTAGGATTCTGGGATGTGGAGTCCTGATAACCACATGACCATTGGCTCTGCTTTATCGACCTTTTGATAAACAAAACTGTAAGTGATTATGTAATGTACATAAATATGTCATGTATGACATCTCTCACCCATGATTTATACTGCTCAAATCGCCTCTTGAAATGAATCATCCAATTGCCCAGGGACTTGAGCGTGTCAGGTGCCAACATCTTCCATACAGCAGGAATCTGACCGTTGAAAAGGGCTCGGGCGACTTCGTCCAGCTCACTGCTCATGCCCACTTCTCCAGCCAAGGCCTATACACAGCAGACAATCAAAACCAACACTAAAGATATAAAAAGACAGAACAGTGTGTAACTCCCGCTCACCCTCTGCAGTTCAGCCAGTGACCGCTTCATGCGGACAATGAGCTTGTTGAAACGTTCCAGTTCTTGAAGGAGCACCACTGATGTCGGGGAGATCTCAGTGCCAAACTTCTTGCGGATAACGTCCAGGTCAAATGTTGCCGGCAACTTGTTCTGAATGTCCTGGGCCACCTGAGTGATGTAATCATCCCTGCTGATGCTTCCTCCAGACTCACCTGAAGCAGTGGAGAGTTTTTTTTTGATGTGGCAAATCTCCACATATAACATAATTGAGGCGAATGGAAGATGACTGCTCCATCACACCTGTCTGTGGTTGCAGGTCTATTAGATGCAACCACATGTCTTTAGCTGCTTGTGTGTAGTATCCTATCTCTGCATTGGAATGAAGACCCATCACCTCCGGGGTGTTTGCCAATGGCAGAGACTCAATCTCGTCTGTAACCAGCCGGTGAAAAGTCATGAATGTTGACGGCCGAACTATTAAAAAGTAAGGTAATGTAGATCAATGCGGGTAATAACAGACCGATATATATTGTCCTGGGTCCATTTGACGGAACCTTGTAGTCGACATCATTGTTTTTGAAGAAGTGAAACCGGCAAAAGTCATAAAAGAGGAAATCTCCAAAGTACTCATCCATGTAGACATTCAGGATCCTGCGGTCAAAACTATCGATGACTCGTCCACCATACATCACCTGTGAAATGTGTATATAGTAATTGTAGAAATGTTTTATGATGTGTTTTAATCTCACAAACTAACCTCGCCTACGAGGTACTTGATACTCCCCCAGGGAATGTTGCTCTCTTTTTGGTCATGAGCTTTGGTCAGGTAGGTGTTCAAAATCTCCAAACACACCTGTTGAGCACAGTTGCAACACTGAGGTAATCCAATCCAGATTGGTCCTAAAGAGCTCTGAGTACCACCTACCAAGAAGTCTGACTCGCTGAAGTCATAGGGGACATTCCATCCAATTTTTCCATACTTGCGCCTCTCTTGCACCACGGCATGGAAGAAAGCCAGCACATAGACCAGGCTGCGGAAAGCAGAGTGCGGGCATCCAGTCATAGTCTCGTGGCTGATTTTAGAGTAGGTGGCTCTCATGTTGAGCTTGAGACCATTTGGAGCCTCGGTGACAACCTGCAGTACATGGCAAGTGTAATGTAAGAAGAGGCAAAGTAACAATTAACCAAGTTTATGTTTCAATAACTGTAATATTGCTAAATGTGAAAAGAATTAGTCATTCCACCTTAAGAGACTTTTGAAGAATGCCAATAGGAAAGTCATCAATAGGGTTGGTGGTCAACCAAAGGCGAAAGTTGGGGTGAGGCTTGGGGACCCTCTCGATGCACTTCTCCAAATCTTTCAGCCATTTCACCAGCAGGTGGCAGTTTTGTAGCATCAACCACTGACCACGAGATGCTGCCAGCTCCAGAAGGTGCAATGCAACCTGGAGAAAGTCAAAAAAGGTAGAAGTTCGTCATGAGTCATTGATGAGAAATAGCAACACATATTTTTATGGCACTCATTTAAATACGATGAAAATCCCTGAAAAGTCCAACAATGAACCTTGTAATTGCCAGATGGTGATTAATCCCTCAGCAATTTCAACCTACAAATGTAGAGCACCTATTACTCTCAAGTGGTCTCATATTCGTGGACTAATTGGCCCAGCCTGGCTTAGATTCTGAGAGCAGGCCAGATAAAGCCCACTAAAGGTTACTTAACTCTTTTACTGCCAAAATATGAAAGTTTGGATTCAATTCTTTCATGAGGAAAAAAAAAATGTATGTTTCTACCTTATTCCGTTCTTTTGTAATCACCATTTGAAAATAGGTAATTTGAGTGACATCAGGCGAAAATGGAAAAAAATAAGAAAACAAGCTTTTTGTGAAAAGATGCATTTTCTGCACAACAGTGACTTTGACACCAATATTTTTTTGTTGAGTGATGCTCTTTTGAATTAGATTTAATGTGACAAACGCTTTGATTATTCACGTCATCCTTGAAAACGTTCTACTACCCGGGAGCCCATTGAAGAGAGATACAATGCTGCCATCTGCTGGCCATAGTTAGTGGGTGCTTTTGGATTTCCCCACCCCATTCACAAACCAGCACTGCACAAAACGTTGCACTGCCCATTGAGAAGGAAAAAAAAAAACAAACAAAAAAAAACAAACAAACAAACAAAAAAAAAAAAAAACATAGTTAACGTCAATTCACGTTATTGGCGGCATTCTTTGGGATTTTAGTATACGTCATTAAACGTTCTTGGCGGTTAAAGTGTGGAAAATAAAACTATGGTACCTTCTCCTGCCCTTGGCCCATAGCAAGGAACTTGAACTTGCTCCCAAAGCCAGTCCTGTCAGCCAGTTTCATCAGGTCAGCACCGGGGTCAGAGCCAGGGCTCAGAATAAAGACTATGGGGGAGTACTGGGTGCTCTGTTCATAAATAACATCAAAACTGATCACAGGAGGTTGAACATATCTGTGAAGAGAGATGTGACATGAAAAATCTCATCTGTAAGTATGTTCCCTAATTTCTGCAATTAAATACATTCATATTGAATTGATTGGATAAATCAAACACCTCTCGCCCATGGTGATAGTGACATAGTCTGTGATGGCCCTGTAGACTCTATCGACACGGAAACAGCGCAGCAGGAGCAACTTCTGAAAGTCTGTCAGCCTCTCATCATATTTCATCGGCAGTGGAGCCTGTTCTGGTGCATCGAGGTCATACCACTGTAAAGAAACACAAAAACAGTCAGTCGATTAAAAGAGTAAAAGACTGCTGGTGATTTATGTCATACATAAGTAGCCACTACTTACTGATTGCCACTCTGATGAATTTCTACAAACACTGTCAGGCAAATTGTCAAACTGGCCAGGAAAAAGCTCAGATAGTTTCACCACATCTTCCCAGCTAGAATCAGGTAGCCAGTTGCAAGTTTTCTGGCGTGAGGTCTTTTCCAAGGACAGATTACCTAGTATAAGTCAAAGACAGTCTACTGTGAGTGCTAAAGCTCATTGTGATGTACTTTATTACATACTGTATATCACCTTTGATGAAAAACTCCAGTTCCTCCTGAGGTACTCGACCTTCTGCCTGCTCAATCTTGATGGCCATGTTGAATGAGAAGAGAAGCTTGTGTTTCTCAAACAGACCTGTGAATAGACAAATGCATCTCTGACAGAGGTGGCAAATCCAGGTACATGAAGTAAAAGCACTGCCACAGTTTGGCTTTGGCTTAAGGAAGCTAGCCCAACTAGCTAGTTAGCTACCACATGGGGCTAAAGCCAAACGGTGGCAGGGTTTTTACTTTCTGGACCTGGATTTACCACATCTGATATCTGGTGATAGTGTGAAATTCAAATAATAAATAAATAAATAAATAAATAAATAAATAAATAAATGTTACACAGGGCCTTACCTGTGCAACCATAATTATACACATTGTATGTCAGAGTGCTGATGATGTTATCCAGTCTTGTCGGCAGACCGGAATTTGGTGGAGACTTGTGCAGGGAAAAGTCAAAGACCTCCAGATAAGATGCGAGAGAATACTGGTACATGCTGTTTACCAGAGCCATTTCTGTCAGCGCAAAGAATAAGATGGCACCACGCTTGGCAGCTGGTCGGTACCCGTTTCGGAGCACGTCAATGTCCACTGATGTTTTCACAGCCAACTTAAGTTTCTCAAATACCTGATGATCACATCGAAAGACAAATAAATATGATGACCAACTTGAAAATTGACATTCAAAATGTTTTTCTCCACCCATATGTATTGTTTGGCAAACTAACCTCACTGGATTTTGATTTTGTTTCCTCCAAGGTGTAGACCAGCTCTGTGTTATCCAACATGTTGCCCGTGGACGTGGCTAGCTCCCTTAGCAGGGTGTCACCAAGGTTCTTGAGCAGCTTCTTATTGTCGCTCGTCTCTTGGATCAAAAACTCACGTTGCTCCTCCAGCTCCTTCTTCTCAAAGCCCATTATAACGCTGAGCAACTGGTCCTCCAGGCCTTTAAGGGTCACTGTATGTAACGTGATGGATAAAACAAGATTTAGCTAAGGACAGAATGCACACGGTCTTCAAACTAAACTGTCTTACCAGTATAATTGATAACCATAGCTTTTCCAAACACGGATGGAGAGAATTTGGGGTTCCCCAGTTTGGTGTTGAGGTAAAGTCTGAAGTTGGGATCATAGTCCACCTCTTTGTCACCTAGCCTAACAACCTGCCTTCCCTCTGCTCCTTTCAAATTCTTCTCCAGGACATTGTCAATCACAGGGTCAATGTACTCATCTACATCTTGGAATAGGAACGGGAATCCATATTTAATGGCCATCTCAAGATGTTTCAGGAAGTCTGGATCATTGAAAGATGAGATCTGTGGACAAAAGGTAGTTGGGCAGTCACATTTTTTGCTTTCTCTTATTATGTGCAAAGTAGCTATTCTAAACCATGAACAACAACAATGCAACACATAACTATTCAGGACTTTCTGTACCTTGAGGTTGTTGCTTGCCTCCTTCTTCTTAATCCAGTTGAGGGCTTGCTGCTGAGGGTCGATACACATGGGGAAACGACTGCCTCTTGTTGTGAGGATTCCATTCTGAACTGACAGCTCGTCTGGGGGCAAGCCCTCAGACCCCCACCTGGAACCCAAATACAAATTTCCTGGAGGTCAGAGGGATGCCCAGCCAAAATGAAGACAATAACATGTAGTTCATTAGTGCCTTCTCACTTGCTGATTTCCACCTCATCTGTTAGTAAGTTGTCGACTTTAAAAGGCTGGCTCAAGGGAATGCCTTTATCCTGTACATCGTCAACCCAGGTTTCGTACACCATCTCATTCCTGAAGTCCCAGCTGAAGGCTCCCTCGTAGCTCAGGAAGGCAGAAGAGAGTAGGCAGTCTCCGAGGAGACGCACACGCCGCTGCTTCAACCCCTCTAAATCTTGAGTCCACCTGAAAAAAGAAACAACAAAAATAATAATAAAATAAAATCTCTTATGAGTGCTGTTTAGCGTTCAAATTGTGATCTCACCTCACATTCTCAGAGCTCAAGCCTGAAATAAGTTTGTCAGCAGCTATCAGTCTTCTCTCCATGAGCTCAGCCTCCTGTTGCAGTTTCTGTTTCTCCGCAATAGCAGTTTGATATTTGTCACCAAGTGCCTTCAGCTCTCTCTGAATATCACTAAGCTCACTTTGAATGAGCTCCAGCTCCTTCTTACTCTGAAAGAAATTTCTTTCGAGACGGGCTACCTGCAAAATACGAGTCATGTTACTGTTCTTTCTGTGGACATCATTCTCTCTACTAGATTGACATTACTTTGTCCCTTTTCGGCTTTATCTCTCTGGCAACTTCACAGTATCCAACGACAGCATCCACAAATTTGAACATTCCTGAACCCGCTTTGCTGATGGCTTGCATTTCTTCAAGGCTGGTCCCAAGGTTCTTCAGGAAGCCTATGAAGCAGAGCGCTCAAGGAAATCACTGCAGCAGACAGCATACTTAGCGATGCAAATTCTACCATCATATACATTTTTATTTTCATATACTATGACACGCTAATTGATCGGGAAGTTCACCTACCCTTGACAGTCTTGACCTGGTTGGGACCGATAGCATCACAGTCCATCTCCATCAGTGAACGCAGAAAGCCAGGATCTGACATCATGGCCTTAGCAGCTTGCCAGCTAATTTCCTTTTTTTTACACAGCACCAGGATACACTCACACACCACCTGCACCTGTTTGGGTGGCTTTGCAAATGATCTAAATGAAGGAATAGTAAAAAAAAAAAGAAGAAAAAAAAGATAAAAAGGCAGATAAACGGATGGGGCAACATTCAATTATATTTAGAATGTTGATTAATTGTTTATTTGGACAACAAGTAATACTGAGAGTTTACCTGATCTCAGTGACATCAGATTTGTCAAGGTCTTGTAAGGCAATGCGAGCTGCTTCTAATGCTGGCAGAGCTTCAGCCAGGGAGGTTTCTGCTTCTGCTTTTTCAACAGCAATCACTTTGTTTTGCTCTTCAATTTCTTTGGCTTTGTCTTCTGCCAGCGTCTTTTTGTCCTCAACTAAAAGGGAAAGTCTGCATTTACTCAGAGTGTTTAGGAAACTAACAGAACAGCCCTTTATAATACTTTTGCAAGTTTTCACTGACCCACAGTGGTGTTTGAGACAATCTCTAACAGTATAGTTTCACAGGCTGTGGACTTTTCGGCGAGAACCAACTTCTGCTCTGCTAGTTTGATGTTCAGCTCATCCAGTTGGACACTAGCTTCCTTCAACTTATCCAACCCCCCCTCGAGGTGTTTGCACTGCGCTGAACCCATAAACAAACTTGTTGTGATTTTTCCACTGTGAAATGGGATTATTACAATAATTTCCACATTCTTACCAAGAATATACTGGTCCTTTTCCTGCAGGAGGTTAGAATATGTGTTAATGAAGTCCAAGTAGTTCTTTGGGGTCACATAGTTAGCACGTCTAAGTTTTTGGTGGAACAGCGTGCTATAGTCTCCAACAGATTTATGGACCATGCAGACATGCTCGATAACAGCCGGAGCGTGTTCCTTAGGAATCATCTCACTTTCACCTGTACAAATGACAAAGTTCATCATCACAGCTGCAATACTGTAGTATAACGGACTAATCCGTAATGTAGTATAAGATGAAGAACTGTGCCTTTCACAGTAAAATAGTTTTCATTTTTCTCAAAGTCTCAAGACAATGTGTCATCCAGTGCTGCTCCAATATACCACAGGAGCTTTAGCTTCTATGGATATAAAATGAGAAAAAGTCCTGGCAAGGCCACCAACATCCTTGAGACCATATGGAGAATCTTTAAAAGAAGATCTTTGTGGACAGCAGTCTATCTCCAAACAGCAACTTTTCAGCTTTTGTCATACAATTGCATTTTGAGTAGTGGTAATTTCATTTTAAAACAAAATAATATATATTTGTTTGACATCAGTGGTTGGAATAAGATAAACCTGAATGGCATAAAAGTTATGGGCAATTTGGGCATGGAATTCAGTGAGTAGTTCACTTTACGAATGTTCGTTTTTTGAGACAGATTCCAAAAGAATATGTGCACTACAAACCTAGGAAAAACTCTGCTACAGCACGCAATGCCTGAGGAGGCCACGGTAAGAACCAGTCTATCACAGTGTTGTTCATCAGTCCTGAAAAAAATGGAAAATATAATTATAAGTGAAAGAAAAATAAATAAGTAAAACTAATATTTGTCAATTTTACCTGGAAAGTTTCTACAGCGTGTTCTCAGAGTATCTCCCACAGGAGACATGCCTAAAACAATATGTAGGTTGCTGGCACTTTTGTTGACAAAATACTGCCATACACTGTCTTTAGATGGGCCTGATCCCATTTTGAGGGCCTCGTCACGAAGCTGGTTGAGAATGGACTCTTTCTCATCATCAGGAAACAGCGCGGGAACAATACCTAGCAGAAAACAGCAAGATCACAGGGCAACACGTCACTAACTAAATTTATGTCGTTAGAACAAGGACATTATGAGTTACTGTTTGTCTAACCTGATGTAAGCATGTTGTTTATGAGTTCCAAAAAACCTTCTTCAGCAACATGAGCATCGGTAAAGAGAAACACAGTCTTCTTATTTTCGATGCCAAGCTTCAAATACAATGTTTTCAAGTCTTCGTGAAAGTTTGACTCGCAATATCCTCTGCTGAGTGCTATTTCAAACACCTGAGAAATCATTAACAACAAAAATAAGCTGCTATTACAACTTTAAAATGTTTCACATCAAAACCCCAATTCCAATGAAGTTGGGACGTTGTGTAAAACGTAAATTAAAATAGAATACAATGATTTGTAAATTGCTTTAAACTTATATTCAATTGAATACACTACATACAGTAGATATTTTAGGTTTAATTTAATCTACTGTTTTTTGCAAATATTCACTCATTTTGAGTTTGAACCCTACAGCGTGTTATATCATTGTTAAAGTTTTGTAGGTGGAATTTTTTCTCATTCTTGCTCAATATACAACTTCAGCTGTTCAACAGTCCAGGGTCTCCATTGCCATATTTTGCACTGCATAATGTATCACAAAATGTCCTATGAGAAACAGGTCTGGACTGCTGGCAGGCCAACAAATTTGCGTTTGTAGATGTAGTGACAAATTTTGTTAAATGACAATGTTTTTTTGTTTTTTTTGACATGTTCCTGAGTCAATGTGGCAATATCCTTTTAACAATGATGGTGTTTTAAAAGTTTTTATTATTATTATTAATATTATTATTATTATTATTATTTTTTTTTTTTTTAACACAGTGCTGTCTGAGGGCTCGGCGGTCATGGCCATTAAATTTGATTTCTCCAGATTCTCTGAATGTCTTGATATTATAGATTCTATAATATTATCAAGACATTCAGAGAATCTAGACCGTACATGATTAAATCCCTACAGTCCTTGTAATTGTTCATTAAGGAACATTGCTGAAAAGGATATGCAAATCATTGCATTCTGTTTTTATTTACATCATACACTTTTAAATTTTTTAGTTTTTTTTTTTGTGTTACAACCTCACAGTCAGCAGCAAAGGCAGCAAGCTTGGTGATGGACTGCTTGCCTGAGCCTCCCACACCCACGAGCAGAGCATGACCACGATCGATGCGGACGATACGGTGCACGCGGGTCAGATGTTCCAGGGCGTCATAAAACAGCACCAGATTCATCTTTGATATTCTATCATTGTATTCCTCGAGGATCTCCTGCAGAATACAACATTGGCCTCGAGGACTACTGTTCATTTTCTAACCAAAAACAACACTTAATTGAGAATAACATCATGATACCTGAAATAGTGCTTTACAAGCTTCATAATCCAGCAAGTCTTCATATAGTCTTGGTTCCGTCTCACTCAAGGCTGCCCTGTAGTCTCCAAACAAAACTGGGTCTCTCATAACATCCTCTTTGTTTACCTTGAAATGTGCTTCAACTAAGTTCCTTATCAGGCCCTGAACCTGTGGATAAAAAAAGCAACAACAGTGTAATTACATCTTGATAGCAATATGATTTACTAAATTGTAGATCAGATAACAGATGAAAGAAGGTATATCCTATACTGTATATATAATATTATAATGAACAAAACTGAGTACAATATATACCAAATTTTTGTCTTTTTCATCAATGAGTCTATCGTGGAAAACCCTCAGACACTCGTTTCGCCAAACCCGTACAAACATAGAGATAGTCGAAAATCTGTGAAATGAGGGAAAGCAAATATTAAGTACACACAAAGCACAATGTAGCAATTGTCAAAATAATTAATTGACTTGTTGAGACCTGTCGGGCTGAGTGAGAGTTAGGCCATTGTAGACCCTTGATAAGTCTCGCAGGTTAAAGATGTAGTGAAACTTTGCTGGAGTAGGTGGCAAGTCTTTGACAAGGCTGTTGTACAGATCCAGAGTGCAGGCGGTGACTTTATCACAAACCTTCTGTACTGCCTCTTCAAATTGCTAAAACATTCAAATTAATTACACTTGACATGAAGTGCATTGAGACCAACATGGCCTTCATGAAAAGATACTCACTTTGGTGTGGCCTTTAATAATGGAGGCATAGATCAGGTGGAGAGACTCGACAGCAGGGAAAGGAATACTGAAGACACTGAAGAGTGAAACGAAGCGGGTATCCACTTCGTTCCTCCCACCTCCCGCTATCCCCATGGCGGCAATGAAGCCAAGATCCTTGAGGGTTTTATAGGTGAGCTCCTTCCCTCGGTCATAAATGCCTCCTCGGTCCAATAAGAGCTTCAGCAGTGCAATTGGCTGCTGTGTGCCATAGCTGTCCACCTGGACAGGAATACATATACAGCAGAATCATTTGATTCAAACTGGTAATAGTCGAACAGAAATGTATCAAAGTCCAAGTGTGCCGTAGATACCTTTGGCATATTCATGTCATCTATAAAGACCAACAATCTTTTGCCTACTGGGGGACCATATATGTCTTTGGTCCTTTTCTCTAAATTGGCCTCTAGGTTTTTCTGGAGGTCCATTGATGTTGTCCTGGATGAAAGGTTGATCGTCAAAGTAATCTGGTGGAACATATTAACAACATGAAAATCAATTTGTGAAGTCATAAGTAAATTTTGCAATGTCTGGTTGGTGAACTCACACTACTTTCTCCATTTTGGTTCTTCAGAAAGTTATGAACGGTGGCTGTTTTTGAGGTTCCGGGATCTCCAACTAAAAGAACAGACCTCTTTATCTTCACCATCTGTTCCAGGATCCAGCTAGTTTTTGTAGTGTCCACAGTTGGGACTGAGGTAAAGGCCAAACATTTCAAATATAAGCAGGAAGAAGCTTGGTTGATTAAAATCACTTTGATACAGTAAATGATACAAATCGGTCTTACCCAGAATATCAGTAAATTTCATTTCATGGTTATGAATGTATTTGGTGACCAGATAACTCCAGGGAACCCACTTCTGCTGTGTTCCATCAAAATGGAATTCAAACAGAGTGGGCAGGTTCCCTGAATAAGTGACACAATTGAAAAATGAATCCAAGTTAGTTTAGTATCCAACCACGAAAAAACATCATCCAAATTCTTCTTATACCTGGAATCTCACCAGGTCCAGCCAACGTTTTGTCATCACTTACAGTGATTAAACCACAAAGTCTTTTGATGAAATCATCAAATTTGTCCCTTCCATCGTCTAACAACGAGGCACCAAGAGAGAAGAAGAGAGCTTCCAGGAAGTAACACTCAAGCACTGGAGCACTTTCGTTCTCAGTTTCAAGTAAGGCATCCAAGGTCATGCAGAGCTGGGAAACCTGAACAGAACACCAACACAATTTGAATCACCATCAGATTTCTGGATCAGGCATGATGCTAACTTTCATTTTCAAGACATTCTTGCATAAATTCAGAAAGGACACCATCCTACCATATTCAGATCACTTTGAGGAACAACAGTTTTGAGTTTCTCTCCTTGTTTCCCGTCAACAATCCCTTCCACAATCATATCAATTAATTTGTGCACATATTTTTCAAACAGTTTGTCCAGCACTTGTTGTTCCTATGGAATTAAAAACAGAGGTCATGGAAAATTCCAAAGATCAGATGGCGTGTGACAACCATTCCAACACATACTTTGACGGGTCTGTTCATCAACCACTTTTGCCAGTATGGGGTGTATTGCAGATTTTTGGGGTCCACATAAACCATTCCACAACGAGAGACGGTCGCAGGGGAAGCATACTGCAGATCACCAACCTGCAATTATTCAAATGTTATTAACAAATAGCTAATGCGGGTATGACTGCCATAAATTTATACAAACCTCAAACAGCAGGGCACAGTGACCTTGTAAACGAATTCGTTCTCCATTAGCCAGTGTAAGGAGCTTGTTGTCGTCCATTACCGAATTCATGTTCTCAACCCACAACGCATCCACATCCCCATCAAACAGGATATATCTGTGAGTTCATATGTTCATTGTGCAGTAAATTACAATATCATTTAGATCGACACTTGGTACTGTAGATGTGACGTGTCATGTGATGTACTGTATTCCATAACGTCCATCAAATGTTTATGTTCTACCTCCTCTCTTGTTTGTCAGTAGGCTTGTTGATGTCACGGAAGATGTTGGATAAGACCCCATCAGTCCAGTCTCGAGTGTCAGGGTCCAGAATACCATACAGTTCAATGACACTCATGGCTTTCGGGTTCAGAGGATATAATTTGGTGTGAAATCCCAATCTGGTGGTGAGATATTGATGACTGTATCACATGTATGCAACAGAGGAACCTGACCAAAGTTTGAAATATCTGAACTAAAACGAACTTGGTTTGAGCTTGACATAATGTGCTGATTACAACCGATTTCCCTCCACCTGTTGGGCCCACTATCATAGTAGTGTGTCGTGTCATCATTGTTTCATACAACTGTACCACTTTATCCACCTGAAAGCACAGAGTGTGTATGGGGTTTTAGAAGACTCAATTAAAATGTATTTACAGTATTTGTTGCTGAATAATATGACAGTATGAATAACACAACACACCTGGCTAGGCAGTAAAATATATTTGTTCTCTTGCAGGACCTCTTCCACAGCATCAGTGAAGCTGGCATAGCGAACACGAGGACATTCTAGTCCGGGAAACAGGTCTGAGATTAGCCCAAGGAACAGAGGCACATCCTCAAATACAAATTTGGGCAGATTCATGTCCCGTAAGGCTCGCATCAAAACCACATCCTGCAAAAAACAACAACAAAGTTTTAAGCGTATTAAAATGCTTATCTTTTGTTTGAACTAACAGTGATAACTGCTCATAATACCAGAAGAAGGAAAACGGATTGAAAACGGGTGCTGGATCTCAGCTAGCTTTGGGCAGTAGGCAGGGTACACCCTGGACTGGTTGCATGTAATTTCATTAATGACTTAATTTATTTTATTATTTTAATTTTATTGCATTCTTTTAAAAAATGAAAGGGAGAAAGAAAGAAGTAAACACAAAATGAATGACAGCAAACGGTCAAGACATTTTCAACAAAAGTTTACAAATTTGTGATTTCATAATTTTTTTTTAAATACAGATTGCAATCCAGATTGTTGCACAAACTTACACCTTGAATTGAAATGCATCTCAATGTTAATTGGCAAAATTTCATGATAGTCTTTATACATTATTTGACGGCGGTTATACTCCATCAATTCATCAAATTTGAAAGTTTTTAGTTGTATAAATATTGGGTTATTGTTATCCCTGTATCTGCATCCCAAAACGATTAGAATAATAGCAGGTATTGGGGTAAATGCAGTAATTTATATACTGTACTGTCGCTCTAATTCACATTTCTAATTCTCACACTACTGGGCGAGGCTGTCATTCAAGATACCAATTCTTCATAAATAATGAATTTGTTATCAATATATTATTTTTCATGATGATTGTACCTCAGTGATGTCTGGCGAGCCTCTCTTCAGTTCTCCTGCCATCACGAGGACAGATTTCAAAGCTCGCAGGCCAAAGTCATAATGAGACTGTTTGGACAGCTGCTCTCGAGCCAACTTATAGAGGACGGTCATCTTTTTTGCAAGGACCTGAACAAAACAAAAGAGGAGAGAATCAAATTTATAAAATGCTTCGATGTGCAAAGTTGTAGTTTGATTATAAAAACTGGGACATAAATATGGGCAAAATTAAAATATTCACTTTGGCCATTAGGAATCCCTCAGAAAAGAGCATGATCTCACAAATTTGTTGCAAGTCGGGCACAATCACCACGACAGGTCTGAAGAGAGCTTTGACTGATTCGGGCAGCTCTGTGCGCCCTGCATAGCCTGGGTTCATGGTGATGAAGATCCCAATTCGGCTATCCAGGGTAATCTCGTGACCTTCAAACTGATGTACAAAATGATATTAGCTAAGGTACGACAAGGCAATATTCACGTGAACAAAAAATAACTATGACAATATAGCATTTCAAAGACGTACATTAAATATTTTAAGGTAAAGAATGAGAGCATTGCGGATGGTTTGGATTTGGGAAGAGATAACTGAAAGCACTGAGGCATCAATACGGTTGAATTCGTCAAAGCAGCCCCAGGCTCCACATTGGGCCAGGCCAGAGAGGATCTTCCCCACAGCCTGCACATGGAAGGTAAAGGTTTAGGAAATGCACAAAATAATGCGTATCGCTAAGTGTCGCAACTGATTGCCAGATTAGCTACCATGTAGTCCATGCCTTCACCACAGTTGGTAACCACACAGAGCAGGCCCAAAGCTTTGGCCAGATCTTTGGTGGATTCCGTCTTTCCAGTACCAGCTGGTCCAGCAGGAGCGCCACCCAGGAACATGGAGAGAGCCTTCACCACAAATACATACGCACATCAACAAGTGTTTGTTAGTTCAAAGTGGTGTAAATGTTTATGAACCTGTGTGATTGTGAGGTAGATCCGGTCTGTCAGAGGAGTGATAACCAATCGACCATTCAACCCCATGTATTCATAGCCGTAACTAAAAGTTGCGCTGCACTGACGCACAACAAGATTGTCTTCTTCTTGGACCCAGTAGAATCTCAATTGGCTTTCCCACTCAAACTCCTTTGCATCTGTTATACTGCAGAGAGGATCAAGTTTAACTTTACATGTAAATGAAAACGATTCTACATAAAAGTTGATAGTAACAGGGCCCTAATTTATGTCAGCTGTACCTGTTCAAGACGAAGTTGTCTACAATGTCTCTTGCATGCACATCAATGATAAGGACGGTGTTGATCTTTCGTCTGTCATTTTTCTTCATAGGCTGCGTTGAACGTGTTACCAACTCATCAATCTGCTGATGCATTTTCGTCGCATAGTTCTTTAGAGCATATTTATCTCCTTTTTTCAAGTTGCTAAAAACATCTTCCACCTCCCATGTCCACCACACTTGATTTGTTGCCAGTACCACCATGCCCTGGAACAGCAACATCCAGTCCACCCTGAGTGATAAGGAGACCCGTGGTGAGAAAGATTTCATTTACAGCGATAAACATGCTTCCAATCTACACCCACCTGCCTCTGTCTTCACAGTAGCGAAAGATTGCTTCCTTAGTGATAAGTCGATTAGTTCTCCTCATCTCATGTAAAACTCCTGTCATCCATTCCTCCACCCTTCCTTTGATTTGGACGGGCTTTTGAAAGTCCATCACTTCCCCCTCAGCAGACACCATAGCTCCTGCTGATATCTCCCCACTGCTCTCTGAGTCAAACCGGAGGGATGCAATGTTGTCATACATCTTGTGGAATAAGGTGGAAAAAAAGGTGGAACATTTTTCATTCTGCATCTGATTTCACACACCTTTAAAGTGGAAGTCAACCTTAAACATTTCTTGACAATAATATATGTGACCTCCGTTTTTATCCATCTCAGGAGGCGGCCATTTTGCCACTATCTGTCGATTGAAGATGACATCACAGTTGTTTTGGGCTCAGGCAATGACCAATCACAGCTCACCTGTTTTCTGAAGCTGGGCTGTGATTGGTTGTTTCCTGAGATCTGCGTAACTGTGATGTCATTTTCACTCAACAGCAAGTGACAAAATGACCGCTTCTTGATATTGATAAAAACTAGTGGATTTTGCTGCTTAACTCATATTCCACTAATGCAATATTAACCAAAATACCGTATTTAGACTAGTGGGGCTGCATAAAACAGTATTGTCAAGATTTTTTATTTTGACTTCCCCTTTAAGAAACAACACCGGCTATAACAGTGCAGGTTAAGTGATACGTTGTCTTCTCTTACCTTTATCATATGTTCCTGAACACAATCATGGTGACTACTCCCCAAAATGCTGAGCAGTTCATCATCAGATATGAAGAAGAAGCGTGGGAATGCATCCCGCTTAGAATCTAAGTAGTCGTTGAGACTTTTCTGGCACCTTTCTAGGTTCTCACTGAGGGTCTGCAGGTCTGTTAGCCGGTTAGGGACCAGGCAACAGTGCTTTATGTTTGGGTTGCTCTGTGCTTCATGCATTATCTACACAATGATTAATATTATATCATTTACAGTTCACTTATGAATTATATCAATGTTTGGACAACACTCACATCTTTGAACTTTTTGTCAATAATGTCAAATTTCTTGGCTTCCTCTGGTAGCTGTGAGGAAATATCACCGCCAATGAATATGCTCTCCAAGTACATCCATTTGCGTTGTACCAGCAACCAAACCTGCGCAAAAGATTTTTTAAATTTATTATGTTCAAATTCAGCTCGTGTTGAAGACACAATGTGTGTCAATTCATTTATAGTTTAACCTGTATGGTCTCACTGATAAGAGACAGGTTTTTCTCCCATTGTTGGATGGTGTTTTGGAATGGTCCAACAAAACGGCTCCCTGCCATGCTCTGCAAATTCATGGCATCATTGTCCACATTGGACAGGATCTCATCCACTGCACCCAAGACAGAACACTGTTGCTGGGTGCCTTTACTGTAGGGTTGTACAATGAATTTCATGTTTTCCCAGGTCTCCACCACCTCCTTCACACCCTAAGAGGCACACACAGACATTCTTACATATTTCTTTCAACGTGTACTTTGAATTCAGGATCCTTTATCAAGCGAATTGCTACCTTTTCAATACCAAGCTCTTTTACAGCTGAAGTGACAATGTCATCGATGACATCAGCATATTTATGAAGATCCATGGCAAACATTCTCTCCAGAGTAAAGCTGCTTGTGTTCATTTCAAAGCTTGTGCCAGTCCTTTTCATCAGGTCTTTCCAGTGTCTGTAGGGACATTGGGGCAAAGAAAACCTGGATGTGTTTGCTTTTTTTTGTTTTGTTTGTTTGTTATTGGTGTAATTTGTGGTTTACAAGCATGCTTGCTACCAGAAGAAGTTGAGCTCAGTGGTCATGTATGAGCAGATCTACATGTGTATGTTTTAGGAACTCAGATGAAGAGAGGGGCAGAACTGTAACCTGATAGCCATCCACCATGGGGGGGGGATGACAATCTGGACTCGGGGAGAGGGAGCAGAAGCTCAAGTTTGCATAGCTTGTGCAAGCTCGAGATAATTGACATAGTTATATTATGTGGCGTTAAAAGGAATGTCCAAAGAACTGACATCAGTAGAAAATTGATTGAGTTTTTCCCACATTCTTGGCAATTTTGAAAATCAAAATCTCTGTAATGAATCTTCTTTTATGAATTTCATGAGTTTTGGAACCCTGAAGGATGCCGCCAATGTGATGTTATTTGTAATATGCAGTATGACAGGAAATGATTGGATGGAAGTATTCAATGTCAGTAATGACCACATGATGAACAACATAGGCCTATACCAGAATGAAATAGTCAAACCAGTAAAAGTGACCTTTCTCTGAGGGCTTCATTCTTCAGGTCCAGCAGAAGTGGTAGAGAATCTCTGAATTCCTTCATTCTGCCCTCGACAAAGCAGGCCAGAGGCTGGGCTCGCACATCTTTCGGCAGCTTCCTCAAATCTTGGACAAAGCATTCAACACCTCCCTGAAGCACATGGATATCCAAGTCCACCCACAAGGTCTGAGACCACTTGGTCTTCGCAACCTGAGAAACAACATCAAGATCCAGACATCTGATGTTTCCAGACGTAATATTTTTGTTTTATTAAACCTGACCTTTAGATTACGGTAGATGTCATAAATCAGCCTGAAGCCGTTCATGTCTTTTTGTATGCTGACAATCTCTGGATATGCGATGACTGGAAGGTCCAATAGCTTCTTTGCATTAGCTAGCTCCTGCCGTCCCTCCACCATCTTGGAAAGCTCTGCTTCATATGATTCCATTATTGATAGCCCTGCAAGGAAAAATGAAACAGATCAATGCACTGCAGTTGTATAATAATCCTAAAAATGATTTTGCTGGTTACATATTTCAAAAGACAAAATACCTTTATCTAAATCATTTCCAACAGCTCCAGGACCATGCATGTTAAAACTTTCAAAAAAGATAGACAAGTCCTCTTGAAAGTCTTCTGCCATCTTCTTGGTAGTCTTTGTATAAAGCAGGTGATAGAGAAAGACAGAACTGTAGTAATACGTCTCTACTGTTATTTATTTTTGTTGTTGTTGGATGGAGGATGTTTTATGCAATGGGATATATACTAATGTTCTAAAGTTCTAACCTCTTTGAATGATGTCTTTGTATCTGTCAGACTCAGATCCACTTGTTTGGATTTTGCGAACAGGTCCCTCCAAATCTGGTTGATATTTTCTTTCAGTTCTAGTTCATCTTTTTCAACCTACACATAATACATCCAGGTAGTTCCCGGTAGTAAAAATATTGAGAGAATGTGTTATTCACAAAGCAATGAACTAAAATAAAAAGCTAAACTACAATACCTCCACTTTGTACATAGCCAGTGTTCTGTATTTTTCCTGGATGTCTGTGATGCACAATTCCACATTAAGAGACATGTCTCTGATGTTTGAGACGGTCCCGAGGACATTCTTCAAGTTCTCAAAAGTGTCAGGACTCTGCTTCAGCTTCTCAGAAAGTTGCTGTGGAAACAAAGGATAATTAAAGTAGTTTTAAAAAGTTGTTTTAAGTCTTATTTAGAGACGCACACATGCATGCTACCATGAGTTCATCTTTTAAGTTGAAGAGTTCCTCTTTGGCTGATTTGTTGAGTAAACTCCCCAGTGAACTAATCCAGGACTCTGCCATCTCTTGCACAGTCCGGCTTAGGGGCTCCAGGTTTAACTGGACAATGTGTACATTCTTAAACAAAGGTTCCAGAAGCACCTTTTGATGTATATGAGCATAGAACTGCAGCCTCTGGTCATACATAGCACATGATGGGTTTTTAGCTGCAAACCTTTCACTGACTGTGTCTTTGTCCCTTTCCCATAGAGCCTGGTACTGTTTCCAGTGGTTAAGGTCCTGGTCTACAGAAAGCAGCAACTGCTGAATGTTATGGGACACTGCAAGGGCACTTTCATTGATTTGAGGATGTTGACACACGTCCTCAAAGAAGTTAAAAGTCACAAAGTCGTCACCATCTACTTGTGGTGGGCACGCAATGCAGGTTCCATTCATCCAACGCACAAATTCCTAGAACACAAACACGGAGGTGGACAGATTTCATACACCGATGCACAACTCCATCTTAAAATCTGCATTGGCTCGCAGAAACGGATACAATGGTCCTACTTTGGTGCTCTCCACACAATCTCTGATACGCTGTACAAGTAACTGGTAGATGTCGTCTATTTGAGGCTGCAACAAAATCTTGGGGGCAGAGAGGATGGCATCAATACGGAAAAGGGGGTCGCTCCCCAGCAGCACAGCATTGAAAGCCTTGATGTTCCTGAATGTGGCAATCAACACAATGCTTGTACAGAAGAACCTTTATGTGATGGTCAATAATTGTTACTGTTTATTGGACATGTACCTCAGAACCATGTTTATGAGGGAATTGTGCACCTTGCGTTCCCAGAATGCATAATAACTTGACATACAGTTGGACTTGCCAGTGCTTGTTTCCATAATCAAATGTTCCACCTTTGTGATGACAGGTCCAATGTCAGTGTATTTGCTTTTCAACAAATGTAATGTCTTGACCTGGTCTCTATCTATACATTCACAAAACTCTCTGACACCTGAAAAAAAAAAAAGAATACAATTGTTATTACCGAAATAAATGAAATCTAAGTAAAAATGTTAACATTTTTGTTAATATACTTGGTAAAAGGTCGGTCTTATCTGGAGCAGGGCATTGCAGGAGGTCTGCCATCATTATCGATTGCAACTTGGCTTCAATATCAAGCTCATTCTTCTCTATTTGACTGACAACTGACTCAAACTTTGAGATCTCCTGATTGGCCTCGTTGATGAAATCTGCAATTGCTAAAGTTAAACAGACATATTACTTTCACTCCCCCTCGATGTTGTTTCCTTGAACTAGAAATCATAACAACATTTTTGTACCATACCCAAGGAATTCCAATTCAGTCTTTTGCATCCTGATAATAACAGCGTTTCAACTCTTTTGATGATTTCAGACAACATGGCGACCTTTGCGTCACTCAGACTGTCAACTGTGGAGTTGTAGCTGCTGACGAGCTTGTGTAGATCATCTCTGTATCTAAATCCAACGTGAGATGTGGAGGTTACAGTGTTGTTGTTTTTCTTTTTTTGTAGAGTGTTCCTGTCGGTTAGTTTCACTACCTTATGAAGTTGAACTCCTGCAGAGTCACGTTTTGAGCAACCTCAGGTATAGAGAAGGACATTGAAATCAAGTTTTTTGTCTCGGAAATTATTGTCATGATCTCTGGTGGAAGGTTTGCACAGTATCGCCTGTCTTTTTGTGAACTGATTTCAGACTTGGCTGGGATGACCTAAATGAGAAATTTCAAAATAAAACCAAGGAAATTCAAATAGTGATGATTTTCTGCACTTATTGTGAGGTGATCAAGTAACAACGATACATACCAGCTCACTCTGGTCTTGGCTTTCATTCACAATGATGTCCAAGATGGGTGTCTTCAGTAACAACGGCAAGTTGATTTCAGTATCAGACATCCATAACTTATACTTCTTAACGGCATACTCGCTCATTTTTTTTGCTATTTCCAAGTATTTGTTTTTTGCCTAAAAAAAATAAAAAATCCAAAGAGTAACATGTGAGTTTAGAATAATTCTTCAATTCTGTCTAAACATACAAATATGTCGATACAGCTGTGCAAAAGTAGAATAACTCACCAATTTGCCCATTTCACTCTCCAATAAATCTGGCATTGTCAGAAGAGGAAGCATTCCTTCTTTTACATGGTGGAAAAGGGTATGTGTCCACCTGATGCTGCCTGCCACGGGGGGCTCATTCTTGTTTATTTTTGGTTTGTTCTTATTTTCCTCAAAGATTTCATTTACACTGTCCACCTATAGAAGATATAAGTGACATATGCTAGCTTAATACGGGGATCAAACTCCTCAGACGCCCTGTTAAGGTTTTAAGGGGGGTGCTGTAGAAGAGGGACTGTCGGGAAATCAAATCATAGTTTCAAGAGGGTCCTCGGCAGTGTTCTGGGGGGGGGGTGCATGGAAGTTAAGTCTACATGTGTTTTGTGTACTTAGAGAAGACGTTCAAGCGTGTCCCTCAGGGCATCTTGGGGAGCGTGCTGTAAAGTTCAGATGGGAACTTTCACTGGTTCTTTTATTTTGAATGCTCGCTATACTAATAATAATAACCAGGAAACTGCATATTCTCAGTTGAAATATTTACTAGATGCCAGAAAGATCGAGTACACAACTGTGGAGCCTTTTCTGCTGAATGCGGAAGAAGGCCTAATCTATTCAAAATGGTCTCTACTCGTATACTGCCTTGGCCGCCCACCCCACACGGGGGGCGGCTCAGCCTAGTGCATATGAAAATGTGTGACCTGATGGTCTTAACTGTTTTCTACTGGATAAGTGTGCGGATAGATAGGAAGACGCCAAGCCAGCCAGGACAGGTCACAGCAACACAACGGCCTGGCTCAAATCACCTATCTAATTCTTAAGAGGCAAATTAACAGTGCTCTGGGAGTTAGGTGTGTTCTTTACAATAATATGTTGTATGTACCCCCACTCATCGAAACACAGAATTCTGATTAATATTGTGTTTGTGGAGTATGAGTTAAGCAGCAAAATCCACCCATTTTTATTCATCTCATAGGGCGTCCATTATGCCAGTTGGTGTCAACTGACACCGCTACTGAAAATGACATCATGCTGCTGACGGCTCAGCTTCCGAATGTTACATGGCCAAACTAGGAAAACAGGTGAGCCATGATTGGTAATTACCTGAGACCTGAGCAACTGTAATTTTCTGTCAACAGTAAGTGTAAGTGTCCTTCTCCTCTTTGTTATATTCTTATGTTGTGCTTTGTTGTTTTATTTGTACGTTTATTAGAGCTGTCAAACGATTACCTTTTTTTAATCAGATTAATCACATCTTAGAATTTTGATTAATCATGATTAATCACTGACTTAAAAAGGCTTTTTTTCCCCTACATATTTTTCCCGCTAAATTAGAAGCGCACCTGTTATGTGTTAATGTTTTCGACATTTAATGTTATGAGGACATCTTCAAAAATTTATATCCACTGCACACGCTCATCCTGCTTTTTTTAATCAATTAATTATTTGTATAATTTTAAATGGGAAAAAATGACCTATAGCATATGTAAACATTTATTAAATGCTTTACTTGAATGCATGTAGTTATGTTTATTGCTCAAACTCCAACAGCTACCTGTAATGTAACCATCCACTGTCAGCTAAAAAGGATCATCTGCTGTCAAAATTAATAGTGTGATTAATCTGTGGTAATACAATGATTAATGCTATCATTTTTTGTGATTAATGAATTAGCTAACGCTTTAACTTTGACAGCGCTAATGTTTGTGCATTGTGTTGTATGTGTTTCTCTTGGGGTTTCTTGTCCAGGTCATGTTTGTAAATGAGAATTAGTTTTCAAACATTTTTACCTGGTTAAATAAAGTTTTTTATTTATTTATTTTATTATTATTATTATTTTTATTTTTAAAGTACGTTGCAAAATGGCTGCCCCCTGAGATGGAAAAAAAAACGGGTGGATTTTGCTATTTTAGTCATAGGCTGCAAACACAATTTTTATAAGAATACATACGTATTCTGTATTAGACTATGGTGCTGCATACAACATATTATTGTAAATAATAATTTAGGTTTGATACAGTATACTAACAGCGATATTTTACAAACCTCTTTGCAATACTGAGCCAGAAGGTCATTGGTCTTTTTCTTCAAATGATTATTGATGGCTGGTCTTGTGTGAATGTTTTTGTATTTCACAAGCATTCCAAAAGCAGCATTTGAAGAGCGCAGTGACTTGAAAGACTTGTCAATGAAGGTAATGACCTCCCTCTCAATGGCCTGATCAAACACAAATAAAAAGTACAGAATAACAACATTAGTGAAAATGAACAATTACTGCATAAGTTGACAGTGCCTTTGAATTCTAAACTTACATAAACACTACTGCTGAAGTTTTGCATGATGATTTTCCAGCTGCTCATCTTGCAGATATTGAAAGGATCAAAAGTTGCTTCCTCAAAAGGCAAGATTAGATTTTCTACTTTGGCCAGCATCTCATCAAATCGTTTTGGGTCCAAAGTCACACTTTTTAACTCTGGGCTGAAGATGTTGAAATACTCATCCAAATTCTGCATTAACCACCACAAATAATAAATATTGAGCTATTGTCACATGCTCAGTCCTCAAACTACAGTTGACAATGAAGTGTGGAAGAATAAGAACACTGACCTGCAAAACATTGTACAAGTCCTGGCAGATGGAAGCCATGTAATCTGTTTTCTCAAAGAGCCTCCTCCTATCGAATTCCCAGCGTTTACCAGTTCTCCCTTGTTCAATTTCAGCACGCACTTCAAAGTAGGATGACTTCCACAATTCCAGAACTTGTTTGGCATCACTCACCTTGGACTTTGCCACCTTTCTTTCATCTCTGTCCAAGAGACACAATCTGACTTACATGACAGTTAAATTGACAATAAATAATGTCAAACTAAAATCGACATACTTGAAGAGTACATGGAGATCAATGACTTGAGCCACACGCTCAGCCAGTTGCCAGACAATGCGCTCCATTAAAGGGACCATGCGTTCATTCTTGTTATAGTGGCAGGATATCAACCACACAATTTGGAGGCTGTTCATTAGAGATGGGATGGTCTCCAGAATCACGCTAAAGTTTGCTCCTGTGGCCAGATTCTACAAAAGAAAAGATCTGGTTTGGATGAAAGACATTAACATTTTACCAAATTTTGATCAAATATTTCTAGAGCTCACCTTGAAATGCCTTTCTAGTGTTTGCAGGAAACGTACATTTTCATCTGCTTCCAAGCAGTATTGAACAAGTTGAGCTTCTGTAGCCTCCAAAGTGGGAATCACACCTGCTTTTGCTTTGGTAAGTACCAGTAGAATCTTCTTTACCATAGGTTGATGAAGCTTCATTTTCAGAGCACTTAGGATAGAGACACGTTCCTGCCAATAAACAATTTCTGCCATCGGGCTTGGTGTCTGTGGCGCCTTTTTTTCTTGCTCCTCAATAACAACAGTAAGTTGAGTCTGCCAGTTCATCACACACTGCTCCAACTTCTCTACTACTGCTGAATTGGTCAGCAGGTCACTGACATCTGGCTTCAGATCCAGCTCTGGGATGCTCAGTACAATGTCATCTGTAATGGAAAAAAAAAAAGTGACTTGTTGAATCAAAGCAGACACTTTTCAGTCATTGGTCAGAAGAAGTTATCCAGCACTGACATTAAGTCATTACATATTGGCAATGATATGCATTCAGTGTTCTTTCTGAAACATCTTCGTAATCTTTTCGAGAAAGGATAACAAACGATCCCTCTGGGAAAATTCACTTTTAGCTATAGAGTTATACATGAAGGTCTGCTGCCTTGCCCAAGGACAACTCAGGAGTGCATGGAAATGAAAAGACACCTCTCTGTAATTTAGTCCCAATTTCATAGCTCACCAACCACAGCGAACTTTGGAAAATATCCGGTCCTCACTCCTGTTACTAGTTCCAAAAAGTATTGATAATTACTTCCAAGAGGAATGAGAATGTTTTTCCATTATACACTGCTCTTCTAATTTGTAGTGTTAGATGATTTCTTAAAATCTCAAATAAATCCAAATATGTACAACAAATAACCGTTTCTACTGATTTTTTATTTTTTTTTTAATAACATTTTGACTCTGAAAAAGGAATACCGGTAGTTTAGAAAATAAAACTCCAACTATGGTGAGTTGTGTGTCAAAAGTTCACTATATGTCAATTTATGGACAATGAGGAGATGAGAAGCAAAGTGTTGCTCATTATGCTTGAAAATCCCTCCTTTGGAAAATACTAGTGTTGTTCCGATACCGATACTGGTATCGGCAGAGGCGCCGATTCTGCATTAAAACAGTGGTATCAGTATCGGTGACTACTCACAAGTAACATACCGATACTATTAATTCCAAAACTAATATAGGATTTTGGATGCTGCATCTTGTGTCTTGCTCGTGCACGACATTCCCTGATATGTGACATGCTCACTGCATGCAATCTAAGATATCCTATTGGCCCTTGAATGCTCTGAACCAATGGCAGGACAGCTTTTTCAGGTTGAGGAAAAAAAAAAACCTTAGGTATCGGTATCGGCCAATACTGCAAAGCTGGGTATCGTAATCGGTATCGGGGGCCAAAAAACGTTATCGGAACAACACTAGAAAATACAAACAGATGTATCATTCTTAAGAATAAATAAATAAATAAATAAATAAATAAATAATGGCGCAAATTGGCATACCATTTGTGAGAAACAAACCTTGAGCTTTTAACTGTTGAATAGTTGAGTTGACCAAGGCCAAAAACTTGTGGGTACTGTTGAGTAACTCATTACGAATGGGTGCTAGGTTACTTGGCTTGATTGGCGTCTCCTGACCACCACTGAATTCTTCACGAGGGGAACCTGCTTCAGTTTGACAGCCAGCCTTAGTTTTCTTCAGCTGATGGGCAGTCATTAATGGAATATAGATCTAAAAGAGTACACAACCTATGTTGTTAGTTTGTTTCAAGTTGCTGTCGTCTTGTTGACTGCTCCGAGTGTTAAGCTCACTTACATGTACAAGTTTTTTCTGCAGAGTTTGCAGGTTGTGTCCATTATGCCAACCTGTCTCCAAGAACTTGGGCATCAGCTTATTAGCTTCAATTATGTCAAGTGGTTCTGCAATGGTCTCTGAAGTGAAACACAAATAACAATGCATTAGTTTTCCCAACAGAATTGTAATAACTTGATACTGGCCTTACTCTTTGTGGTCCTGAGGAAATATACAACTCGAGATTTGCCAAATCTCTCTGGGACTCGGTTTATTGCCATGTGAAGTTCAGTGTGATAGAATAGTTGAATCGTCTGAAACACACAATATTTACTTATCTGTTCTCCAATATCTCTAATAAACATTGAAAGTTTACTAAAAAAAAAAAAAAAAAAAAAAAAAACTAATCTCACGTGACTGAGATGTTGTTCAAGGGTCTTGTTTCCTCTTTGTATCTCCGATTCCCTCTCATGATCCAAAGAGGCACTGGAGCTTCTCTTTTCTGATGTTAATGGTGCAAAATACTTTATAGAGTACTTTACATTTAGGAGAACATAACGAATGAAATAAATATGGAACTCACCTTGTGGAATTTTAACTTCAAGCTCCTCCTCTCGGATAGTTTTCATAAACAGAAGGCACGATACAGTGTTGCCTTCAGAAACGACATTTAAGTAGCGAATAATTTTCTCCTCCTCTTTTCCATCTCCCCGACTCAGAAGTTCGTCGAAACATTTGTTATCAGGTAAATTGAAGAACACACGAACTCGCTGTCGTATCCATTCCACACGTAAATCGTCGTGGGCCATTCTGTGCATTCAAAATGTTTGGCAAGTTTGTGTGCGCGTAAGGAGTGGAGTGCCATTTACGCGTCGTCCCAGCAACCAACAAACTGAGTGAGCTTCCTGCTTCAAGACAAGAGAAAGGCGAGCGGTCGGAAAAGCTCACTGCTTCTGTCTCTGGAAATAATCCTGTGCAAATGTGTTCGTTGTTATCAAATAGCACGCATGTCAAAAACACATGTCAAAAAACACAAATTAGGCAACACAAATTAGGCAACAATAACAGCACTGACCATAATATACGGTAATCTAAACTCTCATTTGACTAATGGGACACGTGCTGCTTCAACGTGATCTACTACGACATACATGTACCCTAAAAAAAAGAAGAAGAAAAAAAAAATCTAATTATCAATTAGAAATGTTTACTGCAGTTTCCAGTGATCAGGGCTCAAAAGCTGCTCTCTTTAGGGGCCCCCATAGCAACCAGCCAGCATCAGTAAGGGGCCCAATTCTCGACACGTCATGAACAGCAGTGCCATCGTTTTGCTATATGAGCCAATGTCAGACAACTCTTGGGGCCCTATTCAAGTGAGGCCCCTCTTGATAGCAACTGCCTGGGTTGCAACAACTCTCGCAGGATGCAAGAAAGCAGCCCCAGAGCACACTGAACCTGCTTGTGGTTTACATTCGGTAGGTTGTTTTGTTGGTACGATTCATTTGCATGGGTAAACTCATAATTAAAACGACTTGCTATAAAGTCCCTTGTGAAATTCCCCAAGTAGCTCAGCAGCATATCAATATGCATTTTGTCATTTTGTTTTGTTTTAGGGACCGCTGTGGATTCTTCTTTATTTGAAGGAGGGGGGGGGGTCTATTTTGCCAATGTTTATACAAATTGTATTTAATGTTTTTTTTTTTCTCAATTGTATTCAGTTTCTTCATAATTGAAACTCAGCTGTTCAAGGGTCCACATTTGACACATGGCATGTGTTGTCACATACAACTTGATTTATTGAGACAAATATATATTTATACATTTGCAAACAACCACACTTTAGCCATTGTCAAATGAAAAATATCAAAATTCTCTTATAAAATGTTGCAAAAATATTTTTATTAAATCCTTCTAAACAAATTATCTGAGTCCAGCCATCTCCAAACATTTTATATTACATTACGTAAAAGTGGCAGTCTTACAGACTTACAAAATGAGTAAGTAAATGAGAATTGGAAGAAAGATGGAGTGTTTGTACTTACAATATTAACAACAAATAGCAAAACAAACCTGGGATAACGGTATTGCCTTAAACAATACAATTGGTAAAAATCTAAACTTCTCAAAACTGTGTCATATGTTATTATCACTGACTGTTCACACACGTCTGTCAGAACATGGGATAACAATCAAGTGTAAATAAACAAAATTAGCCCTCAGTAATTAAAAAAAACAAAAAAAAACAGTCATAATAACCTACACTTTAGGATGCCAGACTTCACTGCATAATCACATTTGATAAAGTGCTGCGGTGACTGTTATCCACTCATTCATTGATTACACAGTGGGCTTATAATATGAAACTATTAATGTAAAAATTTAAAAAATAATAATCAACTGTGCAGTCATATTTAATTCTGAATAAATTAAAAAAATAATAATGTAAAAGCATCAGTATTGTATCTCACACTTCCCACAAGTTCCCAGACTTAGATTTTTACAAACATGAAAAAAATATCACATCATATGTAGGGTTTTGGTATCAGAAATTAAGAACACAACTCTATATGAAGGCGTCTGTGGTGTTATTTGGTTGCATAAGGCAAGCAGTGCAACAAAAAGCTGAGCTATGAAAGCTTGCTCTCTACCAGGACGATGGAAACCAAATCTGCCAAAATTGAAACCTGGGAAAAGGCAAAACGATGGATCGAGTGGGAAAATTCAAACTTAAAGAAGACGCTGTGGGGAAATGCAAAGACAGTTCTCTTTTATAAATAACAAACTAGGTTAGGCGATAATCAAATCTAATCTAACAAGCCTTGTCTGCACTTAGATTTACGTACTTAATCTTGTGTTCATCAATTCTCAACCTGGCAGAAGTGACATCAAGAACCACTTTTGGCATAAGAAAATTGAAATTCTAAAATAAATCATTAACTGTATTCTAATGTGAAGTATATACTGACTGTCGTACAAAATTACTTATAGTTACTGTACATCAATAGAACAACAGTGTTGGTACATCTCAAAACGGCAGTGTTTGCAAACATTGTAGGATGTTGTGGTCCTCTAAAAAAAATTCAGCTCACAATTAGGAGGATGGTTAAAGGGGTGAGGGGAAAAAATGAAATTGGTTGATGAAATCACTGGAATAATCACATTTTGGCTTTATAAGTCATTCAAGAGAACGTCCTTTACTTCACAGTAAACCTTCCTGTTCAAAGCTGGAGGGCAGGAGAGAGAAGGAAAAGGGACAAAACTTGACTCCAGTTCCACTGTAGAATTTATTCTGAAACTCCACCCTGAGGGAGGGAAAAAAAAACGTGATTTGTATTAAATAAAGTCCATGTCAGGTTTTCATGCAATTATGAGGGCATCTTACCAGTGCAGTCGAAGGGCATGGAGGAAAGCAGACAGGCCTTCCATCACCAGCAGGATGGACACCGTGAGAACGGCAAACAGGCCAAACACGGGCACTAAAAATAAAACCCCGAGAATCGATTCCATTCGTAGTCCTACTCGCATCACCATGGCCCAAAGCACCTCAGATAGCTCTGTGCCAAAAAAAAAAAAAAAAAAAAGCAAAGTGGGACAATGTGCACAGTCAACGCCCCCGCTCGTGAATAAACACCCACAAATTCTTATTTAAAAAAAAGAGAAAAAAAAAAAAGGTGGTACCGCAGTGAAATACTTTACATGAAGTTAAAAAAATTAAAAATGTCTTTCAATCAGGCTACTACATACATCAAAAAATGAGTGCCATGATAGTAACATGATTTCAAGCTGAATCTTGGACCGCCAGCATTGACAGTCCCCTGACATTTAGGACCAGAATTACTGTTTACACTGCAGCTACAGTGGCTTAATATTACAATATTACATAAACCTTTTAGCACTAAAACATCTGCCTTGTTTTAGATCAGTGCTTCTCAAATAGTGGGGCGGGCCTCGGGGAACATGCTTTTTTATTTTTTTTACTGTCTTAGAATAAAGTGCAATTTCACCTCCACTACATTAGGGGGCAGTGGCACTCTCATTGGCACAGGGAGCATTTGCTCTGTGGTGTAGGGGTTTTGTATGCACTGAGCATGCGCGCTTTGCACACAGCACAGAGTATGACGTGTAGGCACGAAGTGTAGCAGACACTCAAGTGACACCATGAAAAAATATTTAACTGGGGTGAGAAGACAGGCGGAGAGAGACGGCGATAAAGAGACAAACAAAAGTCGCCCGAAAGCTAAGACAAGGAAATATGACGAAGCCATGGGGGGGTGGGGGGCGCGATATGTTTTCTTCTTCCGAGGGGGTGGCATGACAGAAAATAATTGAGAACCACTGTTTTAGATGAACCTGCACTGGCTGGACTGCAAGGCTTCATACTTACGGGCGTGTGCCAGACTCAAAGCCCAGAGCCTGAGGTAAGATGCTGTATTGGAAATGCACCCAAGGCAGTACTCTATAGTATGGATGGCCTGGTGCAGGAACTCATCAGCAAAGTCAAACTGTTTGGACAAAAACATAAAAATAATATCTTATTGGTTTAGCCAAGCATTTGAGTACAGTAAAAGTAAAGTAACCCTGCTGACCTCCTTTGTGTGCTGCTCCTCGCTGGACGAGAGCTCACTGGGACTGCTGCCCTCCTCCATGTCATGAGCCCGTAACAAGAAGAGCTCCTCTTCACTGCTACGACGCACACGCTCATACCCCTGCGAACAACACCAAGCCAGATTTGTTGAAACATACTTTTTGACGTTTTGGCTGGCAAACAAGCGCTTTACTCACCCTGTACAATCTGAGCCGATGACTTCCGTTGTGAAGCCAATAGAGGTAGAGCGGTTTCCCAAGGAACAGGACAGGCACTGAGAGCACAGCGATGATGACAAGAAACTTCTGCAAGCCGCTCTGGGAAAAGCAAAACATCAACACTCAGCTTCATTTATCATTTTTCTTTTAATTAAATCCACTCTACACATCTGCTAACACACTACGTACTACTTTTTCATTCTACAGGTGCATAATATTTAATCAATCAAAAGCTTTATCCATCAATCCATTCTTTAACCAGAAAATAAAAAACAAATTAGACTAAGGTCTTTTTTTTTTTTTTTCAAGACTGATCTGGCCACAACATATACCAAACTGTAGGGCTGTTTAAAAATAAAAATAAAAATAAAAAATCGAATCGTAAATGTTCCGTTTTTAGCACGAATATTGATTCATAAAAGCATGAATTGATTATTAAAATATTTCATTTTCCCCCAAAAAAATTCTTACGAAAATAGAATTTTAGAGGCCGAATTTTTTTCTGTATCTTATTATCTTGAAACTTACTGTTCCCATGAATTTAAAATTATTTTCTTATATTTACGAAAGACCTAACTTACTGCACTTGAAGACAATTCAGAATCTTTTTAAATTTTATTTACAATTATTGAATTAGAATTATGACAATATTTTCATCTCATCCTTGCTGATGTCAATGTTTTTGTCACACTTGACTGTTTTTGATATTTAAGAAGAATTGATGTTCCATAATTAATCGATATCGGATTGAACTGAAGTGAATCGAACCGGGAAAAATCGAAATTGAATCGAACTGAACTCTTGTGAATCGAAATTGAATCGATTCAGGAAATTAGAATTGATACTCAGCCAAACTACCAAACTCTCAAAATAAAAACCTCTCAGAACTAATAAATCACATAATACTTAGACAAATATTATTATTTAATCATATCTCAGTGAGGGCGGCACGGTAGTCGAGTGGTTAGCACGTCCGCTTCCCAGTTCTGAGGTCTCCAGTTCGAGTCCAGGCTCGGCCTTCCTGGGTGGAGTTTGCATGTTCTCCCCGTGCCCGCGTGGGTCTTCTCCGGGTACTCCGGTCTCCTCCCACATTCCAAAGACATGCATGGCAGGTTGATTGGGCGCTCCGAATTGTCCCTAGGTGTGCTTGTGAGTGTGGATGGTTGTTCGTCTCTGTGTGCCCTGCGATTGGTTGGCAACCAGTCCAGGGTGTCCCCCGCCTACTGCCCAGAGCCAGCTGAGATAGGCGCCAGCACCCCCCGTGACCCTTGTGAGGAATAAGCGGTCAAGAAAATGGATGGATGGATGGATGGATGGATGGATATCTCAGTGAGATGCTGCTCATACTAATAAATAACATTGTCCCCTGAAATGTGAGTTTTTGCTTGGACTTTGGCACTCCAATAACTTGTCTTCTAATTAAACAATTAGTTTCTATTGTCTCAGCACTTCTCTATGTTTGTGTATTTGGGACACAAAAGTGTAGTAAGAACTAATTCAGTATGAGCTGTATGAGTAACATTTATCCACTGGGTGCAGTTTTTGGGTGAAAACAGGGACACTTTTGTTCCTCACCTGTCCAGGGTAAAGGGGCTGCACTGAGTCACCTTGCATGAGGAACATGTTTATGAAGTGAATGAGGATGCTTGGAGCATGTCTGGAGTTCTTGGCAGAGAAGAAAAGCCACTTGTAGAGTATCATAAACACCAGATATCCAAAGAGGCACAGCAGGAACAAGATCTCGGGGAGAAATACCAAGTACAAGTTGTACTTTCTCCTGAAGTGCCTGTTTTCAGAAATATAAGTGAGGTCAAAAATGAAGTCCTATAGTTTGTGTTCATCTGATATAAAAAATGAAAATACTTACAAGTGATTAAAAGTGCTGAGGATCACCCCAAAGCTCATGTGAGTGATGCCCAATATCACTGACATTTTCATCTTATAGGAGTTCAGAAACGTAAGACGGTTTGAAGCCAAGTTCCAAATCTTAAATAAAACAAATTTTAAATGAATAAACCAACAGCACAAAACAGTTTCTAATCAAACGTATTGATGGCACATAGCTAAATCAACAATATCTAAACCAACAGTCTAATGAAATTCAACATAAAAGCTGTACATGACAATATTTTATTGTGACTGCATTGATTGGATTATTAACTAAATATTCTATTACCAAATCATTTAACACCATAAACATGTTAAATTATTTTGATATTAAGTGTGACAAGACTTTTACTTTTCACTCACTGGGTCAATTCCGAGAGGGTATGGACCCCTGAAAACTCCTGTTACATTTGGATCCAAAGTAAGAAAGCCGTTCCTCTTGACATCCTCATCACTATTTGGAAAAGATGAAACCACCAGAATATTTGACTCTTTCAGCACATCATGCAAGCTTTCCTCGACTTGTTTACTGTCTTTGTGAAACACTTACGTCCACGCATTAGCTTTGAACATGGCTTTGACGCTCCATCCAGAACCAAAGATGTTAATGGACTTGGAGAAACAATCGTTGTATATCAGGCCGGTGTAAACAGAGAAGAGGCCCATCATTAGGATGATGTAACGACCCTCAAAAAAGGTGTTCCAGATCTGTATGTGGACATCATGTCAGGATACAGGTACGCGTCTACAACAGGTTGAAAAGCAACTAACTTACCTCATTCCTGGTGTTCTTAAGTTTGCGGTTGTTTTCACACAACACCATCCAAACAGCAAAGGCAGCCATAAGAAGTCCGTGACCCATGTCTCCAAACATCACAGCAAAAAGGAAGGGGAACGTAATGATTGTGAAAGGAGCTACAATAAAGAGTGGGGAAGAATGAAGGAACAACACTGTGTCTTTTCATACTGTAGGGCAGTAATTGTAATATACATGGCAGCCCAGAAATGTCCATACATATGATAAACATTTTGTCAAATGCATGTGTTTGCGCATCAAAAACTGTCCAAGCGACAAACAAAAAAGGTAGCAGCTCGTCACTTACCAGGATTGACTTCTCTGTATGTCCCCACTCCGTAGGCATCCACAATGTTCTGGAAGCCAACAGTGAACTTGTTGGACCTTATCAGGGTAGGGGGAGTGTCATTGGTGGGGATGCGATTGACAAAGGAAGGAACTGTTGATCCACTTTTCCTCTGTCAAATATAATACATGTCACCAATGTTAACATGAACAGTCATGGGAGTCCTGGCATTGTGAATAAACAGTGTTGGTGTTTTTTTTTCACTGTAAAGTGTAATATATATATATATAATACAATTACTGTTTCAATCAATGAAAAGACTTACTTTTATTGCCAAAATATGCTGAAGGTTACTTTACTGTAATTACTAGAGCACTGATACAGTTTGATACAGCACATACGCGCGCACACAAGTAGGGATGTTGTGTGGACTGAAAAAAAATAAACAAACAGCAGTGGTGATCCCAGTTAAATTTACAGCTAAAGTAGCCTTTTGAGCTGAAAGTATAAATGTTACTTTTTTTCCCAGCACCCAAAATTAAAAGAAATAATTCAGTGTACACAATAAAGGTGCTTCTCCACATCAAGTCAACCAATTGAGTAATTCCAACCTTAGTGGCCGTGAATGCAAAGGGAGACAAAGTACTGCCACACAACCAAAACAAATGAAGCTTCAATATTTTTCTTGTGCTGTGGAGCACATGCTGCAGTTGACACCAGTCATTTAAATCACTAGTTGACAAAATACCGGTCGGAGTAGGATTACACAGGCCATGCAAAGTTACAAACATTCTTGAATATAAAGAAATTCAATAAGGTGCAACATCAATTGCCTTATTTTTATGGCTGCACTTTATAAACAGTAAATCTGTCTACAAAAACAAATACTTTTGATTGGTGGTTGGCAACATATTTGTTGAGTACATTTATTCTGTTACTAATTTATTGCATTACGTATTCTTACCGTACACTACATTTCAATATAACGGGTTATCAACAATTAACAAATGACAAGTCGAATTGCATGAAACAGATTTTACCAGCACTTGCCTGCTTGATTATCTCACTGAAAATACATTAAAAGCACTTATATTTGTTGAAACTTTTAGTAGTATACAAAATGAATTACTTGATTTTGTGCCGACAGTATGTTTACTTGTGTCCAATAAATATTGTGTTAAAGTATGCTTAAAAACTCGATTTGACATTTGAAGGTTTTTCAAAAAAGTAACCAGGTGACTACTTTCCCTGGTAACTACATGTATGAAGTATTTTAGTTACCATTTCAATTCATTTAAGACCAAGTTGCCCAACACTTAAATTAACAATGAATCATACATCTAATAACTGAGTCTGAAAATGACAGAAACAACAAATGTGAACTAATGACAAAGTCAGTAGTGGTTTAAGAGTTTCCCTACCGATGCTTCTTCGAGTGATCTTCTCAGGGTGGGAAGCTCATCAACAGGGCACCAGACTTCAGCAATAAGACACTTGTTGGTGACGTCAAAACTACACTGGTTGAGAATGTAGTAGATAGCTTTCATCTTCTTGACCTGTATGACCCAAGTGTTCACCGATTCCGAGGCCTTGATCAGGACCTGCTTCAGGTAATCTTCAGTTCTACGTAGTACCTGCAAACAACAACAATGCACCACACTTTGAGAGTTGTTTCATAGAATTACTAGCAAGACCTACAAGAAGTAGTTTACATTTTGATGACACTTGATACTTCCAGCTAAAGGCTTGATTGAACAAATACAATCAGAGGGGATAGAGTTCAAGTAGGTGCACAGAATTTTTGACAGGATCTCATGTTGGTCATGTGCTACAAGGAGTGAGTGCAATTGGATTTTTCAGTCACAGTAGCTTAAAGCTAGCAAATGATTTGCAAAGCAATGACCCCTCCTGAGAAACTTTCCAGACTCGCTAACTCAAGGAAAATTGGTTAACCATTTAAAAGACACTCTTTGTGGCTACTTTTCTCTCTGTACTGGGGTGCACTGATGCGACATTTAAACATGCCCCAATGTGCACATATCTGAACAGTATATCATGTTATTTCTGTTTTGATTAAGTTTTTAAAGGGGGTGTATTCAAATATGGCATCAATTTCTTGAAAACAATTTGCATATTATCTTCATTTGAAAGGGAAATTATTTATTTTGAGGCTTTTAAAATGGTTTAAAATTACTTGGAATGTGGCCCAAGTACTTGTGGAGTTTTACATATTTTAACATTTTCATTGCATCTACTCTTTGCTGTTAACTATATTGCCTCACTTTTTTCGAAAGATCATAAGCAAGTACGTTAAGAGATATTTAACTTCTGGGGATTACATTTTCACAAGATGACAGTAAATTCAGGAATACACATTGAACTTGTGTTCTGTAACCAATTGAACCAGTGCATGGAAAAAAAAAGAAAAAAAAAAAGACATACAGTGTGCAGGTCCTGAATGCGAGTACTTAGTCCTTGCACAACGTCATTCCTCTCCTCATTGCTACTGGGATATGGATACACATGACAGTGGTAGCTAGAGAGGAAAGAAAAAAGATATGACTTTCGACAGCAATCCAATATAGCAGTGTTGAATATTACCAGTCACAGATCTTCTTCACTTTTTGGCCAATTTGTTCACCCCAGAAGGAGATTAGGAACACCACACTTTTGGTGGGCTCACCCTATAAAGAGGCAAAAAAACAAACAAAAAAAAGGCTTCATTAAAATACTGTCATGATGCCCAGTACTTTCAATTAACATAATCTAAAACACATCTGGATTATACTGTTCTTTTAGAAATCTGCATTATGGAAAAATGCAACATAAAAAAAGACTTACGTAAGCAGACCAATGTTACTTAATTTTAAAACGGCACAATAAAATTATTTCATTATGGATTAGAGGGTCAGAATAGCAAACATAACTTCATCATTTTTAATCAATTAAAATGTGCAGGTAACGCAGCAAGCAAGAGCCAAATTGAAGACCTACAGTGTCAGGATCGTCAAGGTACTCCTCGACTTCAGCGTAGCTGAGAATGGTGAAACCTTTACACACTCTCCACAGCATCCGCTCAAAGGCCTCGATCTTTGCCCTCTGGATGAGCCCAGAAATGAAACTGTGAAATAATGAAGACAAGAATCACAAACAGCCCAACCATGCAAGTATTTTACTTATCCATCCTTCCTATGTGAAGTACACTATCAATGACCTTACTTGATAATAGGGATGTAACGATATCCAAACATCGCGATACGATTTTATCAAGATATGAAGGTCACAATACGATAATTATCACGATATTGTGTGCGTTGGTATTTAAAAAATAGATCACACAACATTGTAAAAAAAAAAAAAAAAAAAGAGCTCATACTAAAAAATGGACAATATTGTGCTTTTGTACATAACAGCAATGCATATAAACCACCTACAATCTCGAATAACAATATTGAGGCGCTTACATGCTTAATGCAAGCAGACATTTATCGCTTCACAAGCAAATTAGGTTCCCCTTCATCTGACAATTAGCATAGATTTTAAACATTGAAGACCAAAACATCCCTAATGAAAATTTAATTGCACTACTAAACTAGCCACTAGAGGGTGCTAGAACTGCACAAATGAAAATCAACCTGACATTTTTTACCAGATGTGTTCCTTTTAAATATTGTGAACATGATGGCGACGATATTGTGGCAGTTTTAATATTACAATATCACAATATTGCCCTTATCGTTACATCCCTACTTGATAACAGTAATTGTGAAAAATAATTCCTAAATAACCCCAAACACAATAAATATAAATATTAGACAATTTAAGACATACCGGTATAATTTTTTAATTTATGAATTTCTAACCAACATTAATTTGGACCAATTGATGGATGTTATTTTCTCTGTGATTGACTAACAACCAGTCTAGGGTTTACCCTGCCTCTCTCTGTCACAGTCAACTGGCATTAACTTCTTCAGCCTACACATGATTCTACTGAGGACAAGTGCTATAAAAATGGATGGATGGAAAGATTTTTAAATTTACACAAAATATCCGAAGCAAATTACAGACAGAAACCTGGTCTTGCCACGATAGCACTTTTACAATCAACTGGAACTATATTCTAGCTTGGATCACCCACATATTATCAAACCATGACCCAGTTGGTGTGTTCTGACACTAAAACGTGAACAAATTTAAACCTACTTAAGCAACCACTTACAAAAACTATATGTAATATAACAAGCAGTTTTCATTTTACCCCAGTTTGGCTCCAAGCCTCTGCATACTGCTGTAATCCATCATGGTGTCTTTTTCTAGGAAAGGAAACTCTTCATATGAGACTTGCACCTGCTCTCTCTGGAGGAAAAGCAAATCAACAGATGGGAGAGAAGAAAATCCACGAAACAGAAGATTACATTCTTCCGTATACCAGGCTGTGTTAATACACAACTTGCAGTGTGGCATACACAAGAAGAAAGGAAGTGTGCACAATTCCCGCTACTACAGTATGACCTATTTACCTCAGCGCTTCTCTGAACAAACTTGCAAGTGATGCGCAGCATGTGTGTGTACTCTGTGAGTTCCAGCAGATTCTTTTGCAATCTCTCCTTATTCCTCATGACCTCACCTAACTCTACTTCCAGTCTCTGTAATTGTTCCTGGAAGAACACGTGCATACACAACTAATGTGATGCTGAGCAGGAGTAGAAATGTGTAACATAAAAAGGCTCTGAACATACCATTATACCCATCACATGTTTCGGCAAAGGAGCCATTGGATTAACATCTCCGTCTGGCAATGAAATGTCAGCTTTCTTGATTTCTCTCAATAGATAGCCTGTTGAGAGTAAATGGGTCAGTTCAAATTCCGTAAATAGGCGATTGTGTATTTTACCCAAATGTTATTACCAGCATTTAAAAAGCATAACACAAGCAGTCACACAAGGGAGTTATTATCTACTCTTGACTGAATTAAGAGTTCAGTTTAGTGAGAGCTATCATATTCAGCTCAGTGAACACAGGACGGCATTTTTCATGACAACGGTCACTAACTTTCAATTGAATTCAATGAGAAGACGCTCTGTTCTTTATTGTATTACTACTTTCTTTTTTATGCAATTATAGCTTCTCAAGGCTTCTGCATTGGACCAAATCACTGCATTCATGCTTTCAATTTACACAGTTAATCACAATCACATCATATTGTCTTTCACTCAAACCTTTTGGAATTCTGTTGCTGATCAATAATTACTTACCAAGGATCCGCTCCATCTCTTCACATCGTTTGATTTCATTTACATATTTTCGTTGAAATGCATTAACCGTGGGATTAAGCTGAAACAGGAGACATATGCACAAGCATTAACCGCTGTTGCAGGGCATAATGTAATTTAACAAGACACTTTCCCTTTCGTATTTTAATTTGGAAACGGCTTCGAAGACAAGTAAGTAAGTCATGTGTATGTTACGGTCATTGAACTGGACCTTTTTCCATAACATTAACATTAACTGCTTCTTCGGTACTTACGTCTCTGAACTCTACAATGCCCAGTTCTCCTAGATCAGCGATGCAGTCGTATGCTGATCCAGACTGGAGGAAGAGTTGGGCCAAACACATTTCTTCACCGCGTAGCAGAGATCCCATTTTGACAGCTTGCTGATATCCCTTCGCTTCTCCTGAGTTGTAGCCGCTATTGTTAGCAAGCTAACAAACTTCGACGGCAGTTACCGTTCATTAAATTTCAACCACCGTCCCGAAAGTTGCGTCCTGTTCATCCAGTGTCATATTTTGAATCCTGTGGTACAAATACACTCGACTTGCTTGACGTCCATCCGCTATCCATGCACAGGTTCTCTCTATCGTCAGCTAGATGCTAGTGATCGCTATTACGCCTTTGTTATTACTGGATAAAAAGAAAGTTCCTTTCACATATCAAATGGATATATACATATTTAGGTCACTATCAAAAGGCAAGAAACTTGATACGCACTTTCTTCATAGTTTTAGCAGAGGTCGCTAAGTAGACTTTCCACGTCACTCCATTTTGGAGTCTGCGCAGTGAGCACCTTACGCTTGAGATGGGCTACACGTGATCGGGAGAATTGTACACAAAATAATTAATGCGAATAGAGTTTTAGTTTTGAGGAAAAAATATATGACTGTAATTAAATGCACGATAAAACTAATGCACAAAATGTGAAACACTTTTACATAATAAAGAAAAAATGTTATGTTGTGTGTTAAGAACAGATACAAAGTAGCCTATTTTAAAACCTTTATATAAATATACTTTCCGACATATTATTATTACTATTATTTTATTATCATTAATGGGAATATTTACGGTTCTTGAAACGTAATAGTCGTATTGTATTTCAATAAACTCTTTGCTTACATATTTTTCAAGGGCTAATTTGAAACAGGAAGCGTTGTTGAGAATCGGATGTTACGTCTATTCACTGCGCAGCGACATTTGTTCATCCACCCATCCTCTTTGGGAATGGTGTTGCTGTTAAATCTCCAGTCTATATACGGTGGTCATGCGTGCTAAAATGTGTTCTTTTAAATACAGATACGCTGTTTTCCAACGGCAAACAGACAACTCGTCTTAGCAGCGCGTTAACATACAAAAGTCGCTTCAAATATACGTCATCGTGTGTTTCAGTGTGTTGTCGCTAAGCAACAGCACGCCGATGCTAAACTCAGAGGTAGCTTCAATCTTCAATGTTACTGCGATTGTAAACAACACAGTCTTGTAGACATGTGCTCGACGTATCAGGATTTGGTTCCACGAGTAAAACGTTAAACCTAAAAAGTCTTCGCAAGCTACTTTGGATACAATGACCAAGGTGGTGGCTCTCCTATCTTTCCTACTTTGTTGTTGGGCGGACAGCAAAAACCTTGGTAAGTAAAAGGTATTTCCAAGTTGAGTTAGTATATTTAAATACGACTGCACGGCCAGTAAGCCATGTGTTGAGTCATACATGTCATTGTCATCAGTTTTCCAGCCATCGACCATTATTGCCACCGGACCGGAGATCACAACACTTTTACTTGGAAAGATAGAAAACGTCTCTCTGAATGTGCGCACTGTATTAACGTCAGATGTATCAGGTACAACCGTACAAACAACAAAACTACTTTATTATTGCCGTTTTTAATTTTTGGGAGAAACGCACATGGTCAACTGTTGCCGGTTGTTGGTTTATTAACAGGAAGTATTGAGCCTCCATCATGTGCATCTGAGGAAACACTGTGGATTGTCTCAAAGGAACTGATTGGAAAGGTAGAAAGATAAATTTCTTAACTGTGATACGTCATCATCTCATGTATAGATGGGAAGCTGAAACTGAAAAATGTAAAACAGTACTTTAATGATGAAGTACACTAAATCTATTGTGATTTTAATGGACTCTGAAGTACAATGACCCTCCTGTGTTTGATTTGTGATTCCACAGAATGCACTCCGAGTTAATCTGCGGCTGAATAAAAGTCTGCATTTGTGTGGTGACAACGAAACAGACTGCTGTCCAAAGCCGCTGTGTGTCTTGGAGAGCCTGCGGTTATCTGCCTGTGTGGGTAACACAGTTCAGGCATCATTGCTGATCCAGGCCAAGATTCATGCTCGTCTGTTTTCTGCGTACCCTGGATCTGGTAATTATACTGAATCTGCTATTCTATGCTTTAAAATTAATTACACAAGTGTCATAACTTCACTCGTAAATGTGAATGTCCTTTCCATTGAAGACAATCAAACGATCATCCCAAACCAAGTGTACCAACCTCTGGGCTCCTGTCCGTGTGACCTCACTGTTCAGACATGTGATATCCGCTGTTGCTGTGACAAGGTACCGGCAAGAAAAAAGGCCAATATAATAATAATAATAATAATAATAAGATATCATTGATATCACGTTGGTGTTTATTTCAACATCAGGACTGTTCGAGTGAAGAGTTGAAGCTGTTTCAGTCACACTGTCTCCCAGGACCCTTCGGTGGGCAGCTCCCTCCTCTTCCAGACTATCACTGCTCTGCGCAGAAAGAAGACTCGCCAGATTGGTTTCCATTTCTCTGTGTCATCTCCCCACCTGAAAACAACCCATACCTGGGACTCTTCTACAATGGAGACAAAATGTAAGGAATTATTTGTTTTGTTTAATTTCTTATCATGTTATTGATTGCCTTAATTGTTTACATGTTGTATTTTTCTCATGTAATTTGCTTAGAACACCAAAGCCTCGCCCCTCCTTTCAAAAGCCTGTTTTGTCTGCACCAGTTTTTAATATCTACAGACAAGGAAATCCCATTTTTACTTTGGATGATCAGTTGTTCACTATTCCCCAGGTTAGTAATGTCTGAATTATTCATGACAATGATTTGTGTTGCCAAAAGCTAACCAAAACATTTTTTTTTTTTTTTTTTTTACATAGATGGCAATTGGACACTGTGTTTACAATGCTCCTGTTGCCTTTTTGGAGAATTTTAGTTTCAAATGTGTAACCCTTCTGGACTCCTGCCCAACTGCTTTCCCTTTACAAACACTTCCATCAGATTTGGAGATTCAAGTGAACAATGGACAAGGGGGTATGTATTCAATCTTAGAAAAATTGTATAACATTGCCTGTAAACATGATGGATTGACTAATGCTGAGCTCAAACTTTGTCAACTTTTTTATTCACGACGGTCGTTGTCAGATTAACAGACGTGGTGCCATGTATTTATATTGAGCCAAGCTCTTGCATGGACCCGCACTTAGAGAAATATCTCGGGCAGAAAAGGGAGTTGGTCAGTGAGTGATGAGCGTTTGACTTCGTCTCACTATTGGTCAATATCTAGGAACAAATCGTGAGGCCATGTAGGACATGTCACACTATGCCAGTGCTTCTCAATTGTGTTTGTTTGTTACATCGCCTCAGTGAAGATGAAAATATGGCGCGTCCCCGCCAACTCTCTATCCCAACTATAGAATGTATAATTTGCCTAAAATATTTGCAAGTACACCTCTGTAGAAGAGCTAAAACGCCTTGCACACTCGAACAATGAAAACACCCTGCCACCTACTGTAGCGGATCTACAATTACACTTTATTCTGGTAAGGCAAAAATAAAAAAACAAAGTAAAAGGGGGGGTCATGCACGCTTTCCTGGTATCTCACTGTGCACCCTCCTATTTGATGTGGAAAAACCAATACAATTCTGACACGCCAGATTCCTGTGTCATGGTTGTGAAATTTCCCAGATACCAGACGACACATCATTGTTTATGTCACACTACACTGGGTACGACGCTTCAAGTCGAGTCAAAATCGGGCGACACTTTAGTTGAGCTCGGCCTAAATCATTTCTCTTTACTTGTAGGTGTAGTTACAGTACAAGTCAGAGATGAATTGGTTGGGGATTTGAGTGATTTCCTGTCGAATGCAGTTGTTAATTCAGGTACAAATATTACAACGTGCCATCGCCACTCTGACTTGTGTCCCATGTGATTAATTAATTTATTTCCCTTCAGATCAGAACCAGGAGTGTGAGAAAGTGACCTTGGCTTTGGATTACACATTCTATTGGAAAGGAAATCAAATCACAAATATCAGTCTGATACGCTCTGTCGGGACACTCATTTTGAATGGGAGAGGTACAGTACATGCCCTTTACATATTCTTTACATCATCAAAATCATTTGTTTTTGGGGGCTTTGTTTCATATTCAGTTTCTCGTTGCAGTGGAGTTAACTACGAGGTATTCTGCTATTTTCCTAACAAGAGATTATGTGGGAGTCTCCAACTCGGGGAATCCAGGTGTGTGCATGTTATCCTGAGAAAAGCTGTGAGATTTGTGTTTGTCAAATATGATACCTTGTTAACACACCTGCATCTGGAATGACAGGTTATCAAGTGGGAAGGCCTGTCATTGCTGGAATTGAGAACACACAAAATAATGCTTTCTCTGTGCAGAGGACATCAATCAATATATGGAAACCAGGTGATATAATCACAATTATTTTGTTGATCATCTCTAGTCTACAATTGAATGATAGCATTATTTGTATTCAAATCAATTAACAAAGAACCAACTTTTTATTTTGCTGGTAAGTGCGTGACGGGCTGTGTTTGACTGCTGAGAAACAACCAGTTCTGTTCGCTGAGAATTCAACTTCAGGTTGTCTTTTTCGTGTCAGCCTACAAAACCTGACCCAGTGTGATCTCCTCAGGTGAGATTCTCAGCACGATTTAACTACAGAACTCGATGTACTACATGTGCTCAAACAAAGTAAAATATTGTGTCTCCTCTAGAGACGCTGTTGGTTCTCTGCAGAAAAACCTGATCACAGCCACGTATGTTGCAAACAGTGGAAACCCAAATTCGGAAACAGAAGCAGACTGGGTCAAAATAAGCTGTAAGTACACATGAATAAGTGTCTTTTAGTACACGTTAGATCATGGAATGAACAATATTTATGCATTACTGTCATGTGAACTGAATTTTAGATATGAACTCGAGCACTTCATTGAGAGATGGAGATGGTTCATGCAGTGGGATTCCATCCAATATCCATATCAACATCTGGAGTTCAGTTACTGAAACAACTGAAGGAAATGCTCAAAGGAATATCCAAGCTATACAAGTTCGGTGTGTATAGAAGTTCAATTCATGTTGCACACTGTAAATAACAGTGACTCAAGACTAGTAGTTCTTGTTTTTGACCATTTTTAGATCCACACTGTCAACATGGACAATAGACTGTGGAGGAGGGGATTTATCTCCATGTGCAGATCCCACAGAGGCCCAGTTGTTTCCCGTGACCTCGTCAGTTACCTTTATTGACATTCCTATCCATACTGGACCCCCTAAAACCAGGTAATTGCACAAATTGTAAACCCCCCTTTAACAAATGTTGCCATTAGTTCCATCAATTAATTTTAAAATGCTAGGTCAAATTATTTGGTTCATGGATCTGTTCAGTGTTCTTATTACCACTGGTTCAGGGTGAATTGAACTGTATTACTGTACTTTTTTGTTTCTCAGGTTCCAGATAAACTTCACAGAGTATGATTGCAACAGGAATGATGTATGCTGGCCTCAGCTTGCCTTCCCCTTGACAAAATATTACACTGGTGAGAGTTTCGTTACATAATGGTTTCTGGACTTACTTTAATAAGGACTTAGTGGTGTATGAATGTGCGAATGTGAGGATTCATTTGTAAAGCGCTTTGGGCACCGTATGGTGTAGTTAAAACACTATATAAAAAGCACTCAATTTACCAAGGGAATATATATGCACACACTAAATATTTGATCACAAACTGATATTTTATGTTTCAATTTTATAATGACTATTGGACAAAGTCAGTGTTAAGATTATTCTATCCAAGTTTAAAATGAACCTTTCCTCTTTTTTTTTTTTTTTAGGTGAGCCATATTCTCAGGCTTTGGCTAAAGGCTTAATCTTGGTCTTCCTTATCATTGCTGCTTCAGTTCTTGGAACTCCCTGGAGGCAAATCCGCCAAGCTTGGAATAGTTCTCTTGTACTGTAAAAGAGGAGTGCGAAGAGACACTTGTGTGACATTGTTGTTATGTATTTAAGAAGAAATGTTATTACCCTGGGTGTAGGACTGTAGGTTTACTTTGTAGAATATATATACACAGGCCAGAAATTCACACATGCACAAGCAAGATCCTGTGTCGACATACATGAATAGAGAGGTGTCATACAGCAGCGCTGCTGAGGCAACCAGTCCCCTTTTCTTACTTGGACTTAAATTACAAAGTTCTTATAACCTGCTTGTTCATGTTTATATTTTGTATAGCATTGGTGCATCACTATTTTTTTTAATAAAATAAAACTTCGTTTAAAATTATTTTGTGGCTCTCATACTTTCACAACACTTGGAAGATACCGTTTGAGTCCAGCCATTAATGTCACCTGTGTTTCAGATAGTACAAGCCACTATTACAGTAATGATGAAAAGATTACAATATTAAGATGTCATTATCAGATCGAGCATCACAATAGTCAGGAGCAAGTCAGGGTGGTCTAGTAATCTTTTTATTAAGTGAAAATTGTGGATTGAACATATTTATACCTACCACATGCAAGACAACCACACCACAACCGGAATCAAGCCAACACCAACATGCAAAAAAAGAAAAAACTGAAGGACGTGGTTCCACATTTATGATGTATTAAAACGCTTGTTTGATTTATATTTGTATTATTAAAAAATGAATTCATTTGATTGTTATCTCACTGTTACATCTCATGTAGCCTGTTATTTATTTTTATTTTTTTATCGTTTCAATTTGTTTTGTCTTTACTCGGCCTGTAAACTGTCAAAATAAGGTTCGCTGATGGGGACCTTTTTGCGTCACTTTTCACGTAATGTAATGTGGCGTCATCTTACGTCAGTGTGCCACACAATCTTACATAGTTTGTTGACGTGTAGCCACCGAATCCCTTTGGTCTATTTTAAGATAATTTGTACATGTTACGATTGTTTTACATATCAGTATTTGCAATGAAATCCTGGGTCTTAAATTACAGAATTCACGATTAAATAATTATAGAATTATTGCGGTATCGTGGATGATTAGTACAGCACGCGCGGGAGCGTGTTGAAAATGGAAGAGAACGAAGAAGACACGACTTCGGATCCTAAAGAGGATCCAGATGAGTCGGGCTCCCAAATCTTGTCAGAAGAAGGGGGTGAGTTCATTTTCATCGTCCATCTAATTGCAAATGACAATCTTCGATAACAGAAACTCTGACAACGCTATGTTTAGAAATTCAGGATGAGTCGTCACCTGAAGCGGATGAGGAGGAGGAGGAGGAATACCGGTCGCCTACTCCCGAGGAGATTGTCAGGAGTAACGAATACATCCTAAAGTTATTGCAGAAAAAACTTGTTCATGTAGGTGAACATACACAGCAACCACCATTGGACACGAAACACTTTCCCTCGGAGTCCACAATTAATTTGGTTTCATGCTAACACAGGCTAAATTCACAAGTGTTTGATCCATGCATCAACCAATAAATTGGTCAGTTTAATTAGATTTGGACTAAAAAAAAAAAAAACAGTCATCTTCCTCATGTTTTGACATCATGAGACCAAGCTTGAACGACACCTTAGTGATCAACAGCGCCAAGCCATTGCAGCTATGTGCAGCCTTCCAACAGGATGTTTTCAGTGTGCACACTCGTCTCATCTCATCAGCAGGTTG